>NC_090270.1:131594938-131935563 GCF_040414725.1 Anabrus simplex | reverse complement strand
ACATTTATGGTCTTTTATCTAGCCCACTTAATGTAAATATACATTCTTCATTCCTTTCCCGGACACTAGGAACATGGGATAGCGCGGGATCTCCTTTTACAACGGACCGGGCGCGCACTCAAATTCCTGTTGCGTGTTCACGCAGCTGACCAGGTATCAGTTGATGATTTACTGTTTACTGGGTGAAATACGTCGAACACCCGTGATCGTTCTCACACCACGTACTTCCTAATTTCTTTTTGCAGAATTTCACACTCCTATCCATAGGTTTTAATTTAATGAGTTCTGTAAATATTGGAACTCTTCCTACTAGTATACTGTTCAAAACTGTAATATGAACTACTTAACGTCACGAATCACTGTGCTACGTAACATTCTAACACTTCGAACACTACTGCACGAGTAAATACACACGTGCTCCCTGGCGTAGTAGCGGCACAGAATATTCACAAGTAAGTTACGCACCCCTGGCGTGGTAACAGCTCGAACACATTATCAGAAGTAAGTTACGCACCCCTGGCGTGGTAACAGCTCGAACACCTTATCAGAAGTAAGTAAGTCCGTCTTCACGACCCTATATTTATATTCGTCTCCCTTCTCCTCCGAGTTCACGAAAGGTCATCTTACGACGCGCAGCTGTGATATCCTCATACGACTATTTGCGCCTTTGCCAGTGGCTTAAATATGGGATCCAATGATGTAATTATGTTCTCAAAGGCTCTATGCCAATTCTCAACTAATATCGTTTGCTGGTAATTGATATAATTGCAAATTTAGCTCTTGTATCCCGGCCTGGGATTTCGCGCTCTTTTGCTGTGTCTCTTGCCTGCAGCCAATCAATGGATAGCATCCACGAATTCTCAGAATTACGTCAATCAATCTCCCTCAGTTAATAACTTTTAATAACTTTTATTATATGGTTAGGCTTCTAAATTCCACGTTATTCCGAATTTATTAATCACTTCCTTCTATAAATTTAATCCGTGGATTCAAGTTTGATAGTGCTTCTTACAATACGAAGTTGTCGTACCTACTACTGGTCTATGAATTTTACGATTGGTCCAAGCTAGCACGGGACAGAGAAGTTTCATATTTTTTTCTTCATGTGCCAACCTTGCGCTCAGCTCCTGCTAGTAACTTGGAGCTCCCTTGACGTCTTTTCTAAGAATTCTGCACACGGCTTCCTCCAGTGTGTCGTACTATAATTTCGCCCGCGGGCCTGAAACCTTCCACTGGCTCAGAAATAACTCTTGCCTGTCTCTTCCCCCTCGTCACAATTTCTGAGAATTCTAATTCTGCTGTTCATTGCATTCCTTAATCTTAGTGGAGACAACAGTCTGTGGCAGGTTGCACAATACCATCTCGGCCTGGCGTGCACTTACTATATGTAAAGTAAGATATTCTTTCTTCTGAAAATGAAATGTATATTCCTCAATAATTAATTATAATTGAATGACGCCTATCACACCCCCACCAGGGCGCAATATATATCATGTTGAAGCTCTTAACAAAATTTACCATGAAGTCCACAATAGTATATCATCAATACATAACTTGCAATAAGCACTTTTGTGGTCACTGCTCAGTAGAAAAGTGTATAGACCTATATCACTAAAACCTTCAACATTGTATGAAAATTGAACCACACAGTAAGCGAGAGAAATTACTACCCAAAGCATAACATATTAAGCAATATGTATTTTCAATCAGTAGTGTCCATTAAGAAATGTTGAAGAATATAATATACTATGCGAACCTTGACATGTAGGCTTATATTAGTAAGTTTAACGTATCATGTGCATGGAGTGCTGATGTGCTGCAATTGCCTGAGGGCATGTCAGGCAAGAGGTCCTTTCTCAAGTCTCATGATGCTTTTTATTACCATTACTTTATTCATGACACCTGGACTGTAACAATGCTTATTACAGTTATTTTGTAATCTGGTTGCTGTTACTGATATTGATGTTGTTTGAGTCATCAGTCAATAGACTGGTTTGATGCAGATTTCCATGCCACCCTATCCTGTCCTAACCTTTTTATTTGTACGTAAATACTACATCCTACATCTACTCTAATTTGCTTGTATATTCATACCTTGCTCTACCCCTACCGCCTACACTTCCCTTAAAAAACAACTGAACAAGTCATGGGTTTCTTTCGATGTGTCCTATCATTCTATCTCTTCTTCTCATCAAATTTAGCCAAATCGACCTCCTTTTATCAATTTGATTCAGTATTACTTCATTTGTGATTCGATCTACCCATCTCACCTTCAGAATTCTTCTGTATCACCACATTTCAAAAGTTTCTATTCTCTTTCTTTCTGAGCTAGTTATTGTCCATGCTTCACTTCCATACAAAGCCACACTCCAGATGAAAGTCTTCATAAACATCTTTCTAAATCCTATGTCAATGTTTGAAGTGAACAAATGGTAGTCTTCATTTTATGTCCTCCTTACTTTTGCCATCATTAGTTATTTTACTAGCCAAGAAACAATATTCATCTACTTCCTTTGAGACGTCATTACCTAATCTAATATTTCCTGTATCACCAGACTTTGTTCAACTGCACTCCATTACTTTTGTTTTGGACTTACGTATTTTCATCCTGAACTCAGTCCATACCATTCAGAAATTTCTCCAGATCTTCTGCAAACTTGGATAAAATAACAATATTATTGGCAAATCTCAAGGTTTTAATCTTCTCGCCTTGGATTGTGATTCCCTTTCCAAATTCCTCTTTGATTTCCTTTACTGCAACCTGTTCTGTATAGACATTGAAAAGGAGGGGGTGGGGGACAAACTGCAGCCTTGCCTCACTCCTTTCAGGATTGTTACGTCTTTTTCAAAGCCCGCGATTCTTGTCACTGTAGACTGATTTTTGTACAGATTGTAGACAATTCTTCTTTCTCGATATCTGATCCCGATCACCTTCAGAATCTCAAATAGCTTGGCCCAATCAGCATTACTGAATGCCTTTTCTAGATCTACAAGTGCCATGTACTGGGCTTGTCCTTCTTAATTCGGTCCTCTAAGATGAGACGTAAAGTCAGGATTGCTTCACGTATTCCTTCATTTCTTCTGAAGCCAAACTGATCTTCCAATTCAGTTTCAATTTGTCTTTCCATTCTTCTGTAAATAATACGTGTTAAAATTTTGCAGGCGTGAGATACTAAACTAATGGTGCGGTAGTTTTCACCCTTGTCAGCACTGGAATTCTTGGGAAAACTGGATGGCACTTCTCCTGTATCACACATCTTACACACTAAATGGAATAACCTTGCCATGCTGGTTTCTTCTAAGGCAGTCAGTAATTCTGAAGGTATGTCATCAATTATTCTAGGTGCCTTGTTCCAATTTAGCTCTCCCAAAGCTCTGTCAAATTCAGACCTCAAAACAGCCTCTTCTTGGTCCAGAACCATATCATCTACTTCTTTACCTTGATACAACTGTTGAATTTGTTCCTGTCATCTTTCTGCCTTGTCTTCTTTCCCTGAGCTGAGCTTTTAATATTCATACTAGTTTTAATTTCTTCAAAGGTTTCCTTGATTTTCCTGTATGCAGCATCTACCTTTTCTAGGACCATACAACCTTCAACATTCTTGCACTTCTCTTTCAGCCATTCTTCCTTACCTGTCCTGCACTTTCTATCCACTTCATTCTTTAATCGCCTGTATTTTTTTTTTTTGCCTTCCTCATTTTTTAAAATTTTTTTTGCATTCTTGTACTTTTGTCGGTCTTCAGCCGGGTCTAATATCTCCTGGTCTAGTACTGGTATCATGATTATCTATTTACTGTAGTTACTTGTGTTGGTTTGCAGTGTAATTGTAAATTGCACTGGAGGTCTGTAATCCACAATATAAACTGTGTTGAATCACTAACAAAACCGGATGTAAATTGAAATTATGCTGTATATTATGTTCAGACGTTTGTGAAAACTTTTGTACAGATTGTACCCTGTATAATTCAGGAATGGCCGTCGAAACTAAACAAGCAGTGACCTCACTAGATACCATCATCATCTTTTCCTAAAGGCTCCACCTTGTTGCTGCAACCATTGATCTCTTCCCTCTGCAATTTGTTTCATATGTGCATAACTTTGGCACCCCATGATCTCCACTACCTCTTCTAGGATCTTCTTGCGTGCTTTTCGCCTGCCCTTCCTGCAGGAAATGGTTGTGAACATTAAATTTAGGAATATCTACATAAATTAGTTTTGTTCCACCAGGACTGTGTCAGTGCTTCAGTTCATTTTATACATATCACTCATGGATTGAAAGAAGGACACGTGCTTGTTCTAACACTCTTCGTTCTTTATCTAGCTGCCGTGCTATGTGGAACATCTACAGACAACCAAGGTGTAAAGGTCAGATATCGTTTCGATGGGGGACTGTTCAATCTGGTTAGACATCGCTCCCAAAAGCTTACTAAGATGTCCTCCATTATGGAATTGCAATATGCAGATGATGCTGCTACACCTGCTCTCACACCTGAGGAGCTACAACAGTCAGACAGTTGTTTCAATAGTGCTTGTGATTGATTTGGTATCTCCATTAATGTTTAGAAAACCAAAGTACTCGCACAGCCTACAACTGGATTGAACCTCCCAGCTTTCAATATCTCTATTACAGACACTGATCGGAGCAGGTCGACTACTTTTTATAGGAAGTATCCTCTCAACAAATACTAACTGCTCACAAGAACTGGATAGGAGAATTTGTGCCGCCCACTGAGCATTTGGACATTTATCCCGTCGTGTCTTCATGAATAAGCATCTTACAATGCACACCAAAATCACAGTTTACCATGCTGTTGTCATATCAACACTGCTTTATGGTTGTGAAACTTGGACCCTCTACTATCAGGATATAAAAAAGCTAGAGCGCTTCCATCTGTAAAAAGTTACATCCTTCTTGATCATCAAATGGGAGGACCGTGCCACCAACCTTGCAGTTCTTGGGAAAGCACATGCTATACGCATTGAGGCTACCATCATTGGCCACCATCTTAGATGGATAGGGCACGTCCTTCGCATGAATAAAACCAGGCTTCCTTTTCAACTCTTCTATGGTGAATTCTGTTCTGGTACAAGACTTCATGGAGCTCTTTTGACGCGTTTCAAGGATCATTTAAAGCATCTTCTTCTTCTTTCCTTCATGGGGCCTATAAATATTAGTTCCTAATTAGCGTCAACCTCTAAGATCTTTTGCTACCATGTTTTTCCTTCATTTCCACGTAGATATACCTGCTTCCTTCACAAAACTGCAGGTTGTTCTTATTGGGTCGTCTTGGATTTTTTCTCTCTCTTCACCTGGTAGTCCTAGAGTGGAGAGTCTGATTCTACCCAGCGCCTCAGCTGATTCCTCTGCTTCATTGCATTTCTTACGTATGTCTGTTATTATTCCAATTCTATGTAGGTGTTTTTTCAGATGGTAGTGTCCTGTCAACAGTCCTACTACCCATCTTATATTTTCTCTGCTGAGTTTCAACAGTTCTTCTTGTTTGGTCCTTTTATCAGTTCCTTTGCAAGCCTGCACCCTGGAGTATTTTTCCAGTTCTCCATTTGCTGTTTTTGTACCCATTTACTTATGTAGTGCCGGGCTTGTCCATAGGAAATCTCGCATACCCCTTTCAGACCTGAAAGAAAACTGGCGGTGTGAATTTTTGTTTGTACGTCAAAAACTGACTAAAATGCTCTTAAATACATATATTTTAAGTTTAATCTACAAAATAAAAATTAACATCTGAAAAAAAGTACCCGCACAATTGTGCGTGTCAGGACTTATTTCACTAGCCTACTTACAAAAAAAAAAAAATTACCTCAATGCATGTGAATATACATATGTACATGATCAAATGTTCTATTTTTCCAGTGGGGAATAATTTAAAACAATTAAATCTTCATTCAAACACAAGTAAACGTTACATTTTCTACATTGAGGAGGAGTTTTGACATTACTGTCCTTTTGGCAGCAGCAGCTTGTCGTCAGACCTGAATGAAATCTGGAGGTGTCAAAACGTCAAAAACGTACTAAAATGCTCTCAAATACATGTTTTTACAGTTTATTTTACAAAATAAGAACTATCAGCTGAAAAACAGAGCCCACACAATTGTGCGTGTCAGGACTTCATTCACTACTTGCAAAAAATAAAAAAATTCATCTCAGTACATGTGAATATGCACATGTACATGATCAAATGTTCTATTTTACAGTGTGGAACGGTTTTAAACAGTTAAAATCTTATACATTACATTTCTCATGTAGATTACGAGTTTTTCTTTCTCGGTCCTTTTTGCGACAGCACCCAGCACTCCTGCATGCATTGGCTGTAAGGAAACCTAGCCCGCACATATGTGCGTATCAACATTCAAAACCTCACGGTATTACGTACGATGTTGAAAGTTCACAATTTATGTTTGCTACACAATCTACACACTTCATAGATTATATTCTGATATTCAGTAAAGCTTCTAGATTAATATGAATGCAATAAATAAATACTTACTTTAGGCATTATTGCTTCCCGCCATATTGCTAATGAACTGTATTTTTAAACTCTTCTTCCTTCCCCCTGGTGGTCAAGTACTAAATAAAAACAGCTGAAGTACATGCTACGTGTCCCGCACAAGCACTGCAGTCTGGTCTAGCGCCAAGAAAACATAAAATAAGCTCAGACATAAATAAAATACAAACCCGCACAATTGTGCGTACACGGTCTGAAAGGACTAAAGGTTCTGGGCCTACAAAATGTGTTTCTGCCCCTTTCCAGGCCAGTTTATCTGCCTTTTCATTTCCTTCTATACCTGCATGCCCTTGTACCCATATTATTTTGACAATGTTGTACTTTGAGAGCTTCAGGAGAAGTGAATGACAATACCAGACAATTCTGGATATTATCCGGACTGCTGCTAGTGCCTTAATGGCCGCTTGGCTGTCTGTAAAAATGAAAATGTTCTTATTCCTATAGTTCATTTTCAGATTTTCTTCAAGACATGTTGTGATAGGTATCACTTCTGCTTGAAAGACTGCAGTGTGTTTGCCCAGGCTCATCTGGATTGATCTCTCAGGTCTTCCCGCATTGATCCCTCCTCCTGTGCCATCCCCAGTCTTTGAGCCATCAGTCCACCACACTATATCTTCTTTTCCAGTATTCCATTTGTTGATATCCCGGTCTTCTTTTTTTATTTTCTGGGTCTCAAACGGTTTTTCAAAGTTTTACTTTGGTATCATATGAACAGAAGGCATATGTAGAACTTCCTCTGTAATTACTCTGTTAATTTTACAGTGTCCTAGATTGGGTCTTTGTGCATTCCAGCACTCTGATTGTGCCAATCTATATGAACTCATTCTAGCCTGTCTTTTTATGAAATTGCATAGTGAAAGGAGGTCTAGTAAAGTATTCAAGGCTTCTGTCGGCGTAGTTCTCATAGCCCCAGTAATGGCTATGCATGCCATTCTCTGAGGCTATCCAATCTACTACTGACTTTTCCTTGGCTTACTTTCTGCCACCAAATGATTGCAGCATAGGCCATCAACGGTCTAATGTTCATTGTATATATCCACATTACCATTGATGGTCTTAGGCTCCATGTCTTCCTGACGGCACTTTTACATGCATACAGCAAGTTCCTGGCCCGGGTTATGTTCCTTTCTATATGTGGATTCCAGGTTAGATTTTTACCTAACACTGCACCTAGGTGCAGTGCCTGTTCTTCCATATATATATCTTGCCCAAAGAACTTCAGTGATCTCTTCCCCTGTAATTTCCTCCTTCTTGTAACAGGGACCAGAGTTATCTTGTTCGAGTCGACTGATAGTTGTTCTTCCTGACACCAGTTCTCCACAAGGTTAAGTGATCTTTGCATAAGGTCCTGGATAACACTCATCACCTTACCTCGTACCACAATCACTAGGTCATCTGCATATCCTTGTGTATAAAAACCTTGTTCGTTGAGCATAGCTATGATTTTGTTCACCACGAGGTTCCACAGCAGAGAAGAAAGAACTCCTCCCTGAGCACAGCCTCGGGTGGCCCTAACCGTCAGCGTTTCTTCAAACAGAGTTGTTTTCATCTTCCTTCCATCTAACATGGATGTAATCCATTTGACGACGGATTTAATCACCTTGCTCTTTTCCAATGCTTTGATCATAGTCATAGGTTGTATTGCTGAAGGCTCCTTCTGTATCTAGAAATGCCGCCAGTGCAATTTCTTTATATTCTAGGCTTTCCTCTAGTTTACAAACCAACAGGTGGAGTGCTACTTCAGTGGATCTGTCAGGTCTATATGCAAACTGATTTTCATGTAACGTTGAATTCAGTTGTACCATTCTTCTGATATATTTATCCAGAATTTTCTCCATTGCTTTCAGCATGAAGGAGGTTAAACATAATGGTCTGTATTCTTTGGCTCGGGCATAATTTGCTGTTCCAGGCTTAGAAATGAATACTGCTTTAGCTTCAGACTATGATTTCGGCATGTACCCTAAAACTAGACTAGCTCTGAAATGGTCCGTCAGGGCACTGACAAGTATCTCCCTTCCTTCCTGTAGGAGTATTGGAAGTATCTCCTCTGGCCCCGGAGCCTTTATAGGATGAAATATGTCGATTGCCCATTTTACATGGTTATGTTTTATTATTCTGTTGGCACAGTTCCAGTCTGCTCTTCAAGCTCCAGTCTCTGTTCCAACCGTTTTTTCTTCTGTTTTCTCTTCAGCCTCAGGAAAGTGACACGCCATTAGTATCTCCAGCGTGTCCCTCCCCGCCTGAGTAAATGATCAGCTATGTAGGAAACGACAAGGAAAGAAATGTGATTGTA
Source organism: Anabrus simplex (assembly GCF_040414725.1). Taxonomy (NCBI): domain Eukaryota; kingdom Metazoa; phylum Arthropoda; class Insecta; order Orthoptera; family Tettigoniidae; genus Anabrus; species Anabrus simplex. Next base: position 131,926,745 of record NC_090270.1, on the reverse strand, counting down.
GCGGGAGATCTGAATTTACCAGATGTCAATTGGGAAGGAAATGTGAACGACAGGAAGCATGACCAACAAATGGCAAATAAGTTAATATGGGAAGGACAGCTGATTGAGAAAGTGATGGAACCAATCAGAGGGAAACATATCCTGGATGCGGTGCTGATGAAACCAGATGAGCTCTATAGAGAAACTGAAGTAATAGATGGTATTAGTGATCATGAAGCTGTTTTTGTCGTAGTTAAAAATAAATGTGATAGAGAGGAAGGTCTTAAAAGTAGGACTATTAGGCAGTACCATATGGCTGATAAAGCAGGCATGAGGCAGTTTCTAAAAAGTAACTATGATCGGTGGAAAACTGTAAATAAAAATGTAAACAGACTCTGGGATTGGTTTAAAGAAATTGTTGAGGAATGTGAAAACAGGTTTGTACCTTTAAGGGAGGTAAGGAATGGTAAAGACCCACCTTATTATAATAGAGAAATAAAGAGACTAAAAAGGAGGTGCAGACTGGAAAGAAATAGAGTTAGAAATGGCTGTGGAAGTAAGGAGAAATTGAAGGAACTTACTAGAAAATTGAATCTAGCAAAGAAGGCAGCTAAGGATAACATGATGGCAAGCATATTGGCAGTCATACAAATTTTAGTGAAAAATGGAAGGGTATGTATAGGTATTTTAAGCCAGAAACAGGTTCCAGGAAGGACATTCCAGGAATAATTAATGAACAAGGGAAGTGTGTATGTGAGGATCATCAAAAGGCAGAAGTATTCAGTCAGCAGTATGTAAAGATTGTTGGTTACGAGGTTAATGTCCAGATAGAGGAGGAGACTAAGGCTAAAGAAGTATTAAAATTTACATATGATAACAATGACATTTACAATAAGATACAAAAGTTGAAAACTAGAAAAGCGGCTGGAATTGGTAAGATTACTGGGGATATACTAAAGACAATGGGTTGGAATATAGTACCATATCTGAAGTACTTATTTGATTATTGTTTGGTCGGAGGAGCTATACCAGATGAATGGAGAGTTGCTATAGTAGCCCCTGTGTATAAAGGAAAGGGTGATAGACATAAAGCTGAAAATTAGAGGCCAGTAAGTTTGACATGCATTGTATGTAAGCTTTGGGAAGGCATTCTTTCTGATTATATTAGACATGTTTGTGAAATTAATAAATGGTTCGATAGAAGGCAGTTCGGTTTTAGGAAAGGTTATTCCACTGAAGCTCAACTTGTAGGATTCCAGCAAGATATAGCAGATATCTTGGATTCAGGAGGTCAAATAGACTGTATCGCGATTGACCTGTCTAAAGCATTTGATAGGGTGGATCATGGGAGACTACTGGCAAAAATGAGTGCAATTGGACTAGACAAAAGGGTGACTGAACGGGTTGCTATATTTCTAGAAAATAGATCTCAGAGAATTAGAGTAGGTGAAGCTTTATCTGACCCTGTAATAATTAAGAAGGGAATTCCTCAAGGCAGTATTATTGGACCTTTATGTTTTCTTATATATATATAAATGATATGAGTAAAGGAGTGGAATCAGAGGTAAGGCTTTTTGCGGATGATGTTATTCTCTATAGAGTAATAAATAAGTTACAAGATTGTGAGCAACTGCAACGTGACCTCGAAAATGTTGTGAGATGGACAGCAGGCAATGGTATGTTGATAAACGGGGTTAAAAGTCAGGTTGTGAGTTTCACAAATAGGAAAAGTCCTCTCAGTTTTAATTACAGCATTGATGGGGTGAAAGTTCCTTTTGGGGATCATTGTAAGTATCTAGGTGGGATTTTAAATAAAGGGTACAGATCTCTGCACATGGTTATGAGGGTGTTTAGGGGTTGTAGTAAGGATGTAAAGGAGAGGGCATATAAGTCTCTGGTATGACCCCAAATAGAGTATGGTTCCAGTGTGTGGGACCCTCACCAGAATTACCTGATTCAAGAATTGGAAAAAATCCAAAGAAAAGCAGCTCGATTTGTTCTGGGTGATTTCCGACAAAAGAGTAGCGTTACAAAAATGTTGCAAAGTTTGGGCTGGGTAGAACTGAGAGAAAGAAGGAGATCTGCTCGACTAAGGGATATGTTACAAACCATTATTCTCGTCATTATTCCGTATTGAAAAATAGCTAATCACAAAGTTTATACAAGGAGTAATTTTAATAATAATTTAATTGTATTGAATAGGTGGTATTAAAATTATTCCTTATATAAACTTTGTGATAAGTGGTATGTTCCGAGCTGTCAGCGGAGAGATGGCATGGAATGACATTAGTAGACGAATAAGTTTGAGTGGCGTTTATAAAAGTAGGAAAGATCACAATATGAAGATAAAGTTGTAATTCAGGAGGACAAACTGGGGCAAATATTCATTTATAGGAAGGGGAGTTAGAGATTGGAATAACTTACCAAGGGAGATGTTCAATAAATTTCCAATTTCTTTGAAATCATTTAGGAAAAGGCTAGGAAAACAACAGATAGGGAATCTGCCACCTGGGTGACTGCCCTAAATGCAGATCAGTATTGATTGATTGATTGACCCATCTGGTTTCTCCAGTGTCCCCGATGGGTTGCTTTCCGAACCTTCTGTAGCCTTGTTGTTTCAGTGTGTGATTCCACTTGCTCACAGAACAGTCTCCAAGTTTTTCTTTTTTGCTTTCCGTATCTCTATGATATATGTCTCACATACCATTTCTATACAACATCCTAACCTCTTTTTTCATTTTGGCTAGTTTGTTGTTCCTCCACCTTACTTTTTTGGTGTTTTTCTTTTCTTTGAGAGGACAGTTTTCATGGAATGAGTCTATAATGGCCTCTTCTAATAGTTCCACTGCCTCATCCAATTCATTCTGTCCTCTCACGTTAGTTGGAATTTTTTGTACAGCCTTCCCTACAACTTCTCTGTATCTGTCCCAGTTAGTTCTTTTTGGGTCTCTGTACATTGCAATGCCACATAGTCTCGCATCTATTGCAAATTGGATGTGCTGATGGTCTGCCAATGATGCTTCCTCCAGCACCTTCCAGTCTTTAATAAAGTTTGCAATGTATGTAGTGCTTAGTGTAATGTCTACTACCTCCCTATGATTTTTATTTATAAATGTAAATGTAGGCTTGTTTCCAAGGTTTAGTATCATCAATTCAGATCCAATAATAATCTATAGTTAAGACTCACCTCTTGCATTGCAGTTCGTGCTGCCCCATGCCGTGTGGTGTTAATTTGCATCTGCTCGAAGGACTAGGTGTTCGCCTTTCCTCTTTGCGTTGCAAATTAGGTTCTCAACTTCTTCTGATGGAGGCAGATTAGTTGAATCATATGGGAGGTATGCAGAACCTATGGTTATTTCCCCAGGTCCCTCCCAATTTCGAAGTTTAATCTTGGCCACGGTTAAATCCCGTGAACAGTGTTCCTGCAATATAAGACATTTTAATTTCCTGTTCACAAGAAGACATGTTCTGGGTATTTCCGATGTAGTATCGTACATCAGCTTTCCTCCAAATTCCACCAGTCCTGCTATTCTGCCCTTGACTGCTTGTGCCTCTTGAATAAGGGCCACGTCAATAGCCTCAGACTTGAACTTCCTGGAGAAATTGGCCACAGCTGCTTTTTTTTTTGCTGAAGATCAGCCTGAAGGACCTTCAGCTTCATCTTTATCAACATTGGGTTTGGTTTTTCCCCTGATGACTTGAAACTTGATCTGCCCAAGTCCAAGCTTAGCCTTAAGGCTTCTCTTTTTGAGCTCTTAAAGTCCTTCCTGTCTTATCGACTGAAGTGGCATTCAGCACTCTCCACTCTTGTGTTAGAAGTTTGGTATCGTGCTGATTGATTCTGACAGCAGTCTGCTCTACTGGAGCTTCTGTTGCCATTTCTTGTTTTGAGTCAGCAACAGCCTGTCCAATTGGGTCTTCGGTCTCCATTTTTCATCTTGGGCTTGCTCCCAGATCTGCTCTACTGGAGCTTCCTTGGCTTCCCTTGATGTCGAAATTTTTGAAATTGATTATCTTTATAAGCATCCATATTTCAATCCATCATAGTGTTTTTGCCCCTTCTAGGGGTGAGGCATACAGCCAGACATTGTCCTTCCGCAACTCTGGCTCTCTGTAGCAGAGACCACGCCCCTCAGTCATCTATCCAGCGGTCCGCCCCTGCCCGAACCTAGCCAGTTCGTTCCCCCTTCAGTAGGCCAACTCACGAGGTCTCCACTCGGCATTATCATGACTGAGTTCACAGCCATGACTTTCCCCCTTGTTTGGGATCGCCCCTTTCCCAACCCGCGGCTCATCCAGGCTACGTAGAGCAAAGTGATGTGTTGGTTCCAGCACCCCGCAGTGAGCCTTCACCTCAATCACCAGCCCCACTTCACTTGAACCACTGTATCACCCATGTGGAGGAACCATGGATGCCTCTCTAGCATGTGTGGGAGAGGCCTCCACTTCCAAGCCCTGACTTGGGCTACTAACAATCACAGTGCCTCAAGACGTTTTCTGGCAATACCTGTTTTGGTCCACGAGAGGGTATTTTATTTCCTTCAGACACTGCAGACAAGTCCGGAGGGCCCCCCTATCCGCCACCTGCGACGCACCCGATAGGGGAACAGGTAAGAAAACCCCCATGGGATCTAAAGCATACTATGAAAAGAAGTGGAATTAACACTCAATCCTGGGATACACTTGCTGACAATCGTACACTTTGGCGCCACAGTGTTTCTACATCAGTTACGGCGTTTGAAGAGGAGCAATGATATGAAGAGGATAAACGACAAGCACAGAAGCTCAGTCAAGCTTAGCCCCGCCCTCCCCCAGCCATTCCATGTGATTTGTGTGGACGTATGTTTCATGCCAAGATCTAACAAGGCAAGTATCAGGTAAGACAGGTCGAAACCTACCTTGACATTTTTTCACACAATCATAGTTTTAACTGCAACTCTCCTAAATCAAGTGTTGAATCTCTCATATAAATCAATGGGATGTCGTGTCAGGACTGTACGTGTACATGTTGGCTGGAGTTGATTGCCCTGGTGGCCGATGTACCCAAGGCCAGTGATAAGCAGACCCGCGTGCGCTAGTCAGCTGTTGCGTGTTTTCACTGTGTCCAGCAGTAATGTAACAGCTTTGATGGTTGTTTTAAAGAAAGCAAGACAGTCAAAATGAGATCCTTGGAGGATGTTGTTTTAAATCCTATTAACGTAGCGGAGTTTGTAATGAGTTATTTCCATGAAAAGGCATTTTCGTTTTCAGGAAAAATTAGCTCCAATGAAAAGGAATTGGGACAATATCTGATTGATTTGATGGAAAATAATCATAGAGGAGTGCAACATATTGAGAAGGGTTCTCCAATGTGAAGACTGTGAAAACGACTCAAGTGATTCTGTTTGTCAAAACCTTCTGCTGATTGCAAGCAAAGCTCCAGGTCCCAGTACGAAACTAGAATATGACTCTCCAGAATCTAGTGATGCTCCAAGTTTGCTGCTATGCAAATCGTCGAGTTCTAGTTATGTTCCTAGTTACGTAAAAAGTGTGCCAGAAAACATCAGTATGGAGTAAGAGAAGAGGGCTGTAAAATTCTGGCTTAACAAAGGTGGTAAAAAGCGATTATCACTTTCACACGGCCACAAATATTTTTGTTAGTTTCAGTTAGTTCACTCATACATTCATGCACCATAATACCAACAATCAGTCTCGACGGTTCTATGTTCCCTAAATTAATTATTTAATGTACTGCAGGAGCCGACCGGAACCTTCGGTTCTCTGGTTTCAAAAATATGTTTAAAGCAGATAACATCGTTGTCACTGCCACAAAATCAGGAAAAGTGGGGAAAACAGCATTGAAAATATGTTTTAGAGAAGCCTTTTTTTTTTTTTTTCATTCTCTGAAGAAAACTTTGCCCTGCTTTTCGATATGTGGACCTGATACAGTGGTACAACTTGTCATGAAGACATCCCTCCACGCAAAACATTTGAACTGCTTCAGATTTCTCTCCAGGTACCACAGGCATAATTCAACCATTAAACAAATTCTTCTTCTGGCAGTGGAAAGCTTTTTACCACCAATTAACAGAAATTCTAAATTTACCTAGTGATGTTAAAGTTGAGTTTCTCCGCAGAGACACAATCCTTAAACTGCATTCTTTCATACATTTTTTGTTGTCTTCACGATTTTGGGATATGATAAAATATTCATAGTCCTTTGGAGACAAAGAACTTTCATTATTTGTGCTTATTGTCCTAATGTTTTTTCTTCTCAATTCTTTCTTTATACAGCTGAAGAGGACCACTAAATGGTCGAAACATGTCCTGTAAGTGTTAATTTATGTTCAATTTTGCTTGAGGCAATAATAAAGTATCGATTAGGTGGTTATTTTACTAACTTCTTGATTATATTCATCGATACGGTCATGAAATGGACAACTTGTAATAAGTGAACAGGGCAAAGATTTAATCTTTATAAAAAAAATATCGTTTCAGCCTCTTAAGAACATGGCTAACACTTGTCAGTCTTTAAGGATTTCCAGTACTATTTCATCATGATGGAGAATGCAGTTCTTTGCTCTTCAGATCACATTGAACCAGATCGTCTTCTCACTCTTTCCAGAAGAGCCTTTATCCCACGTACCCAGGCCCTGAACTTGCTTCTCTCTTGAACCAATGTCTCATAGGCACTAGTCAGATCTTCACTGAAATTGCCAAGTCATGAGAAGATCAAGAGTTCTTTGAGATATTCTGGTGTTAGGTATTTGAGACAGAAGAGTAATACACAAGAAGTGAGAGCCTTTTCAAATTTAGAGTACAGCTCTGCACTTGGCTTCAGGCGGTCCTCCCTCTCTGCAAGAAAGTTGATTGAGTAAATGAAATGTCCTGAATGAGTTAGCTGGAAAATGTATAATTTCCAGTAATGGACTATTTATATTGGAATTATGAATTTACTCATTCAGGACAAATATTTCAGGTTTCGTATGGGAATCAGTATTTTTATCGTCTGATGGCCTAGCAGGCATCAATTTTTGTAAAAGCGACTGAGACTCTCATAGTGCATTGGCACTCCCTGTGGCTCCACTAGGCACCTATATAGTTGGCCTTCATTATAATTTTCATAATAATTTCTCTTAATATCCCATAATTGAAACTTTTTCCCAAATAATTCCTCTCTTGCTATCGTTACTCTTTATTTACCGCCCCGTACCCCACTACCTCTTGATTTCATTTTATGTATTGACTCTAAATTCAATGCCGATATCAATGTCACGTCTTATAATGTAACACAATGTAATGACTTTGTTCAACTACTTTCTGAAATCTGGGCCATGCAGATTCCTTTCCCTTTCCACACCTGTCCAATTTCAAACTCTACCCCTGATGCATTGATCCTCTACCCGTCCATTTCCACTAATCTCACTATCGATAAACTTCTTCCTGTCGATTCTGATCACCTCTCAGCTCTACTTCCCATTCCTCATCCATCTTACACAATCTGATCTCAATCTTCCCGCCCTCCAGCTACCAGACGATTTTCCCAAACTAAATGGACACACTACCGAAATATGATAAATGACGTCCTTAATTATCACTTATTACTCAGATCAAAAATGCTCTCCAAACAACTGACGCTTTCCACATACCCCGTCAGTCTTATCATCCTACTAAACCTCCCATACCCACTAAAGCTTTATCACTCCTTAAATTAGCCCACGACTATTACAGCTCATATTCACAAACTCAAGACCCGACAACTTAACTTGAGCACCGACGGACACATCGACATGCTCGTTCATTTATTAAAGACATAAAGAAGAAACATTGGACTACTACTTGCAATAATCTTTCCGACATGCATGATTCACGTAAATTTTGGATAACTTTCCATCGACTAACTAACACTGGTAAATCCTCCCCCACATACCCCATCCTCACAACATCAACCCCTCCTACTACTGCAAAGGAAAAGGCTGATGTTTTTGCTGGTTACTTTTCCACTTTATTCTCTCCTTCCCCATCACCCCACTATATTCATCCTGACAAACCTATAATCCTACAACATTGTAACCCCCACACGCCCCGATCTTCAACCTTCTTTTCCCATTTTTGTGATGTTTATTTTTCCCACCCTTTAAATGCTCCGATTACAGCACACAAGATCCTCGATTTCATTTATCATAAACATAATACCGCTTCTGGTTATGACCGTATCACCTATCGTCACATCTGCAAACCCCTATCACCCTCATTCACCTACTCTGCACTACAGGGCAATTCAAAATGATGGACCCAATTTCATAAATTTATTCTGTGAAATCTAATAAACATTTAAACATAGGAATTTCATTTTGTCCGTATTGAACTGAGAAAGGATGTTAGGAAAAACTTAAAACGGTCCACCTTTTCAATACAAAAATGTTATATTTATTTATAACATGTATTTGCACTTGGAACTAGTTTCGACGCTGTGTTTGCGTCATCATCAGCCAAAATGTGGGAAATAGGCAAGATGTAGGCATTTATATTACACAAGGCGTTACATTAAACAATACACATCTTATAAGGAGATAAAAACAGGGACGAATATAGAAACAAATGAATCGTTGAGAAAACAAAAGTTATACATATTAAAAATAACCTTAACCACATATCTTGCAGTGCGAAAGTGTTCTTCTTGAATGATTCCTGAATGTAAAAAAAAAAAAAACAAAAAAAAAAACACGCGCACACATTTCTGGAGAGCCAGCAGGCAGGACAAAGTAAAGTGAAACCTTAAGAGTTCTTCTGAGAAGAGTTCCTCATTTTTTCTATGTTCCGACTAACTAATGAAGTCTCCCTTGAGTTCCTGATAAACATACACAACAGGAAATTCTCCTTCACACTCAACAATAGCTCTAAAGACCAACGGTAAAATTTTTATTTTAAATATTGTGCAGAGACGTGAAAGCATGATTTTGAACATGATATAACTCCTTCATATAACTCAGTTTTTTAATACAAGGTGTTGCGTTAAATAATACACATCTTACGAAGAGATAAAAACAGGGACGAATGTAGAAACACATGCATCGTTGAGAAGGCAAGTTATACATATTAAAAATAAGCTTAACCACATAACTTGCAGTGCGAAAATATTTGCCTTGAATGATTCCTGAATACAAAACGCGCGCGCACACACTTCTAAAGAGCCAGCAGGCAGGAAAAAGTAAGGTGAAACCTTAAGAGTTCTTCTGAGAAGAGATCATCATTCTTTCTATGATCTGACTAACTAATGAAGTCTCCCTTGAGTTCCTGATAAACCAGGGGCGTATTCTCCTTGAATGCAAGGCATTCACTGCATGCGTTATGATAACACAAAGAACTGTCTGATGTACGATTTTAGGTTGTTTTAAGTCAAATATTAACGATTTCATCTCTCAGAAGTTCAAAAGGTCCGCGCAACTGTACTAGTTCCGTTGCTTGACTACGTGTGGTGCTGGTGTAGTCTCGCCGTCTACTCCTCTCTAGGAAGAAAGAGACAGCATGGCGGAGTTAAGGATGCAAGGCATTCAATCTTAAAATTGCATTCGGTGGCAGACGTAGTTCTGAAACCCTCCGAACGATGTCGCTGCAATTGAAACTTGGTCAGAATTTGTCACCCCATACCCGTGCTACCCTTTGCCATCTGTTAGCAACTTGGAGAAAGTCAGTAGCATAGCCAGGATCGGCCAATGGTGGGGGTTACAGTTACAAAATTAAGATATAACATAATGAAAGTGCTTGTGCGTGTCTGGTACGCGCATGCATGACTGTCATAAGGATACTGATACAAGAGTGAATTACTGTATGTGATATTCAGATTGCAATACACTACAAAATTCTTACTTTAAAATACAGAACAAGAACAATATGATCGAGGTCAGCAGTTTTATCTCAAACGGTACGTTCAGTTTACAATCTAAAATCTAATTTTCGAGGCTTCCTAGAAAATAAATTTAACACATCTGTTGGTTTTACAACTATGTCTCTGTGAATGTTCAAGGGAGCCAACCCGTTGAGTCGACTTTCACTTGTGGTATTTCTGAGGTAGGTTTTAAGGCGTCTTAATGTTGAAAATGATCTCTCACTGGCTGCAGTGGTGACAGGTAAGGTGGCAAACACTCTCAACAAGCAGTAGATTGCAGGGAGTTTATCTTGATCACATAAGAGAAGTTTATTGTTTACTGTCAGTTTCTATTTATTTTCTTTTTGTGAAAGTTCAATGGGGGGGGGGGTTCTAACCCTCAGTAACCCCCCCCCCCTGGCTACGCCCCTGGAGAAAGTCGACATGTTTACAACGAATGGGACCCCACAGATTATCCCCCAGCGAGAACCCAACATGACGAAACTGACCAATGCCACTGAGGTGACTTTCCTCCAGTGCTTCAGTTGTGGCTAACTAGTGAGTTAATTCAGTGTGTGTTTTGCTGATTAGTGAGTTCATTCTGTGTGTGCTGTTCCTGTGCTATTCGTCGTTTTCGGTCTTTTATTATATTTTGCGCTTATTGTGGTATTAACGATGGACAAGTCTAAAACGGATATAATTGTAAATCAGTTTACTGGCCGTTCGTTTGATGAAAAGATTCAAATAGTTCAAGCCGGGAGACCTCTACCTTCCCTCGTATATTTCTTCTTTACCGGGCGAGTTGCCCGTGCGTGTAGAGGCGCGCGGCTGTAAGCTTGCATCCGGGAGATAGTAGGTTCGAATCCCACTATCGGCAGCCCTGAAGATGGTTTTCCGTGGTTTCCCATTTTCACACCAGGCAAATGCTGGGGCTGTACCTTAATTAAGGCCACGGCCGCTTCCTTCCAACTCCTAGGCCTTTCCTATCTCATCATCGCCATAAGACCTATCTGTGTCGGTGCGACGTAAAGCCCGTTGCAAAAAATTCTTCTTCTTCTCCTTCTTCTTAATCTGCTTACCCTCCAGGGTTGGCTTTTCCCTCAGCTTTTCGGACTCAGCGAGGGATCCCAGTGTCCTGGAGCTTCAGACTCTGCGTCGGGGACAAAACTGGGGAGGATGACCAGTACCTCGCCCAGGCGGCCTCACCTGCTATGCTGAACAGGGTCCTTGCGGGGGATGGGAATATTGGAAGGGATAGACAAGGAAGAGGGAAGGAAGCGGCCGTGGCCTGAAGTTAGGTACCATCCCGGCATTTGCCTGGAGAAGTGGGAAACCACGGAAAACCACTTCCAGAATGGCTGAGGTGGGAATCGAACCCACCTCTACTCAGTTGACCTCCCGAGGCTGAGTGAACCCCGTTCCAGCCCTCGTACCACTTTTCAAATTTCGTGGCAGAGCCGGGAATCGAACCCGGACCTCCGGGGGTGGCAGCTAATCACACTAACCACTACACCACAGAGGCGGACTCTCGTAAATTTAAAAATAGAAAACAAGAATTGTGTACGCACGTTCAATCCAGGAACTTACAGTAAAACTGTTTGGTTCGAGTTCACTTACATGTAATTAGGGTGAGTAAAATTGAAATTTACTTAATACATTGTGTTAACTGCATGGTTACTAGTTGCACGCCTCAGTGGAGATTCCAGGATACGCCACTGTGATAAACATACACAGCAGGAAATTAAACAATACACATCTTACAAGGAGATGAAAACAGGGAAAGTTATACATATTAAAAATAACCTTAACCACACATCTTGTAGTGCGAAAATATTCGTCTTGAATGATTCATGAATACAAAACACACGCGCATACATTTCTAAAGAGCCAGCAGGCAGGAAAAAGTAATGTGAAACCTTAAGAGTTCTTCTGAGAAGAGTTCATCATTTTTTATGTTCCGACTAACTAATGAAGTCTCCCTTGAGTTCTTGATAAACATGCACAGCAGGAAATCCTCCTTCACTTCCAACAATAGCTATAAAGACCACGGTAAATTTCATTTTTAAATATTGTGCAGAGACGTGAAAGCATGATCTTGAATATAATATAACTCCTTCATTTAACCCAATTTTTTACACAAGGTGTTACATTAAACAATGCACATCTTACGAGGAGATAAAAGCAGGGACGAATGTAGAAACAAATGCATCGTTGAGAAAGCCAAAATTATACATATTAAAAATAAGTTTAACCACACAACTTGCAGTGCGAAAATATTTGCCTTGAATGATTCCTGAATACAAGACGCACACGCACATATTTCTAAAGAGCCAGCAGGTAGGAAAAAGTAAGGTGAAACCTTACGAGTTCTTCTGAGAAGAGTTCATCATTCTTTCTATGTTCCGACTAATTAATGAAGTCTCCCTTGAGTTCCTGATAAACATACACAACAGGAAATTCTCCTTAACTCTCAACAATAGCTATAAAAGACCAACGGTAAATTGTATTTTAAATACTGTGCAGAGATGTGGAAGCATGATCTTGAACATGGTATAACTTCTTCATTTAACCACCTTTGAAAGTTTCTCTCTATATTACATAGCTTCATTAACACACCATTCTGTAGATGCACAAAATAATCTTGTAATCTTCACAGGTCCGGTATTCAGCTCGACAAGACTATAAAATAGGTATTAAGGAATCTTTGTTGAGAGTGTGGAGGTTGACTGTGCCAGTATTTGTGGTCTATTGTTGCAGCGTTACGTGTAGGGTGGGGGCAGGTTTCTATGATGTTTATTGCGGGACATGAGGCGGTAAAGCTATGGCGCGAGATGAAGAGGAACAGAGCGTGTTGGATAGTTTAGGTCTGGGCAGCGGCCGTTGTTGGATTAGGAGGGGAGAGGGGAGGAGCGGTAGGGGAGGAGGAGTGGAAGGGGGGGAAGTATGGAGTGTGATGTGGTGAAAGTGTGTGGCGTGACAAAGTATTATGCATAATCTGAAAGACAGATCTGTTTTTCGGGACATTCATGTTTTTGAAAAATTCAATGAGAAAGTCGAATAGGATCTTTGGTTTCTCTGAGATATCATTTAAGTTTAGGTTGGGATTGAAATATTGGTCTAAATGAATATAGAGGTTTTCAGTGACGTCTAGGAAAGAACCTTTGTTTAGAATATCTAATACCTCAAGATCTTGATTTATTTCAGTAAAGTTGTGCTTAAATTCTTTTATATGTAGGCCGACCGCGGAAAAACGGTTTTGTTTTATGGCATTGACATGTTCTGCATATCTGATTTTAAAGCTGCGTCCTGTTTGCCCTAGGTAAGAACTTTTGCAGTCTTGGCAAGAAAACCTATATACACCTGATTTAGAAAAAGGACTACTTTTATTTATTGATGAAGAGTTGTGTAGGATCTCTGTGCTTCTGTTGTTAGTACGAAAGGCTATTTTAACGTTGTGTTTTTTAAAAACGTTAGTGACGTTGTAAATTTCTTTATGGAAGGTAAATGTGGAAAATGTGGCAGTGCTAGTATTGTCTTTTATTAGGGTGGTAGGGTCAATAAAGAAATTGATACTATATCATTGGCCGTTATTGCGTGAAATAAAGTTCTCTTATGAAAACGTGTGAGCCAATACATTTTGTCAAAAGCCTGGAAAAGTACTGCATGTTCAACTATGAACCCCTCAATACCATTAACTAAAGTGGAAACAGAATGTCAGTATCTTAAACTGTTCATGACTTATTTGGGGTGGACATCTTAGGTGAATAACAATGCATAATTTGTGAATAACTGTAGATAGGATGTACACCTACTTGGATACTAGAGGCGTGCATTATTCGAACCTGAGATGGGGAAGATGTGCTTTGCTACATACGCAACCCCCATTACACATGAGTGGAACGTGTAACAGGGGTGATGGGCAACACTCTCGAGACCGATTCTCGTGTGGTGCGAGCTGTGAGACGTCCCAGTAACTATGAGTGTAAGCTTGATAGCTATCATCAGCAGTTCTCACATGGAAATGTGTGTGATGATAAATTTTGTCAAAGTCCTATGAAAGCACTGCATGTTGAACTATCAGCTCCTTACCATTAATGAAAGTGAATACAGAATGCCTGTATCTTAAACTGTTCACGAGTTGTCAGCACAATCGCTGTCGGCAGGGTAGTTTCTTGTGATTCACACCGGGCCAGAGGTGTTCTGTGACGATTCCTCTTCATTGATATTATGCGTCTGTAAGTGCCGGATCATCCCAGAAGTATTTATGCTGATGTATTTTACTTCCTTTGAATAAGCAACACAGTGGGCTGTGCTATGTGACATCTCTTAAAAATAACCAACATCCACGACTTACATTGCGTTTCGGACATCGTCTTCAAGTTGACGCATACAATTAGACACAGTTCACATTGCACCATCATATATCGAAGTACCTACCCAATTATGACGTGAATACTCTATAGCATTGTAAGTAATTATTTCCTTCGTCACCAACAATATCGGTAAACACAAGCAGTGGTCATATGTTATTGAATATGGGGTCTGATAACGATGTACACCTGCCTGTCGAAAGAATTGGAGCAAACTGAAGCAATTTAGATTGCACATTCCACTCATGCGTAATGGTGGTTGCATATGCAGCAAGGCGCACCATGCCTCGTCTCGAGTTTGAATAATGCACGCCTCTAGTATCCAGGTACGTGTACCTACAGTAGCCTTCAGGTTCTGTACTTAAACCACTCATTCGTGTACCTACCAGTGCATACAATGCCCGAATGCGTATCCTTTATAATTATGTTATACTACGTCAAAATAGACCTCGGTAGAAATGAACGCCCTAGTCTCTTGTTGACTCGTATTTACGAAAATGAGAAGGCCCGTGGTTGGCTATTCGCATATTCGGAACAAACAACATTTATCTCCGACTACCTGTAGGCCTATGACACGCTGCTCGCTGCACAATGTGGGGACAAAGCTCTCAAGATTTCTCGAAATTTCTCGCGAGAAATAATGCCTGTGCTAGTCTCGAGAAATCTCGAGACCTCGTCTCGGACTGCCCATCAATATAGGAAAGGTAATTCCACTGAAGCTCAACTTGTAGGATTCTAGCAAGATATAGCAGGTATCTTGGATTTAGGAGGTCAAATGGACTGTATCACGATTGACCTGTCTCAAGGCATTTGATAGGGTGGATCATGGGAGGTAACTGGCAAAAATGATTCAGTTGAACTAGACAAAAGAGTGACTGAATGGGTTGCTATATTTCTAGAAAATAGGTATCAGAGAATTAGAGTAGGTGAAGATTTATCTACCCTGTAATAATTAAGAGGGTTATTCCTCAAGGCAGTATTATTGGACCTTCATGTTTTCTTATATATGTGACTAGCAAATGTACCCGTGCTTCGCTACGGTATTCTACATTGTATTCGACTATCGAAGTAAATACTGTACATACAGTAAATAAGATTGTTTTAAAATGGCATGTCTCTTAGCGTTATCCGAGAAACAGCATAGGGAGGTTTCCAATACGGTGTTTCCAATGTAAAGTGCTTGTTACGGATTTGTGACGATAACAGCAGGCTCACTTGTCTACTGCCATTCAAAACCGAGTTGGGAAGTTTTCATTATAATAGCAGGCCCCATCGCCTACTGCGCGGTCACAATCGATTTGGGAGTTTTCGTTACAATGGCAGGCCCCCTTTCCTACTTCCAGACAGATTACAGTTTTCATTAGAATGTTTGGCAACTTCCCTACTACCAGTCAAAATTAAGTTGTGCAGTTATAATTGTAATGACAGGCCCCTTTTCCTGCAGCCAGCCAGCTTACTACCAGTCACACCAAGTTGGTGAGTTTCCATCACAATAGCAGGCCACTATGCCTAATACCAGTCACATTTTAGATGGATACATTTGTTTACAAGGGCAGGTACCCTTGCCTACAGCCAAACACATGCGGGTAGGGGACTTTTAAACAACAATGCAACCGAGCTTGATAGCTGCAGTCGCTTAAGTGCGGCCAGTATCCAGTATTCGGAAGATAGTAGGTTCGAACCCCACTGTCGGCAGCCCTGAAAATGGTTTTCCGTGGTTTCCCATTTTCACACCAGGCAAATGCTGGGGCTGTACCTTAATTAAGGCCACGGCCGCTTCCTTCCCACTCCTAGCCCTTCCCTGTGCCATCGTCGCCATAAGACCTATCTGTGTCGGTGCGACGTAAAGCAATTAGCAAAAAAAAAAAAAAAAAAAAAAACAATGCATGCTCCCTTGCCTTCTGCAAGTTAAATCGTCGAGAAGTGAATATTTCACTACAATGGTAGGCCTTCCTTACTAATGCCAGTTACACAGGTGTTGGAGAAGGACCCCATTCCTACTGCCAGTCAAAGTCGGTGTGGGGAGTACTGATTACAATAGCAGACACACCCTTTCTCGATCGCTACAAGACGACATCAGTGAATATATATAGATCGACATACGAAAGTATATGCATGCTTAAAATATTGCAGACCTTCATTTACAGATTGACTGCTGCAAAACGGTACGTCCTATCGACAAAGGATTGTACCATAAGACGTCAGATTTAGCAGCCTAAATGGCTGGTCGTATGATATCTGATCTATTCATGGGTCAGACTGAGTTAGAAACGTTGAATAGGGTAAAACTTTTGTAAGATTATCTCACATTGCGTTACTTTTCAAATAATTATGTGGCAGCTACATACATAGCATTTGGCTCACATATGGCTACTGGGTGGGCCAATTTTCGTGTAGGGTTTGATGATTCTATCTTTCTTATAAGTGATTGAAAGTATGAATTATGCATGTGAAAAGTCCAAATTTACTTAACATCGAGAAATAGACAAATATCAAACGTAAAAGGGATACAAATACAACAAAAAGTCATAAGACCAAGGTTGTAGATCACTCCAAATTGAACGGAGATTGTACCTTCTCTTATGTGATAGGACTTCGCGAAGATCTGCACCATCATTAAAATTGCCTCCATATTTCGATATTCTTTGGGGGAAAAAGTGAAAAATTTAAAGCTCTTGGAAATGTTCTGTCCGTTACAGGCTAAAACGTATAATTTTGCCAAATTTCTGTTTTCTTGTTCGTCTGGCAGATTATGCCGCAATATGGATTTTGGGCGAGGAGGGTTAAAATTGGGACTTTCGCGAAACTAAACCAAAAAATTATGCAGACGGTTGTTATTATTACCCCTTAAACGCGTAGCTGTGCAAACATTTTGCCAAAATAGTCAATGTACAGGCACACAGTCGTTAGGATTTTACTTATATAGATAGATAAGGAATCTGCTCCACATACAACACCTTTTGGTCTATGTCTGCTGGACTTACCCTGCAAAACCGACCATTCATGATATCTCCCTTATTAATCTTTCTGTCGAAAAAATACACATGAAAAAAAGTTTTAGAAATGGATTTCCAACAAATTTGGTCGATTTCCAGTCAGGTTGGTCATGTACTGTATATATTGTGGAAGAGTAAATTCACCATTTCGGTTCCCTATAAACCGCCAGTCCATTCCAGGAACAGGAAATGTTGTTGACCTTTAAAATCTACCTTTGGAAAGGTGGATGCTAAATATAAAGTTTGGCTCAAATATCTTCAATAGTTTTCAAGTTGTAAGAAATACGTTCAACATGCGCCTGTTCTTAAGTTAAGTCTGGTTAATGATATTTCCCTTATAAATCCTCTTACCGAAATGATGCATATGAGAAAAAAGGTTTAAAAATTAATTTCCATTAAGGCAGGTAGCCTATATTTCTATTAAGTTTGGTTGTGTATATTTTGTGGGAGTGCAAAATCACGGTTTCGGTTTCTTATAAACCCCCCTGTCATTTCATGGATTTAGAAACAATATTTGCCCTGAAACCTACCCAAGGACAGGTGGATTCTACATATGAATTTTGGTGGAAATATATCCAGTAGTTTCCAAGTTATGGACAAACAGACAAACAGAAAAACAGACACCAAAGCTAAAAATATGCAGATGGTCATTATTACATCTGAAACGGATAACTGTACAGAAATGTCGCCAAAATAGTCAATGTTCAGGCACACTCTAGAAGTGCAGACCTTTATTTCGAGAGTTACTGCTTTGAAACTCTGCGACATATCTGCAAACGAACCTCACCATTAGACGCCTCTTTCAGTGTTCTACATGGTTGGTTCCATGACATCTTCTCGTATCTCCTATATTTATGGGTTAGATAGAATTAGAATCATTGGGTGTGAAATTTTGTACAGTTTTCGCATACTACTTTATATTTGTGATACTCATGTGACAGACAGAATCATAAAATTTGGCTATCACATTGCCACTGGTCATGCCAATGTGCGTGCCGAATGTCATGATTCTATCTTTCCTATAAGTGTGCCAAGTTAATGTTAACATATACGTGTGAAAGTACAAAATTAACTTGAAATTGAGAAATCAGCTCTATTTAACGTATAAGGAATAGAAATACGATAAAAAGTCATAGGACCAAAGTTGTAGATCTCTCCAAAATGAAACGCAATTGTGCTTTCTGATTTGTGATAAGACTTACAGGTTAGCCACCAATTATCCCGAAATGAAGGTGTGCACCATCGTTAAAATTGCATTCATATTTCGATGTTTTACGGGGCCGAAAGTTATACATTTGCATAAGGTAAGGGTTATTCTGCCCGAAGGCAGGTCCGAACCTCCGCAGAGGTGTTCCTGAGCCAGAGTTTACGTGCGGTAGGGTGGCCAGTTCCTTTCCGCTCCTCCAATCCCTTACCCCCCACCAACAGCGCGTGGCAACGCATTCAACTCCTGACCACGCTCAATGTTGCTTAACTTCGGAGATCTTATGGGATCCGGTGTTTCAACACGGCTACGGCCGTTGGTTACATTTGCATAGCTTAGAATATTTCCTCAAAGGAAAGAGTGTCAAGCTTTCGGGATTAGCACTCGCATACATACGGTGTAATTAAGGAAGAAAATAATTCAGTAAAGAAAGTTGAAATTAATAGAAAATGGATTAAAACTGAGGACAGCCGGATGACGACAAATATGTAAATACCAAGTGAATGTATTGGAAAATCAAATGCCCCTCAATAAATGATGCTGGTGTGAGTTATGGGTATAAGAAAGAGGTAACAGAGGAGAAATTTAGGCGCAGGCATTCTTAGGTCAACAGATAAGATGACTAATGGTGTTATTACTTAAGCTATTCGAGGAAGGTTATAAACTCCAATGATATTCCGCCAATACCCGCAGAATGGCCGAACAACCATGAATTTAAAGGTATGATGAGGAAAATGGCAATACGTTACTTGCCTGCTGGCCATGGTAACCTGTAGGTTCGTTGTCAGTCTGTCGGTCACACACGCAGACCATGATACACGCAGAAAATGGTAAATTTTTCCGTCATTTGAATAGTAAGGTAAATTATGAACATAACGAAAGTTGTTTATAATGAAGAGACGTTTCTCATACGGTCCACGGAGTTTACAGGAAATCAATAGTATAAGAGAAAATGGAGGAAAACCGTTCTGGTTTTCCTATAAACCCCCGTCTAATCAAAGATTTTAAAATGAAATGCATATAGAAACCTTCCTCAGGGTGAATATACTCCAAATATGAAGTTTGGTTGAAATCTATCCAGCCGTTTTGCCGTGATGGTGGAACAAACAAACAAACAGACACGAAAAGTAAAAACCACCGATTCGGTCTTGAGTTGACCTAAAATGGATAAATATCTGAAAAATTGGCGAAACAAATGAAATTACAGACAGCGGACCCCCTACAACTTTATTTATAAGATAAACAGTGCTAAACCGGGTTAAAAGTCAGGTTGTGAGTTTCACAAATAGGAAAAGTCCTCTCAGATTTAATTACTGCGTTGATGGGGGTAAAAGTTCCTTATGGGGATCACTGTAAGTAGCTAGGTGTTAATAAAAGGAAAGATCTTCATTGGGGTAATCACATAAATGGGATTGTAAATAAAGGTTACAGATCTCTGCACATGGTTATGAGGGTGTTTAGGGGTTGTAGTAAGGATGTAAAAGAGAGGGCATATAAGTCTCTGGTAAGACCCCAAATAGAGTATGGTTCCAGTGTATGGGAACCTCAGCAGGATCACTTGATTCAAGAACTAGGAAAAATCCAAAGTATAGCAGCTCGATCCGACAAAAGAGTAGCGTTACAAAAGTATTGCAAAGTTTGGGCTGGGAAGACTTGGCAGAAAGGAGACTAGCTGCTTGACTAAGCAGTATGTGATAAAGATGTTGATTCCCATAGGAAACCTGTAATATTTGTTCCAGTATTCAGGAGATAGTGGGTTCGACAGCCCTGAAGATGGTTTTCCGTGGTTTCCCATTTTTACACAAGGCAAATGCTGGGGCTGTACCATAATTGAGACCACAGCCACTTCCTTTCCACTCCTAGCCCTTTCCTGCCCTATAGTCACCATAAGATCTATCTGTGTCGGTGCAACGTAAAGCAAATTGTAAAAAAAAAAAGTTGTAAATACACAAACACACAATACAAAAATTTTCTCATAATCTCTTTTGCACACAAAACCAACACATCTCACAACTATCTGAATGTAACAGTAACACAAAATAAATTAAAATTGTAAATGAATAACATCAAGAAAAGAACTCAAACAACTAGTGAAAAGTGAAGTGATTTATCAGTGATTTAAGCCCACTAGGGAGAGCTTATGACTAGTTCTTTTTGAATGCTCACTTTCGTTCCCAATACCTCGTGAGTTTTGCTATTAGTTTTTCCTTTCTTTCCTGTGAAAGAGATTTGTGAGATTTAACAACTTTTGGTAGAGGAGACCACGAATTTACCGATTGACAAAATTTAGGGTGGTCTGAGATATCACTATCAGAAATTCCAGCAGAAGCTAAGTCTTTTTTTTTTACTTCATTGAGCGACATGCTTCCAGTCTTGTAGCTTTTATATTCTTCATAAGCCTGCCATTGTCCATTCTCACAAAGTGCCCGTAAAACTTCATCTACCGAGCTCGATAGCTGCAATCGCTTAAGTGCGGCCAGTATCCAGTATTCGGGAGATAGTAGGTTCGAACCCCACTGTCGGCAGCCCTGAAAATGGTTTTCTGTGTTTTCCCATTTTCACACCAGGCAAATGCTGGGGCTGTACCTTAATTAAGGCCACGGCCGCTTCCTTCCCACTCCAAGCCCTTCCCTCTCCCATCGTCGCCATAAGACCTATCTGTGTCGGTGCGATGTAAAGAAAAAAAAAAAAAAACTTCATCTGCCTATGTCGCATGCTAGTGTTAACCATTTCCAACCGTTGGTACAGTTCTGAGTTCGCTTTCAGTTGGTAGGTTCTAACCGTGAGCACTCTTGGCCTATGAGTTTTCCGGAGGATACGTCTTTCAATTTTTTCTAGTTCATCCACGGTGCCTTTCCTGCTCATCAGTAAGGTCTCCACAGCTTATAAGAGCTGGGGTCTGACAACAGTTTTTTAATGGCTTATTTTGGCGTTCTTCGAAATACGTTTCTTGTTGTGACAGTTTTGTAACAGTTGGTATACTACGTTGAGTGACATAACAACAAACTCTGAAACAAGAAGAAACCCAAATAATATATCAGATGTAAATAACCCAATATAAATAATAATGTAACACTTTGTAAATATAAAATGGTTCAATAAATGGGGATAACGGGCTAAAACCCCAGCTGGTATGGGGCGGGACTCAGACAGGGTGACACCTTGTTGTGGCAAACCCACACATCAGAAACAATATCAAGTAAAAACCCACAATACATGTGCCAAAGCACACTAAGCCAACAGTTGGATAAACATGAAAAAACTATTCCAAATTCTTTGGCCAAAAAGTCCCCTAGTTGGACTGGTGGCCCACTCCTAAGAGGGAGAATGAAATAACTGCTGGCAGCAGCAGCAGCCTCCACTAGTCTTACTAACCATAACAAATGTACTAATAAACCCATATCAACATAAGCAACGCCCCTTCCCCCCCTCCCCAGTCAGACAGTGTAAACGAACTGATTGGATAGCATACAGACCAACAATAACAAACATAATACGCAATACTAAACCACCTACTTCACCACACAAATTAGAAGACATAGTTAGGAAATTAGAATCCGCTTTAATTACTAACAACCAACTTCATATTCCCTGCCACACTTCCCACCCCTCCAAACCTCCCATCCCACCCGAAGCACTCCAACTATTAAAATATTCCCATTACCTTTATAAGACATACCTTCAAACCCGTGACCCAAGCACTCTCCGCGAACATAGAACTACCCTGATATAGATGTTAATTCCCATAGGGAATCTGAAATATTTGTTCGGAATGAGTAAATTTATAATACCAGTATAAATGGTCCGTTATTGGACATTATCAATTTTCCAGCCAAATCATTCCTGGTTGCCAGGGTTTTGCCATCGTGTGCTAGGCTGGGCTTATCAGTTGGTACCTAGCACACCTACCAAGACACATGGCTAGTATATACCGTGGAGGCCACTGCGTAGGCTAATTGTAGCCACTGGCAGTACCAATGCACTATGAGAGACCTTGTCTCATTACCACCTAATAATCTGCAGGCCTTTGGGCTGAGCAGCGGTCGCTTCGTAGGCCAAGGCCCTTCAAGGGCTGTAGTGCGATGGGGTTTGGTTTGGTTTTTATTGAACAGGTGGAATTTATAATCTAGTATTATTATTTACTTTAAGTATATTTCAATAAATACAGACCATAACATGAGATTTGTAACATGTAAAAGTTCACCATCCCGAGAAATGTTCCGAGATCCTACAGCATCTGTGGCAATTTGAAGTTGGGGATAGTTTTGTCCTTTTGCAGTGAAGTTTTGATTTAACTCAAATGAGATAGCTAAGGAACTCCAACATGAGTACACCAAAGGCGTCAAAATATTAATGCAAAGTCCATATTCAGTCAATCTTTCAAAATCTAATTTGAGATGCTGGCTGTGCCCCTCCTCAGATGTTGAAGTGATGAAACAGTTAACTAAGTATGGGAAGACAAAATTTAGGCCTGAAGTATTTCACTGAGAAATTACTGAAATGTGCTTGGTGTGTTTTCAAGTCCGAATAACATCGCGTTAAATTTATATAGCCCAAATGGGATGATAACAGCTTTCTTGGGCTTATCTTCTTATGGCATTAGTATCTGGAAGTAAGCCTTTATTAGATCAATTTTCAAGAAAATGGTTTTGCCGAGTGAGATCTACTGGAAGTTGTCAACATTTTTTTTTTTTTTTTTTTTCGCTATTTGTTTTACGTCGCTCCGACACAGATAGGTCTTTTGGTGATGATGGGATCGGAAAGGCCTAGGAAGTGGAAGGAAGCAGCCATGGCCTTAATTAAGGTACAGTCCCAGCATTTGCCTGGTGTGAAAATGGGAAACCACGGAAAACCATCTTCAGGGCTCCCGACAGTGGGGCTCGAACCTACTATCTCCCAATTACTGGATACTGGCCACACTTAAGCGACTGCAGCTATCGAGCTCGGTTTGTTAGCACTTAGTAGGGGGTATTGGTTTGGTACTGTCTGGTCACCAAGACTGTGAAAATTTCCACAGGGTTGTAACGTTCTGACTTTCGGAGTCAGGCGAAGTGGACTTGCTTATTGGGAACTAGATGGTGGAATCAAGCCATGGTATTCTTCCTTCACAGTAGTTAGTTTCCTTGAATCTAATCATCACGTGCGGGTAGCAACAGGCTGATTTGTCAGCACAATTCAGTGTTTTATATCATGCTTCACATTCTTTTGTCAGATTACGAAATTAGCTAAGCATAATTTATTTGAAAATATATGTGAATTGGACACAGTACTTACAATGTTGCATTCTAATACATTACAAATACTGCCATTCCTTGACATTAGTGTGGTAACATCTAGCAAACTATGTTTTTTGAAATATACTAGCAAATTAAAATGATGGAAAAAAATCAGCACCTAGTATACCTCTACTCACTTTTGCAACCACAAATGGTCATCAGAATTCACAACGAAGTCCTACATCAATATTTAAAACTTGTAAACCAAAAGTGAGGATTTCAGTTCCATTTGCAGCAAATTACTTGAAGTGTGATGAACTGCTGTTATTCATTATTTGAGATTAGTATTACTGCACCATTGTCAACTGATTAGCTAAAGCCGTAGTTTTTGTCAGTTAAGATAGGCGGTACTTGCGACAACCTTGAAGGTCTTCTGTAGTAGAATGTGTTGCTAATTCTGTCATGATCTGCAGTTTTCCTGATCCTTCCAAGTGTAAGGCATTTTTATATTTCTGGGTGACAACTCTTTCCAATGCTTATTGAAGATAAAAGGTTTCCACCTATTCAATACATTGACAATGGATACATGGAAAGAAAAATGTTATGTCTCTTTTAGTGTTTGGGTAGAACGCGTACTTAACTTACGATTATACATAATTCTTATTATTCTTATTATTAAATAACTCTTTCCAAAACGGTAATATAAGTAGCAGAATTTGCCATCTAGATTAAACTTCTGATGGCTGGCAGCTGGGTAAACAGTTATGACTACGACTGTAATACTGTGGTTAATATATTCCAGTTTAACCGCTTATAAGAGCTCTTGTAAGAGCTTACTTTTATCTTGGGCCATATCATTACTTTTATTGTGCTGCCATACACGATACATGTCATAAGAAGACAGGTCAGTCATTTCAGCCAATTTATCAAAAACTTCACTTGAATCTAACAAGTTGATTAGGGGAGTTTTTTTATCTGCAATGTTCGAAGAACTTTGGCAGATATTTCGGCAGAGGCTGACACAAGCTAGATGTCTGTGTAACTGAAAACAGCGTTTCATATGTTGTAGGTTATGTATTTAGATTTAATCATGTGTATGTAACTCATGTGTTATAGGTTAGGCTATGTTTACTGCATGTAAATAATCATTCATGTATTCTAAGTTGTTCAGGGAACTTCTAGTTTTGTGTGTGTTAACTCGAGAAGCTTTTAGCTTCTAAATAATTTTCATATGTTCCAAGTTACTTGGGATATGTCTAGTTGTGTATCCGTGTGTGGGTTTCTTAACATCAATTTACGTTCCTCGACAACGGGTACATGGAAAGAAAAATGTTAAGACTCTTTTAGTGTTTGGGTAGAACACGTATTTAACTTACGATTATATACATAATCAGAAAGAACGCCTTCCCAAAGCTTACATGCAATGCATGTCAAACTTACTGGCCTGTAATTTTCAGCACCAAAACCAAAGGTAAGAACCAACATCTTCTTACTAACAACACTTAGACAAAACCTTCCCAAACATTTTTTTCACTCTTATTAAAATAAATTAACTACAGTTTCTTCTTGGTTTCAGAACCAACCACTAACGAGAATCATAACACAATTCAACAGCCCCAATTTAACCATCAAACCTCTACAACATTCTTGAACAACATAAGGTTCACAATCAACGTTAAAAAAAATTTGTCATTCAGAAGAAGAAAACAACAACAACTATTCAACATTATTTTCTAAGATATCAACTCAATTACAAAACGTCTAATTTAAAGCAATGAATATTATCACCCTCTTTGCGTCAAAATCATATCAACGTAGCGAATGACGGCCCATTATAATTTCAGCAAACTCACATGGTTGATTTACAACAAATTAGGCCAACTATAAGCATCTGTTGAACTGCAAGTCAACACAATCTCGCCGGATTAAACTATAAACAACTTATGAACTGTCGACTAATAAATGTTTCGGGCAACACACGCTAATGTCAAATAATGACATTGGCCCCTCCCATTTTATATTCAACATTGAACCTATTTTATATTCTTTCTACTATGTACTAGCTTGTCAATTTCCTTCTACATCAAGCATTGACTATGGCTTCAAGCCATCAATTATGTTACTTACAATCAAATGATGTCTCCTTCATTAAGTGAACTACGTAGGAATTTATCATTGTATTAGAGTTTTAACTATTTCAGAAACATTTTTATGATGAACTGTAAATTTTATCCTACACACACCATCTTCTAACATATTTTAGAATAATCTTTAACTAGGTACCTGGTAAAAAATAAGGATTTGTTATTGACTGAGGATGCATCATAAGAAGAAGCGAAACATGTCTCATTATATTTTAACAATGTTTTAACTCATATGTTAACTTTCTGTATTGTATTGAATAGGTGGCAAAATAATAAATATTTTCTTATATACATTATACTGGATAATGGTCGCACTTAAGTGACTGCAGCTATCAAGCTTGGTTGTGTAGGCTTCTTCTTGGCCTTTTTCCAATTCATTAGGGGATAAATCTTAAGAACTGAATGGCTACTCTGAAAAAAATCATAGATATTTTTCTTTTAGACTGTGTACCGGTAGTAATAATTCGAAAAACATGGGCCTAGAATCAGGAAAATATGGTTGGTAAAGCTTCATTCAAATTATTACAAATTATCTGAAAAATGTTTTATAGGTACCGTATGCCTTAATTAATTTTTTTTTACACCTGCTTGATAGTAGATTAGTTGTTAAATAACATGCTACTCCAGAAAAGCCTATTACAAACCTGTGACTCCTACTTTACACTAGAAAACGCTAATCAAAACACTTGTTTAACTCTTGACATTCATTTTAAAATGTGCTTTATATTCAACTCTACATTCTTCTTGATGTAATTGTCATTTTTTTTACATAAGCCATAACCATTGCTAAAATTTTTTTTTAACTCAGAGAAACTCAACTAAATTAGGCATTCATTCCAGTCTATGATACATATTTAGAATAAACTAGCACAAATGTAAAGATTTTTAGGCAATGTTTAACTAAATCCTTTGACTTGATGGACCAAAAGTTGATTCATTTTCCCCTGCTTCACTTCATTTGATAATACACCTTATAATTATTAGAAGTATATCTCAGCAGATCTTGGATACTTCAGTATATTCCAAACCACACAGAAACAATGATTGTAAGTGTACTAATCCAGATACGTTATTTCAGATCAGGGAAATGAAAAAAAATAATTGAAATGTCATTGAGTTGGTAATTAGTAAGTATTTTTACTTGTGGTGAACACTGGGTATAGCTACTTTTCTCTTTTTTTTTTTTTTTTCTTTCCTGCAGTCATGTACATTTTTAAAAATCTGTTCGCAGAATCGAGTAAACCTGCTGGGATTAATTATCAAAAAGGAAATATGTGCTATGTACCTTTCACTGAAATATATTTCACAGGTTTTCTTTTTCTCGATATTTAAGATTCTTGCTATCGGTAAAGTGTTTGTAAATACTCTAAATATTTCAAGAATTTATAAATAAAAAGTAAACTCGTGTCCTCATCCTGAGGTGGTGCAGCTGTTTTCACGCACACTCCCATTGGAGGTGAGATGCATGTACCATTTCAATCACATACCAGCCCTCCTACCAGTTTTAAATTCCTGGCAGTACCAGGAATCGAACCTGGGCCTCTGAGGACGGCAGCTAATAACACGAAGCGTTACACTACGGAGGCGGACAAGAATTTATAAAATATTGGTGTCCAGTCTGCTGAGAGACAAATAAAACAATGTTTTACGCTCAGGATCTGTAAATCATACTTAACTTGTAGACTGCTGTCATTTGAACAAGTCTTGACATTTTCGAGAAGTTAAAGTGCAGGGACTTGATTTACAGTAGTTACATGTGATGTAGATGTTGATTCCCATAGGGAACCTGAAATATTTGTCCAGAATGAGTAAATTTATAATACCAATATAAGTGGTCCGTTATTGGACATTATAAATTGTCCAGCTAACTCATTCCTGGTTATCATCTGATGGCCAGCCAGGCATCAATTTTTGGTAATGAGACAAAGTCTCTCATAGTGCATTGGCACTGCCGGTGGTTCCAAATAGCCTACGCAGTGGCCTCAACGGTGTGTACTAGCCATGCGTGTTGGTGGGTGTGCTATTTACCAACTGATGAGCCCAACTTAGCACACTGGAGTAAAACGCTGGCAACCAGGAATGATTTTGCTGGAAAATTTATTGATGGTTATGAATTTCATGTTTTTGGTCCGTATTGAACAATATATAAGTAATAATAATAATAACTTAAATGTTTCCACCTTTTCAATACAATATATTCACAAATTTACAAAATTATACGGTACTAGTTTCGACCCATCTAGGGGTCATCATCAGCCGTATTGGAGCAAAGATCATTTGTGGCGAAATCCTAAGACAATATTATTTTAAAGAATAACAAGTGAAATGAGATGATATGGTAATAGTTAATAATACAAGGAATATACATGCAAGATTATAACCATAATTTCACCAATATTGAACAAGACATGGACATCCTCATATTAGCAAACAAGGGCCCTTTACTGAACATAATGGAAAATTACTACATACACCTAGACCAATACTTTAATGCCAGTCACAATCTCAATGAAATCTCAGAGAAACCCAACATACTCTTCGATCTATTTATCACTTTCCTCAGAAACAATAATGCAGCCAACCTAAACTCAATCCTAAATTTAATCAAAGGTACTTTTCCAAGACAATTACACTTTCTCCCGCACCCTTCAGCCCCACCTTAAGCCCTCTTCCTAAGCCATATTTCATTTCAATACAAGAACTTACTGATTTCCATGATTATAATTTTTACAACACCCCATTTATACTTTATTCTTTGTTAAAAACCTCTTATTATGTATATTCCTTGTATTATTAACTATTACCATATCATCTCATTTCACTTGTTATTCTTTAAAATAATATTGTCTTAGGATTTCGCCACAAATGATCTTTGCTCCAATACGGCTGATGATGACCCCTAGATGGGTCGAAACTAGTACCGTATAATTTTGTAAATTTGTGAATATATTGTATTGAAAAGGTGGAAACATTTAAGTTATTATTATTATTACTTGGAAAATTTATATTGTCCAATAATGTACCATTCATATTGGTATTGTAGTTACATGTGTCCATTCCAACTGTGCAAATAAATCTGTTACAAATATGTACCTTATAGTAAAGTGAGCTACATAGTCAACTTTAAGCTTCTTTTGCTAGTGGTTTAACGTCACAATAACACACAGAATGTTTTCGGTGACGGAAGGATGGGAAAGGGCTAGGATTGGGAAGGTAGCGGCCATGACATAAAGTAAGGTACAGCCCCAACATTTTCTTGGTGTGAAAATGAAAACCACTTGAGGGGTTCCGACAATGGGATTCAAACCCACCATCTTCCAAACGCAAATTCAGCTATGCGATCTTAACCACACAGCCAACTCGCCTGGTTTTATAGTTATTGATTTCATGCACCGAAATATTATGTCACTTACTGATAATTATTATTATATTATATTATTATATTATTATTAATTATAATTAATGTGAAAGAAGAACACACAGACTTTCACACCTCACGGTCCAACTTTACCATTTCAAACCTGAAGACTATTGCCCAGTATAACTTCTTAACGACATCTGATTTAACATTAGTAACAAAATGTTTTTTGTTGCGAAATGGCGAGAATTTCCGTACAGATCTTCTGCTTCAGATTGCTCTACCAGTTTATAAAACTTTATCCTGTGATATGGCAGTACACACATGGACAGCCAGCGGTCTTGTTTTTGAGGTGGAGGAAGTGGGAACGAAAGGTTTGGTATTCATCAAAATGGATTCTTAAGTATTTGATGGTGGGTTGGGTCCAGATGAGGGTATCAGAGATTCAGAGATGGAGATTGTGGGGATCATGGGTGCTGCTGAATCTTCGGCATTTACGGCAAAATAGGAGGGACTGGATCTTAGATGAGTTGAGGAAATGAAGGAGTCTAGGTAAGGTTGAACGGTACAGTTAATAGATTGGATGGAGTAGAAGGGGGCGAGGATGGCAGTGTCATCCGCAAATTGAGGAAGTTGGATCAGGGTTGGGGGTTAGGGTATATTTGCAACAAAGAGGATAAAAAGGAGGCGGGGGGGGGGGGGGGGGGGAAAGAGTGGAGAGCCTTGTGGAACACCTAGTGTGAGAGAAAAAGTTCTGGTCAATTTTGGGGAGATAGAGAGTGGCTTCTGCAATGTCGTGAGTATACTGGGTGAGTGCCTCCACATGTTCGACACTGGGGTGTTTGGTGTGTGTTGGGACATCAGGGAGTAGCGTGTTGGTGATTGCAGTGTCCACATACCGAACTTTGAGCAGTGCACCGAGTGGTGGGATGATTGTCCTCGGTGAGGCACCTCTCGCACCTAATGGATTGGGCAGGTGGCGCGCGAGATCGTTCAACTTTATGGTGGTGTCGGTGAACAGAGACTCCACTGGCCAGTACCCGGTCTATGTCTTCTGGTGATGGCAGAAGAATCCATACCATGTATGTTGGACCCATTGCATTCTTGATCCGGATTGCCCATTTTGTAGGAATGCCTTCTTTGCTGAGCTCGGAGAGTATGATGTATTCAACAATAGAGGGGCCTACCCCTTGTATTACGCAACTGAGAAGTCTGTAGCACGGAGGAGGAGGTGTTTTTATAGGTGGCAGTGGGAGGGGTTGAAGGGGGGTGCTGGATCCTTGACATTGAGAACCTATGGCAGTGGTGAGAAGATTGGCAGCAGCGTCCCCATTGACCTGTATGATAACTCCATCTGTAGTTCTTATGATGTCCGCTATGTCTTCGTGGTGCATGTTTTATCTGAGGAGGGTGGAGAAAATGGTGAGGGGTGATTGGAAGTCAGGGGAGGGACTGGAAAGTAAGAATGAACGTGTTCCTGCTGAAGTGGGTTGTAGGAAATGGAAGCGATTGATCGGGTGTCTAGTACCGGATACAGCAGAAAATACAAGTTTGGGAGGAGTGTAGGTGGGTGGGCCATGGTGGCAGTAGGAGAAATATTCTGAACTGAGGTGTCCATGGGTAGCGGTGGGTCAGTTGTTATCGCTGCTGGAGGTGCCGACTGGTGTTGTCAAGCTCGTTCCTCTGCTACCATAAAATGTGACGTCAATCTCGTAAATTGAAATCTGCAGGTGTCCCATTGTGGACCTGGTGGTGCTGGGATGAGTTTGGCTTGGTAATTCGGCGTAGCGTAACTGGACATTACCGCCAAGTGGTATGCAACTGTAGCTGATTGGCTGATTTTGGTGATGGTGGTAGTTGTGGTGGTACTAGTTGTTGCTGTTGTGGTGGCCAGACAGTGAAGCGAATATGGAAACATGGTAATTATGACTGTCCCAGTAGACTGTAGAGTTTAGGGCAGATTATTCCAACTGTGTTGCCGTAGTTCCTGGCAATGGGCTCGTCCTCAGGTGAAACCTCCCAGATTTTCTTGTGTCCAACCTGTTCAGTTCACCTTTCCAATAGGGAATGCCCTACGTGCCTGACTTGCGGTGTTGAAAACCATTGGATGGCGAAGGATCTTGAGTGGAAACCACTGCCGGTGGCTCCAAGTAGCCTACGCAGTGGCCTCCACAGCATCCTTCTTTTCACTGACAGCAGTGCTTCTCATAGCATGTTTTGGCGTTACTCGACTAGTGCTGTGTCGGACACTGCCCGTACACTGTACTCCAGATGTGACGTCCTAGGGACGTTTGAAAAAGTGGACTGGACAGGTGGACTGAGAAGTCAGTGTGGGGTTTCACCCCAGGACTTGCTAAAGCTTCTTGTGTTGTGTGAGTAGTGGCAATTTCCAGTGTACTGGGTTTGTCATCCAGTGCTCCGGGGATTTATCCCCTTCATTGTATGGGATTTTTCCCAGTGGACTACAGACTCTGTACATCTGTGTAAGTGTTCTCTGTCACCATGGCCACTCCAACGATAGCAGCAAACACCACCTCTATGATTACCACCACCGCCTCCACCATACTATCTTCGTCATGTATCAGCACCACCTTAGCACACACCAGGGGCGTAATGTGCCCAGATATCGACCCATCTCCACAACCACTGCTTACATCTAATCCAGCTCGATACCTTCTCATTCCACCAGCCCCTCAGCGAAAGACGTCCAAAAGAATCAAACCTCCAGATCCTGAAGTTCGCCAACAAAAATTGGTACTCATCGATCCGTCCACATCATCCGCCACTGCAGGCACCACAGATACCCCGATGGATTCCAGTGAACCATCCCTTGACCTTGCCTCCACCTCTGATTTTCTCCCATTATCAGCCACTAACAGACCAATAATTAAACCATGCACTTTGCAAAAACCTCCCAACAGTACCCATACATTCTTCCTTTACGATCCTTCCCCAGAATTTTATTTCCTAAAAATATCTTCCACAATCTCCTCCACTGCAGTTTCAAGAGAGAATATATTGCAGACATCCGGTGCACCAACAACGGTGCTAATCAATAAACATA
This sequence comes from Anabrus simplex, assembly GCF_040414725.1. Taxonomy (NCBI): domain Eukaryota; kingdom Metazoa; phylum Arthropoda; class Insecta; order Orthoptera; family Tettigoniidae; genus Anabrus; species Anabrus simplex. Next base: position 131,894,567 of record NC_090270.1, on the reverse strand, counting down.
CTAACAAGCCCACAACTACTACCTATTTAACTTTTAACGAAAGAGTCAAAAACTAAAGAAAAATATTCCACATTTAGCAATAATAATATAGGTACACATAATCACCAACAACCTAAGAAAACAGAACCTAAAAATTGCTTTCAAAACTAGCAACACTAATGAAAGAATATTATTTAACTCTCACGCAGTAAATACTAGCAATAACTATACAAATTCTGCGATATATAAACTGGAATGTCAGGGATGCGGGTCAAGTTACATCAAACAAACTGGTAGGAACTTCATCATAAGACTCATAAGATATACAGAACATCGCAATGCTTTAAAATATAATAGTTTCTCTGCCATGAGTAACCATCACAAAGACTATAATCACAATTATACTACAATAGATCAAGATCTAAAAATTCTACAATGTGAACAAAAAGGTCCACTACTCAACATTTTAGAGAATTTTTACATCAGTGTGGATCAATATAAGAACCCAGCCCTCAACTTAAATGAGATAAATGAAAAAAGAATGTAATATGGGAAACTTTTAATCCGATCATTTGTAGTAATAAACAGGAACACAAGAACTCACAATTATTACAATCGGTTTCAGTCACCGCCCCCATTATCTCGCACACTCCCATTCTCCCGCAAGCCACACCCCATTTCCCCATTCCACTTCCTTGTAGCAACACGTCTTGCGTCTCGACTGCGGCAACAAGTCAGTCAAGAGCTGGACTCTGTAGTCAGAGAACATGGGCCACGTAACATAAGTTAATTTTCGTTCTTCATAACTTTATCTAAATGTTGTTCCTGTTAGTCACCATTTTTAACCTTAATTCGATTTGTATTATCCATTTTACGGACTAAAAATCAGACGGTTCAACTTCAGTAATGATCATGTGTATCAGCCCATGTTGGAACACAACAACTAAGCCAACAGTATACAGATAATAGTTGAACCACACCAAAGGGCAACAAAAACATTGAAACAGAACGACCTCCAGCTCAAGACTGTTTTAACGATCAACATTCCACAGTTTTTTAACTTTCATCACACTTTTAAAAACATTTTTAACTAACATTTCATTTTGTATGTTCCTATGTTTTTAATTCATTATACATGTCTTACTGAGGATGACCCAATGCTGGGTCGAAACATGTCTATTTATGTGTAAAGTTTTGTCTTAATTGGACATAAATATATAGTATTGACTAGGAGGATTAAAATAGTTTTGTACAATTTTGTAGTAAATACACCTTGGTACCACTACCATGTGGGTAGTGACCACCCAACTTGTGATGTTGCAAATGTCCTTGTTAGGACATTTCATTAGAACTGAGGTTTAAGCAAAATTTTATAATTTAATTTTATCCCACGTTTGGAATTCTTGCACTGTTTAAATTTATTTCTCCGTGTTGTGGATTTGTATGGAAAATAAATGGGTACACGCAGTCTAAGGTGAACGTTAGGTCAGGTAGCTTGATGGGAATATAAATATTCTGTAGATCACACTCAAGGTTATGTAACTTGGAAGTACAAATTGTTACTTTTTTTACTCATTTCCTTTAATTCCAGGTGGAACATAGGGCCTCAACGCAATTTCTTCAGCTTCTTCTATCTGCCGCCAATGCTTTCACATCCCTCCATGTCTTGTTAAGTTCAGCAATCTCCCTGTTTATGGTTCTCTTCCAGGTAATTATCGGTCTGCCTTGCCTCCGACTACCTTGTGGATTACAGCTCAATGAACGCCTTGTGATACTTTCTTGTAGTCTTCTCAGGGTGTGCCCAATTCATCTCCATTTTCTTCCCATTATCTGTTCCTGTATGGGACTTTGACTCGTGGTCTCTCAAAGGTCTTTGGCCTCCATGTTCTCATACTTTATCTCAAACGACGATTTATAAAAGTCTGTAACCTTGTGGTAATGTCTTTGGTCACTTTCCAGGTCTCACTTCCATATAGTAACACAGATTTAACATTTGAGTTGATAGGTATGAATGAATGTTGTTTTATGTGTTGATATTGTTTTGTAGAAGGCTGTGATCCCTCAGTTCAGATGAAGGTTAAAATTGGTATTGTTAATTACATTTCCATTACTGATCTGTCACGACCATTTTGTAATTTGGTGAGATGGACTTTGTATTTAGGAGTATTTGTGGTTATGTGTTGTGTGTTTGTAACATCAGCTATTCTTTTTCAAGGGTTTTTTTTCTTTCAGTAAGTTGGAGTTTTAAAATTTAAAGTCGGTAAGATGTTGAAAGGTTTTTTTGTTAAATTTTCTTGTAATTACAGAGGTAAAAATATTAAACTGTTATGTTAAAGAAGGTATGTTATTATCAGTTATGACTTTTGTTTAGGTTTTGTTAATGTAAATCATAGAATTCTTTTATTTGTTCCTGCTGTTGTAGTTAGCTACATTTGAAAGTTTGTTAATGGCAACATACCAGGGTAGCCTAGACATTTCCATTGCCATTTTGCTTATCAGAATTTCTAAAATTTGTATTCATTTTTGTATCTCTGGGAAGTGGCATGGCTCCACAGTGGGAGTGCCATGGAGAGTGACTCCTTAGGTGAAGGAGAAAAGATTTCTGTTCTGTGTGGGAACATTGTCAATGATTTAAGCTCCTTAAGTTAGGGATACTCCTTTGGAGTAGAAACTTTTATTTCTTGACTCCTCAAGGCGTCGGTGACAATTTTTATGCTCCACAATTGGGAGTAGTGATTTGATTTAAATCTTCAAGAATTTTATACCAAGGGGCAGTCCTTATTTTTTTTTTCTTGCCTTCAAATTCCATCCTTATTTTTAAATGTTGTCTTCATTCTCATATGCATGTTCTGCTGGCTCCATTTAGTTGCAAATATCTGGATGTTGAGCACTGTGAAGAATGCACGTGTATGTGTCCAGTGCTTTGTATGTTTATGATGGAGTTGTGGAACTGACTGCTGACATTGGAAGAGTGGTGGTGGTGGTGGCCATATCACCAAATTCAGCAAAATTCTTCTTGCATGGCTACTAGCAGTTGATTAAAGCAAAAGATTTCCAGTTTCCATCAAGATTTTGTCCAAATTATAAATTGCCTTGGCTCAAATTTAAGTGGTAGAGGATGTATCAGTTTTTGTGAGTATGGTGCAATATTTTGCAATTGGGTTGTTACTTTTGGGACACTGTTCCTTCATGTGAATTACCGTTATATGTTAGCAAGGAAGTACATTAGTGTCGAAAAGTTAAGCATAAGTTACGAGTAAGCAGGGCAACAGGAAATAGTCCGCAAATCACACGACACATGCACCTACCAACCTTACGTGTTCGCTTTGTATAGGAAAAGTGTGTTCCCTGCTTTGACTAGTGGCGTAACCGCAAGGTAAACACAGCCAGTGCCTGCGACCCATATTCCTTCAGTTTACTTTGCCCTGTTATAGTGTGCGGAGTGTAGCCTTGTGGTGAACATGACAACATAATGGCACAATGATGCCATTTGGACCCCCTTTTGCAGGGTAGAATACTCGGCCGCTTGGAAGCAGGCCAGACACAGACCGAAGTCGCCGTATCCTTGAATGTGCCTCAAAGTGTCATTTCCAGGCTTTGGAGACTCAGGAGATGTTAGTCGCAGGCCAGTACCAGGTCGACCAAGGGTAACCACCCCATAGCAGGACTGATATCTGGCCTTAACTGCTCGATGAAATCTGAGTGCACCTGCAAGACAATTGTCGGCGGAGTTTGCAGTTGTCTCAGGTGTTGCCATTTCCCAGCAAACTATGCACCGGAGGCCTCAGAATAGCAGGGTTGCTTGCCCGACGTCCAGCAGTGTGCATCCCGCTCACTTCAGCACAGAGACGGGCCCGTTTACTGTGGAGTCGTCAACATCGAAACTGGACCATGAATGGAGGCATGTGCTCTTCACAGATGAATCCTGCTTCAGTTTGCAGAACGATTCCCATCGCACATTAATCTGGAGAGAACCGAGTAGCCGATACAACCATAGGAACATGGAACGAGACCAGTATGTGGTGGTGGCGTTATCATGTTGAATGTCCATACGGACCTGCACATCTTCATGGGTGGTCCGAGGAACACTGTTAACGCTCGGAGATACAGGGATGAGGTACTGAGACCACATGTTCGACTCTTCAGAGGTGCGGTTGGTCCATCCTTCCTCTTAATGGACGATAATGCCCGACCGCATCGCGCTGCTCTGGTGGATGAATTTCTGGCTGGGGAAGACATTCATCGCATGGACTGGCCAGCGAGGTCTGTAGATCTGAATCCTATAGAACATGCCTGGGATGCACTGGGGAGGTGAACTGCATCCCGTCAGCCTCCACCAAGGACTCTCAAAGACCTTCGCATTGCCCTTTTGGAAGAATGGGACCGACTGCCACAAGAGCTCTCGGACCATCTGATAGAAAGCATGCCAAGTCGCTGCGAAGCATGTGTGGCCATTAGGGGTAACCATACACCTTATTAACAGCATATTTTGTTGTGGAAGACATTGCCAAATTTTGTTAGTTGTTGTCAAAGGTGTACCTTAGCTATCAGAACATTTCTGACACTGTTTTTTGGACAAGTTTTGTGACATATGGTTTGTGAGTCAGCTTCCGTTTGTTCAGCAATCCGTCTGACATTCGTATCAGGCGGTATGGCCTCATTTAGTGATTATGCTTAACTTTTGGACACTCACTAGTGTAGATATTTCTAGATCTAATTGGAATGCAACCTCGTAAGAATGTATTTAAATCTGATTAGGAGAAAGCGCGCCTGGATAACTCTGCATGTTGTTTGGCATTCAGCCAAAACCGCTAATTCGCCTTTTCCACTTTAGGTTACTAAGCTTGTACATGAAGCAATGCTTCTCATCAGATGGGTCTCTCCATGTGGGCTCATGGTCCCACTGGGAACCATGCTGTCTTCCCTAAGTTGGTGTTAATAAATTTGACCTATTTGGTTCTATTCGATCCATATTAATTGGTGTCACTTAACTGAATCCTGTGAAACCGGCTAACAATGCATTTCCAATTTGTTTTACGTTGCACCAACATAGGTAGGTCTTACGCCAACAATGGGGTAGGAAAGGGATAAGAGTGGGAAGGAAGCGACTGTGGCCTTACAAACATAAATAAATATATATCATTTATTTATTACATCGAACATGTTTCGAGAAACTATCAGCTCTCTTCATCAGCAATTGTAATTCTTAAAATGTTTTTATTTTGTGTTTAGCATGTTAATCTGCAGGTAATTATTTTGGGTTTCATGCTGAAAAATTCCAGGCTTTCCTTTCTTACTTTTTTTCTTTCCAATTTGTTTTACGTTGCATCAACATAGGTAGATCTTATGCCAACAACGGGGTAGGAAAGGGATAGGAGTGGGAAGGAAGCGAGTGTGGCCTTAATTAAGGTAAAGTAAGTAAACTCGTGTTATCATCCTGAGGTGGTGCAGATCTTTTCAGGCACACCTCCAATGGAGGTAAGCTGCATGTACCATTTCAACCACATACCAGCCCTTCTGCCATTCTTAAATTTCTGGCAGTACCAAGAATCGAAACTGGGCCACCGAGGACGGTAGTTAATAGTGCTAACCGTTATGCTACAGAACAGCTCCGTCATCTGCCTGGTGTGAAAATGGCAAACCACAGAAGACTATCTTCAGGGCTGCCGACGGTGGAAATCAAACCCACCATTTTCCGAATGCAAGCTCACAGCTACACGATCCTAACCTTATGGCCAACTCACTTGGTACCTTTGTTTTTAATTTATCTGTAATGTAGTTTTATTTCAGTAGGAAAGTCGCTTTGTTTAACTTACTGTTTGTACATGTGATAGTCAGCATCATTAACACGCAAAAATTTCCTTGAGAGTTGGCCCATCTAGAACACCCAAGCTGCAACCTGTTAATTGAGTGTTTATTTTACATTGCTAATCTTTGTCAGTTAAGGGAATTATGAATGTTAAAATCCTCAGAAAATGTACGTGTACACATTTCTTGGTAATAAAATTTGAAGTAATTATTTTTCTTGTGCAAGTTAAGGCAATTGTATTTCTATTTTTAAATTTAATTGTGTAAAGTCACATTATGCTTTTGCTGGCAGGACCTAGTGTTTACAGTGCACTATGTCTTCTGGTATAAGATAGAGCAATTTAGTTACTTTCACTGACCTGTCTCAGTCTTTTTCTTGGCTCTGACAACATGAAAGTGACTGAGGTATGAGCGATGCTAGTAATGCCATTCCTTATGTAGCCAGTCCCCACTATGCTATTTGCTTTACATTGCACTGACACAGATAGGTCTTCTGGCAATGATGGGATAGGAAAGGCCTAGGAATGGGAAGGAAGCGGCCGTGGCATTAATTAAGATACAGCCCCAGCATTTGCCTGGTGTGCAAATGGGAAACCACAGAAAACCATCTTCAGGGCTGCCGACAGTGGGGTTTGAACCCACTATCTCTTGATTACTGGATACTGGCCGCACTTAAGCGACTGCAGCTATCGAGCTTGGTGTCCCCACTATGAATGGCGAGAAAATGTTTTGCTACTTGGGGCCTAATAGGTCTCAGCAAGAAAGTAATATAATTATTTCAGCAAGTTACTTTCCAACCCAGTAGCTGAAAAAAATTAACATTTCTCGCTCAATCTCCTTCTTATAGATAAGGAACAAAATTTATAAGGTCAAGACTTGTACAAGGTACATTCATTACTATGCCATCCAAACTAATGTACCTCAGAACTGGTGGGATTGTATCACTACAGTGAATGATCACTTTATTAGGAATACCTGGGGTGTGCCAGTTTGTGACCAATGATGAAATATCATATGCTGATGTCATCATGAGCAGTTCAAAGATAACATGTTGACCTCTCCTTTGCATCTCAAATGGTAACATTCCATAGTTATGGGTACCAAATGTAGTGACTTTGAATCCAGACAGGTAATTGGGGCCTAGAGGTGTGGTGCCAGTATATTGGCAGTAGCTGCTCCTGTACCACAGTATCAAGGATGTACAAAGAGTCGAGGAACCAATTGTGGACATACATAGACCAGAAGATCAAACTGCAGCTGGCCACGAGTGATTGATCAACAAGGTGAGCATCTAGTGGCGCAACTGATATCACAGTGACGACACTCTATAGTGGAACATTTGATCCCAGTACAGCAATGGGCAGGTACGTCATATCTTACGTTAACTTGCGTTCAGGAGCCAACACTTCACGTGTATACAAGAAAAGGGTCAGTGGATCACAGACATATAGAAGAGAGTTGTCTGGAGTAACGAGTCCTATTTCCTGTTGCACTGTGCTGATGGCCGAATCTGTATCTGGCATTGACAGCATGAGGTGACCTCCTCTGCCTGTATCGTGGGTGTCCAACAGGCTGGTGGTGGAGGAAACATACCCTAGGGCCAATGGTCATTGTACCACATACTTGAGAATGGTGAAGACTACAGGAACCTGTTAGCTGACACAGTACCACAGTATCGAGGGTGTACCAACTGGAGGAATTGTGGACAGACATAAACCAGAATGTCAAACTTTCTTTTTGAATAATATCTGAAGCCCTGATGATGATGCTTGTTGTTTAAAGGGACCTAACATTTAGGTCATTGTCCACTAATGGTATGAAATGAGATGAAATATAATGACAATTTAAAATTCTAAAATTCATCCACTGACCAGAATTCAAAACTTGATGATGAATGAATGAATAAAAATGTAAAATAATCAGCAGATCCAACTCACAATATTAAAAGTTAAAAATAATTCCAAAATCAATCCATTGACTAGAATTCAAAAAGATGACGATGAACAATGAGTAGGAACTTAAAATAACCAGTGGATCCAACCCGCAATGCCCAGAAACAAACTTAAAACAACGATATACTGTATACTGACCAAGGGGCTGCTTCCAAAGCACAATCCTGAATCGATGATGTTGTCTAAAGGGGTCCAAAATCCAGGTCTACGGCCCCTCATAATGGTACTTATCGCTAGTAAAGTAGAACCAAGGCATTTCTCATGTAGCGGTACTAATTGCAAGTAACAGAGACTCACGGTGTTCCTCACATTGGGGTCCTACTCACAGGCAATGCAGACCTATGCTGTTTCTCACATAATGGCGCGACTCACAGGCAATGCACCATGGTGTTCCTCACATAGTGGTACTAATCACAGGGACTCGTACTATCCCGTGGTGTTCTCACACAGTAGGTACTAATTACAGGCAATGCAGACCCATGGCATCATTCATATAGTGGTACTAATCACAGGCAACGCCCAGACCCTTGATGTCCACAAGATGATGAAACACCCCAACGAGGATAGCTTCTTTTTATCTCCTCGGGATGTACCAACCGTACCTGGACGGAAGGGAGCCTCCGTCATAGTGGCGGAAACTGTAAAACCATAGTGATCCACCCACAGACCCATGGTATTCCTCTCAGTGGTACTAATCGCAAGAAAAGTTGACTCGCAATGTTCATTGCGTGATGGTACTAATCACAGGTAATCTCATGGTTCTAATGTCATAATCCCTTGGTCGCCTTTTACGACAGGCAGGAGATACCGTGGGAGTATTCTTTGTCTGCTTCCTCCCACCCACAGGGGGTATCTGAAGCCCTCTCTTTTCAGTTTCGACTCATATTTCAACAGGACAATGCACCGTATCACTGGGTTTAGGCTGCTACACATTGGTTAAAGGAACATGATAATGGAGACTCAACTCTGCCATGGCCCCCATATTTTCCAGGCTGTAACTCCATCGATCATGTCTGGGATATGTTGGAACGTACTGTGAGGACTGCTCTTACGCCTACACAAAATGTACATCAAATACACAAGATTCTGCAGCAGGCAAGGCTTGGATTTGACTTGGACATGTGTCACCTTGTGGTATTTGTCCCCTGATGTTACAACCCGTGAATGCCAGCAAAGGTGGGCCAACCCATTATTAGGTTGGTGTTCCAAATAAATTATCTAAGAGTATCTTGCTAAACCAAAAATTTCTTAATATTTTCTGCACAGAGCTAAAAAGTTTTATGATTAGAAGAGTGCTATTACTGAAACACGTTTGTCTCCTTCTGAATGCTGCACCTCTCTTTTGACTATGAGGCAACCTACGGAGTATGGCAACTTTGAAAGCAAGTAGATAATTGGGGCCCAGAAGTGTGGTGCCGGTATATCAACAGTAGCTGTTATTGTTGGCTGTTCTGTACTACAGTATCAAGGGTGTACAAAGAGTGGAGGAAATGAGGACAGACATCGAGCAGATCAAACTGCAGCCGGCCACGAGTGAATGATCAGCAAGGTGGGCATCTAATATTCTTAATCCCAGTTTATGGCTAAATGGATCTATGGTTCTAAGATAACAAGGAAAACTATTACTAATGCCTATCTGCTGAGACCAAAACTTATTGGTCCCAGTCCAAGTGAGCGAGTATTTATATTTTCTATAAACTTGGTAAGGTAAGGCACATTATTCTTTACTCTTCCCACACCTGCTAAGTTCTGGTTAAAATTCTATGAAAAATATGTTCTTTAAACAGGTGCCATTACTTTAAATAAATAAATAAATAAATAAATTAATTAATTTAAAAAACTCAGCTCAGAAGGAATATAATAAGTAAACAAACATTTTACTTTAATATTTTTTAATTTTTAAAGTTTAGGGAAGGAAATAGGAAGCATTAAGTAAACACACAATAAACTCACGGTATAAACGTTATCTTGGTATACTTAAAAAAATACGTTGTATTTAATAAGTGTATTTGTTACAAAATTCTGTAAAATGGAATGTATTTTATTACAAATAAGTTGTCAGAACAATTTGAACATTGTCAGTGGTACTTTATGTGGAGACTCCATTACAAAGAAAAATCAATTATACAAAGATCCGTAGGAGATTTAAAACTTGCCATTTTGATTCAGAGACATTTCAAAAGTTACATCTTTATGTAGCACAAAGTACATAACTGATAAATATATCAAAAAAGATACATGCATCAGAAAATCAGTGTTTACAAACACCATACAAAATTATTTCGGAATGTATTTCTCTTCGGAGGTAATAAAATATTGTACTTTTTTAATTAATGGAAACCGTTTCTCTTCAGTTTCAACTTTGTTAACCTATAACTGTGAGGTTCTTCAGTCTGTCAACACTAATTCAGGACCAATAAAATTAGAAAATACCTGATAAAGATATAATTTAATTAAAATGGAATATTACAGGTTTCATACTTGAAAAATCATTATCAGATTCTATCAAATCACACATGTAATTATTATTTTTACTTCACCATAAATGTTTTACACTTTTAAAAATTATTTAGGAAATAATACAAACTTACCATTCACAAAAAGTCTCTGAAACACATAGTGGAGTAAATAATTTAATAAAACTTGTGACTAATAATAATTTGTTACTTCATGAAGAATTAATTCACAGTCACAGACAAGGTCTACATGAAAACATGGTTATGTTAAAAAAAATAATGAAAAGTGTGATTTGATACAAGCTGATGTTCTTTCAGCACCGTGACATCTAATTCTGTTTTTAACGAAGTTATATCTTTCCATGTATAATATGTTATTAAAAGTTTTTCAGATACTCAGGTATTTTCTTTTTTTTTTTAATCCTCAATTAGTTTTGAGAGGAAGAACCTTACAGTTGTAGATATAGTACACTTTCATTAAGCCAATGTTCAAACCACCATCATGTCTAAAGAAAAAATAATAAAAATTATACAAGAGTAGTAGTCTTATTTGATAACATCAGCATCTATCCATCTAAAATGCCAATATAATTCTTCCTCAAAAGCTAATTTCTGTTAGTGGAATCATAAAAATCATAATAACTAGAAGCTAAAATCTCATGAAAGCAGTACTAATATCACTAAAGTTTAAATATATATATCATGCCTGTCCAAGGCTTTGGAAGAGACGAGTAGTGATCACATATGGTTAGTGAGTATGATGTTTGCCGATGGAAGAATTTTGGATTAAGATTGAATTCAGGCTAACCTTTAACGGCAAGGCCATGTAACATTACCTGTCCTTTTATTGGTGTATGTTTTAACTAACTGGAAACCAACATTTATTACTGCACAGTGAAAGAAGCAATCATGGGAGTATTATTCAAGATTTACTGTTTCAATTATAAAAGCATTCACCCATATTTCTAGAGTATTCTCTATGATGTGACGAGTAGCCAATTACAATTTACTTCCATTGATTACATCACGAGTGTGCATATCTGTGAATTAACACACTGGAGACGGCCATATTTGAATGTGCTACCCTCCAGAAATCGCAGGACTTTTAATGGTTTTTGAAATTTTTTCAATACTAGGGTAAGCCATGCTTATAACAACATTACGGATATTTAGAAAGATCACACTTTCTTCTACACAAACATGATTTTTAATTATTGTAAGAGTGCAGCAATTTTTAAATATAAATTTATGAAGGTAATAAGTTTTACAAACAAAAAGAAAAAAAAAATATTGGATGCCAGTTCAGTTAACATTTCAAAATCTGTTTGATATTGTGGACACATGTACTGAAACACACTAATACATATTCTAACCTAATTGGTCAATTGGCACCAGTATCCTTGTCTACAACCAGTAATTTGCTTCCCACTTTTCGTTGTTTGACAATGGGGTTGCATTGAGTTGCTGCAGGTTTCACTTTACAAATAAAAAGTATTTTATATGATCCTCCTTTTCAATACAAAACAACCAACTATATTAGATGGGACAATATCTATAGATGTTTCGGCCTAATCTAAAGGCCATCCTCAGTAGAGGTTCAATTATTATATTATACAAACAAATTAAAAATACTGATGAAGTGAAATTAAAATACAATGATTGACTGACAAAGTAAAAACATGTTGAAGTAAAAAATCCTCGTCTGAAAAATCGTTTCATTGACATAAAACTTGCTGATTCTTTTTAAAAAGTCAATGCGACATGAGACTGACAAGGTCGTACCACTTGAGACGACAGCCTTTTAACAAATGATGCACTTATTAATCATGTTATTGACGGTCTCACTACGCTGTGCAACACAGTATCTCACTTTTTAAAAACAATCAGCTTGTTTTATGTCAATCAAACGATTTTTCAGGCGAGAGGATTATTTTACCTCAACGTGTTTATACTTTGTCAATCTTGCTCATTGTATTTTAATTTCACTTCATGAGTATTTTAATTTTTTTGTATAATGTAATAATTGAACTTCTACTGAGGATGGCCTTTAGATTAAGCCGAAACATGTATAGATATCGTTCCATCTAATATATAGTAGTTTTGTATTGAAAAGGAGGATCATATAAAGTACTTTTTATTTGTAAAATGATAATCGTCAATACAGAATGAGATTTATAATATGCAACTGCTGCAGGTTATCTGTCATCTGTAGACGGGAAACACCCACATTTTTAGGAAGCGGTATAAAACAGTATTACAGAACCCACTTCAGGAAGCGGTATAAAACTATGTTACACTTCCCACCAATTTGAAATTAGGTCATTATCTACCTTTACTTGCCTGAAGTGCCGGAATCATCATGTTTACTTAGTGTGTGTCATCCTCATCCTCATTTTTAGAACTCGTGTCTTCCATAAGAACATCCATTATGGATTCGTTGTTGAAATTTCGTACACTTGAATTTGACACGCTAAATATTCACAGGAAATACACAAAACAAGCCTGCCTCTTGAACACACACTCTTCCTGTCCGCATGTACTGTACGTACTTTCCGCCCATTTCACAGCTGAGAGTCAATGATGACGCCCCAGGCTATGTAATCAATGCCTTGAAAGAAGAGCTCTCGACTTATGCTCACAACTATTACATTTTCTGGTTATAGAAGCATTCAACACAGTCAGAGCTCGCTGAAACGGCAGCTACTATTGTTTAGCTACAGTGAAAACATGCCGGTAGATTCTCCGAGCTCCATCAGCAGCAATGAAATAGCGTGCCCGTAGTTTCTACGAGCGGCGTCTCCAATGTGTTATAAAGTGTGGAGACGTGCTCGCCCCACTTCATTATCGACAAGAGATAAGTAGGTAGTCTCTGTGTTGGCTAAAATCAGAACCACATGTGATAGGAACAAAGTCTTTTTTGAGTTTCGGGTTGTAAGGAGAAATTTGACTGCAATTGGTGATATGATGGACTGTGCCTGCATCTGTGAAGAGGAAGTGTGGCTAAATGAATGCTGCATCCTAGCCTGACAATGGAACCCACATGAAGCAACGAGGAGACCAAGAGGTTGATGAGAAAACATCTATCATAAGTAATACTTACATTTTCTCAGGAGCTTATGGTTTTCCAATCTGTCATTTGATCTCGTCGTCTTCTACTGTATATAACAACATCTTTAGTAATATTATTTTTTGGACAATATATGTGGATGACACATTTGTGATCATGAACGAAAGTGCAATTGATGCCATCACCATTCTATACAACCTTAATCACACTGACCCATAAATGAAGTTTACACTAGAATCAGAGAATGATAAAAAAATTATTTAGATCTAACGATCATCAGACAACCTAGTTCATTGAGCTATAAGATTTTTAGAAAACCAACACAAACCGCTAACACAATCCATCAAGATTCCATATACCCACATGCCCATAAATGCACAGCATACTATAGTATGGTACACCATGCTTTTAGCATCCCGCTGTCTAAAAAAGAGCTTAAAAACGAATTAAACATCATTCACAGTATAGCTACAAATGACTACAACAGCTCCTTTATAGAGAAAATCAGTAATAAACATAAACACCAACATTTAACCACCCTAACAAAAGAAAAAACTCACAATAATATTTCATCTACTTTTACGTTTAATAATAAACAAGTCTACCAAATCACAAACATATTTAAAAAGCAAGACGTCAAAACAGACTTCAAAACTTGTAACAGAAACACAGATACTTGACACAATACCAATTCTATTAATCATAGCAATAAGTTAACCAAGTCAGCTGTTTATAGACTCAATTGTAATAATTGTAATGGATCTTATGTCGGTCGAACAGGTAGGAGCTTCCATACAAGATAATTAGAGCATGTTAGTGCCCAAAATATAACAGATTTTCGACCACGGGACATACTAAACATAAGTTCACTAATATCAACCAAGACATGAAGATTCTAAAAGTTATACAAAAAGGCCCCCTGCTCAATATTATGGAAAATTGTTTTATCCATCTGGAGCAGTTTTTCAATCCTAAGTTCAATCTAAACAAAATTTCACAGAAATCAAACATTTTATTTGACCTTTTAATTTCTATCTTTAGTAATCATACCTTAGATAAAAAGAATTCTTTCTTTTACAATCTCTTTAAATTCCCCTCTCAGCAGCAGTCTTTCTTCCCACATCCTTCAGCCCCACCTTAGACACCCCTCTCCTCCCTCCCTTTCTACTCCTTTGTTTACATTGCCTGCTTCCTACAAGTCAGTGCTTGTCCCCTACGCACTCTTTTGTTACATGGCCTGACTACTTTCTCCAGCAAGTCCGTGCTTGTTCCACATCGGACATTAAAGGCGAGTCTCATAAATAATTTTTCTCCTTTTTAATTTATTTTCTATATGTTTGTTCATTCCTAATTCTGCCTATCATTTCCAGATTTACTTCTTTGCCTGAGGTCCTAAGTGAACTTAAGACATCATATCATGACAAGAAGATCATAACCATAAATTTTGTTATTATATCTAATTTAATGCTATGCTTATTCTTGCAACATTGTCTTTGTCTGTTATGCATGTTTTATTTATCACATACTCTGTTTAATTTTTATTTGGCTAAAGATGGCCACTAAGTGGCTGAAACTGGTCCCAAGATATTACATATCATTTACTTGATATTTTGTATAGAAAAGGTGGACTCTCTTGTCTAGTTATTCTTATAATTGCACTACAGTATGGAACAAAAATGAAATTTATAGCCTATAATAATCTTCTACTGTAGCCTGTAATTTATGGGAATTGCCTTCTATACTGCTCTCTATTTCCACACTTCTCTTGTAGTTTGCCGTTGAGTTGGACATTTTTACCATGTGCATGACATACAGTCGTGATCAGTGCCAGTCAAGTCTTCAAAGATGAATATTTTTCCTAATTCATTGTAGGCTGTGATAAAATATAATAATCTCTCACCCTTATGTTAAATGTATATGTAATTCAATTTCAGATGCCACTTTGGAACATTTAGGATGATTATGAGTGATCAGGGTCAAGGCACATTGTTTCTTTTATGTTGACCACGAGAAGGAAGTAATTTCAATTTTTCCTTCATTACAAAAGCACGGCAGGTAATAACATTAATGAAGTGGAATAATTTAGTCAATCATGTTAATAATCATGTAAATTCATATTAGGTGTGTGTTTTATAGTGGACTGATACTCAGAGATGTTAGGCTCTGCTCACGTTTGGCTCTGTTGAATTTTATAGGCATTTGCACTGTTGAAAAGTTACAGTTAGGCCGCCGAGCCTTACTAGTGTTTATGTGGAATATTTAAGAGCTCACGTGAATGATGTTATTGTGATTTATGAGGGTATCATGTACTTGCTTCACACTCCATTATAGGATGACAGAACCATGCCATGCTCAAGAGAAGTTAGTCATAGGAATAATGTACACTCTTTTTCAGCTCTCATCATTTATCTATTATGTGGTTTATTATATAGTGATTTTATGAGGGATGTTTGATTTTTAGTCCACAAAGGTGACCAATCTAGCACATCAGTCACTAGTTAATTTAAGGCTGTTAAGAATTAGTAACGAACCAAGTTATTAGGATCATCGTCTTGACACAACCTGTTGTAGACTTATCCTCCTCATGCTATAGGCTTTACGTCGCACCGACACAGATAGGTCTTATGGCGACGATGGGATAGGAAAGGCTTAGGAGTTGGAAGGAAGCAGCCGTGGCCTTAATTAAGGTACAGCCCCAGCATTTGTCTGGTGTGAAAATGGGAAACCACGGAAAACCATTTTCAGGGCTGCCGATAGTGGGATTCGAACCTACTATCTCCCGGATGCAAGCTCACAGCCGCGCGCCTTTTACGCGCACGGCCAACTTGCCCGGTTTATCCTCCTCATGATGATAATAATAATAATAATAATAATAATAATAATAATAATAATCAAACTAAATATAATGGCACTGGATAAGTGTGTAAATACAGTAGAACCTCGATAATTCGAAATCGGTTAATTCAAAATCCAGCCTAATTCGAAGAAGCTCTCGTTCCCGGAAACACGAGATACAGTTTTGCATGTTATTTCAATTGTTTAATTCGAAATACGGATAATTCATAATTCGAAGTACAATGTCGGCCCCATTACCGAAATTCAGACTTTTAATTCAAAACTGCCTTTACATTTTAAAACAATAGTATGTTACAGAGTAATTTCAACTCGAAATTTATCCGCTCCGCGTCATAATAGAACGCGCGTTCCGGAACGTGGAGGGGCACTTACACTCACTTCGGTGGGTCTACAGTGCGTTTCAAGATTGGTAAATTGAATGAAATCGGAATTCTTTTGTATTCAACCTTTTAAGGAACGCCGTAAATCACGCAACAGGCAGTGTGCGGGAAAACAGAATTCGCGAGCACTAGCGATGCCGACAATTGACGATAAAACGTGGCTCATATAATAAATTCGTAGGCACCGAACAATGCTGGTGAAACTGCATTGCTTTATTTTAATGCGAGCCCAAACGGTCTTACGGTTTTAAAGGATATATTGCCAGCCGGGAAATCGTACAAGGGTGAGAGATGGGGGTCATAGTAGTGCGTTGTAATGCACATGGATGCGAGATACTTTATCCCCTCATCATAGGAAAGTTCGATAAGCTACAATGTTTTAAGGGCGTCGGGCATTTCCCATGCCAGTACAAAGCATCTAAAAATGCAAACAGTACAGAAATCCAAAAAACAATGCATTTGCACAGGGGAACTGGCATAATTTATCCTTGTCTTTGAACTGTGCGATTTTTTTTCTTTCGTTGCGTGAGGTTTTGTTTGTCAGTGATTTATCCAAACTGTAAATGCAACTTGTTGGATAAATTTCGGAAATATTTTTTTTCCATGGCATTTGAAAGGTTTAAACTGTGAATCGAGGTGATTGCAAGTATTAATGGGTCTTAGAATACTTTGTGACGCGGCAAGTGTTTACATTTCTGAAGTACGAGAGAAGTGCCATGGCGGGAAATCGTACAAGGATAGAGTCATACGGAAGTTCTCTTTTAAGGGCATCGGGTACTTTTTGTGTAAATACAAGGCATCTAAAATGCATACAGTTATATAATCCAATTAATAAAGCACTTGCACATGGGAGCCAGCATAGATTTCTCCTTGTCTTTGAATCGTGCTTTTTTTTCTTTCTTTCGCTGCATGATGTTATGTATACCAGTGAGATATCCGAGTGCATTATTTGAACACTGTAAATGCACCTTCTTGGATACATTTTGGAAATAGTTCTTTTTTCACGGCATTTGAAAGGTATAAACTGTGAATCAAGGTTAACTGCATGTAGTAACGGGCATTAGAATATTTAGTAACGCACCAAGGGTTGGTACTTCTGAATTGCGAATTGGCGGTTAATTCGAAATCATGTAATTCGAAGTCCGATTTTTGAGTCCCAACGACTTCGAATCAATGAGGTTTTACTGTATTGTGTAAATAACATGAATCCTTATTGCTGTGATTTTGATGTGTGTGTGACATTTTTGTGAGTGTATTTTTATTTGCAGCACACCACTGTATGATAGTTCATGTTGTGAAGTCATTTCAAAATCAAATCAAAATCTCTTTATTTGCAGATGAGGTGTCTACCTCGGTGGCAAATGGTACACTAAAATACATTATTGTCAAGCACTAAATATCAAATTAACAAGAGAAGAAAATTTTCCTATAATACAATACAATTTACGTTAACAATTTTTTCTATTAAACACACAGCTCATCCTTAATAAATTTATATTGTTTACAAAATTCTACTTATAATATCTCCTGTACTACTTACAAATACAGTTAACTGATATACAGTATGAGGAATTACTTCAAATGATACTATACAACTGGTATAAGATTAAACTTTACATTGCATTTATTTACTTTTATTTTTTAATCCATTCTGGAACCTAAGTAGCATAACGACCTGCTGCGTCTTAACCAGAGCCCCTTTTGCCACCAATTTTCAGAGTTCCTGAAGGGCCTTCACAGCTACCGTAGTGGTCCCAGGGCCCCCGAAGTCCCCACTGTACTTCACCCATACAGGCAGTCCCCTACTTTGGCTGTCCCAACTCCTTAGACCAGGGGATGGAATTAATTTAATCACACACTGTTTTTTTTTTTTTGTAAAATTTACAATAACCTGCACTGGTTGAATGCCCTCTAACACTTCATTTATTTTTTCTGTTGCTGTTTATTCTCTTCTTGAATATCTGTACAGATTTTGGAAAAGGATCAAACACTACTCCTGGTAAACTGCTTAAACTGTTCCACTCCTTCACACCCTTCCCAATGAATGAAAATTTACCCCAATCGCTTCTGCTAAAATTCCTTCTAATTTTATATTTGTGGTCTGTCCTGCCGATATAATTATTTTCCAACTGAAGCCTCTCACGGATATCTCCCCAGGCTTCTTCTCTTGTATAGGCTCTATATAATCCTATAAGTCTAGTTTTCTCCCTTCTCTTACTTAAAGTTTCCCACCGAAGTTCCTTTAACATTTCTGATACACTACTCTTTCTCCTGAAATCCCCTGTTACAAATCTTGCTGCTTTCCTCTGCACACTATCTATTACTTTTATTAGGTATTCTTGGTGAGGATCCCAAACACTGTTTGCATATTCCAATAATGGACGAACCATACTTAAGTAACCTTTTTCTTTTAATTCTTTGTTGCATCCTTTAAGTAGCCTCATTATCACATGTAACGATCTGTATGCTTTCTCAACAATGTCATCAACATGACCCTTCCAGTGCAAATTACTTTCAAATCTCACACCTAAGTATTTGCACTTGCCATCTTTTGGGATAACTACCTCATCCAAAGTATATTCAAATTCAGTTTTAAAGCTCCTGTTTGAAAAAGTTGTAACAGTTGATTTGCCTCCATTAACCTTCATATTATTTTCTTCAACCCATTGTTGGATACTTTCAAGGTCCCTTTGTAATTCTGAACAATCCTGAATGTTATTTATTTCCCTATAAACAATTATGTCATCTGCATGTAATCTTATTTTTGATGTTATATTGTTCCATAAATCATTTGCGTATATTAAGAAAAGTAACGGACCGATTATACCACCCTGTGCAATTTCCTTCCAAACTTTCTCTTCCTGCGATACATTATTTCCTACTTTGACTTTCTGAACCCTTGAATTTAGAAATGTTTTTATCCAACGTGTAACCCTTACGTCCAATCCTATTCCCTCCAATTTCTTTAATAATATTCCATGTTCCACTCTATCAAAGGCTTTGGAAAGATCTATGGCTATGCAGTCTAACTGGCCTCTTGAATCCAATTGATCTGATATGTCCTGTTGAAATCCCACCAGTTGTGCCTCACAAGAAAATTTCTTTCTAAATCCATACTGGCTCCTCATGAACCAATTTTTATCATCACATATCCCTCTGATGTACTTTGATATTAAACTCTCCAGTATTTTACAAACTATACTGGTCAGGCTGATTGGTCTGTAGTTCTCTGGTTTCCTTTTATCACCCTTTCCTTTATAAATTGGTATTATTATAGATTCCTTCCATTCCTATTTATGACATAGTCAAAGAGAAATTTTAAATAAGGCACTATGTACCACCCCATTGTCTTTAACACCTCCCCAGTAATTTGATCACTTCCTGCTGCTTTTCCTTGCTGAAGCAGTTGGATTTCTCTGAAAATATCTTCATTTGTGAATGAGAAGCTTCTTGTTTCCCTCTGTGTCTCTCCCTCTCTATCTTCTGTTACGGTTTCCAACTCCTGACAATCATCTACTGAATCTCTGATTTCCCTACTAAATAGGTTTGCTTTTTCAGTATCTGTTAAATAGTGTTCACCCCCTTCTCCCACCATTGTAGGAATTAGGATTCCTTTTCCTTTTTGATTCCTGATATATGAATACAGCTTTTTCCATTTCCCTTTGTGATCATTACCCTCTTGAAGTATGCCATTCATATAATTCTCTTTTGCTTCCTTTTTCATTCTATTCAGTTCCCTCATTAGCTGTTTTCTAGTTACTCTACTCTCCCTACCCTCTTTGATTTTCCTGTTTACTATTCTACATTTTCTTTTTAATTTTCTTATTTCCCTTCTATAATAAAAAAGGGTCTGAGGTCATTTTACCCTTCTTAACAGGTACATGGTATATTATACAGTAGTAAATGTGTGTTAAAAACACATATCTGTATATCTTGATAAATTTGCTTTTATGATTTCATATGTAGTTTTCAATTTTGTAAATAACATAACAAGCAATTTTATGATACTGACCTATATTAATTACTTCATCTGAATATTTGTGTATATGAATAAAAGGGCTTAAAATCCTTTTCAGACTGAAGTGTCAGATCTTTATTTCCGGAAATTCAGTAGTAGATTTCTTCTTAGCCGGCCATCCATGAACTACTTGACACCACGTGCTCGAGTTTGTTACTGGTACCGGTATATCACTAGAAGAATGGTCAGTTCCAAATTCTAGCGATTGCAGTCTTTCTTTTAATTCTTGATTTTCAACTTTAAGAGTCTCATTGTCCTTTTGTAGAATGTTTATAATTTCTAATGCACTTTTATATTCCTCATCGATTGTTTTCGGTGCTTCATCGTCAACGCCGTCGCCAACTACATTCCGAACACACTGCTCTCAAATGCAGTCAACATTTTCATTAGTTTTTACGTCTCTAGGGCAATTTCCGCACTTATAATGCCACCATCGATCACATGAATCACACAAGATTCCATTTTTCACTAATTTCGACATTTTTCGCACTTTTCGTCACATTTTACGGTTAATTTACTCGGAGGATAAAACACTACGTCGTCATTACCGGGCGCCATTTTGAAAAAACACCACCTTTTCTTGAGCCCTAGTTCCCATTCAGCACTATGGAGCTCAGGGCTCAAGAAAAGGTTCACGTACTATACTGACTGTTGCACTGATTGATTTTTTAAGTGCAATGCTGAGATTGAGTTGTCCAGCATTGTATGATTATCCTGCAAATAGAGAGGAATTTAAAATGAAATGTCAAAGAACATGAATTAGGCAAAGTCATAATATTTTCTTTAAGCTTTAACACTGAGACTAAAAGTTTTGCAGAGTAAATTTGTGGTCGTTTAAATGAATTAATGTGAAGACCAGTGCTGTGCACTGAATCCCATCTACCCCAACGCTGCTGGGGTAAAGAATTTTGTATTTATATTTATTTATTTATTATTATTCCTTAGAATGCTTTTTGTCAAGTTTAAAAAACTGCAAACAGCTAAATCAAGCCAAGTATAGCTGTCTCAACGATCCGCTCATTCTACAGCAGTTCAGTACTCTCCAGCGACCTGGATTTCTTTGCCGGTGCAAAAGAGAGCAACCCCAGCAAAATTCAAGTTGCTCTGTTGACGCATGTGCTTGAAGCCTTCTTGTTCTGGAAGTAGGTGAGGACTGTGGGCCACCCAGGTTCACAGCGTCTTACAACAAAAGGCCAGCTAGGTTGGATAAGGTATGTTAGTTGTATTAGTTATAACTCAATGTGTTAAGAAGCGCCATGCATTAGAGGCTACAAGAAAAATATCAAAATGTTAACAATATAGCCACTTGCACATCGTCTTGCTAATAAAAAGAGCTATTTTATGAAATCAATTGTTATTAAAGTATATGTACCGGGTGGTACACCTCCACGCCGCTAATTTAAAATGTGCGCCAGTTGAAACTCCTCTGCTGGAGGAAGTCTGAACTTTATTGACGGTATTAATTTTCAAGTTTCTCAGAAGATGTCACTACCTGGAAATTTTAGAGTTTTTGAACTGTGTCATTTTCGACGTATTTTTGTTTTGCTTGTAGTAAGAAGTGTGAACTTTTTCTTCTAGAGGACACTACTGAAGATCAACAATAGTGCACCCTAGTGCGGAGTGAAAGAACTATTTTTTGGAGAAATTTTTATTTCAAAAGTTTGTTTCTTGTTAAATTTCCTTCTGTTATTGTTTAAGTTGGCTGTATACCCCTCTCTTTCCCCTTGTTTTGTATTTAGCCAATCCCGAATTTCTTTTATTAATTTCTGTCCAATAGGATGTATCTTCCCCCAACTTGAATATGTTGCTGTATCCTACCCAATAAAGAGCTTGTGGGAGGGTGTTTTTCATTCCCCTAACGCCTCGAACCTTCCGCGAGAGAATATAAACTGCTGATTTTAGGGTCTCCGAGCCACTTCTGTTCCATCTTTCAGTGTGTAAAGTACATAGCAGGGGGCGGGAAGCGCCTCTTTCTCCGGCAGCGGTCAACAACCAGGTAATGGCCGATTAATTACTTCTTTTCTTGCTTGCTCAGCAGTTTAACTCTCGGGGCGGGTCCGAAGTTTTTCCATTATGTAACCTTCCTTAAAATGTAAAGGAACTTGTATCTATTCCATCTTTTAAACTGCATATCGGGATAGAGAGTGCTTAACCCTCTCGAGCTCCCAATCATATTGTTTTGAGGTGAACTTATTTTTCTCAACCTGTTCTTAGTTAACGTAAAACAAATTGTTCTTTTCTAAAGTCACCTCTGTAGTATGGGATTAGCCCTTGCATTAGTGGCCTAGAGCCAGATTAGGTTTTAAAAACAAGTGTATTAGGAGTGCAGATCGCCTCCTCTCAAATTGTTATTTTAGAGGTCATGTAATTACCCCTTTTCATTTAATAGACCTCAGTAGGTTGGGTATTTTACCCCTGTGTCTATGTCCAGTGAGGACAACTTGAAGGTGGAGTTTGGTGTGGCCTTTGAGAGGCTTAAAGTTGAGAGCGAGTGGCTCTTTTTCGAAAATTGAGTGTTGTATGCCTCGTGGAGGCTTTTCGGTGTAATTTGGAGCAAGTGCTCCTGAGCATGAATGGGGTTTTCTGCCCCTCTGTTAATACTTATTTTGAAGTAAGGTTGGGCTGATTGCCCAAGCATTGTGAAGTCAGGGCTCGAAGCCCAAATCCTGTAAATATTGTAACTACCCTTTTGACTTGCTACTCTGTACCTGCCATGCTTGTTATTTCTTTATTTTGAAAAGAAAATATAACCTTGTTAAATTTTAAATTAATTTTACTTTTGTAGCTTGAGACCTGTTCACCACCCCGCACCTTCTTTCACGCATAACTACCACAAAAACACGGTAACAGTATATATTATATTTTTGGATTTCGGCATGTATAAAGTTTTTGGGATTATTCATTGATAGCATATGGAAAGACTTTGTTTTCAATACAGTCGGGAAAATATTTAGGTTGCCCAGCATGAACACAAAGCCAAGTGCTAAGTACAAGAATTTTGTATTTTGATGTTGTGCACCTGTGGGTTTGCCTATAATTGTTGTAGGGACTGTGAATTTTTGTAGTGTTATGGGTGATGTTTTTGTGAGTTCTGCAACATTTTTCGTGAATATAAAAGTGTTATTCATCGTGAGGAATGCTTTCCCACGTCTGTCGTCGCTAAAATATTGCTTAACTTTTGCTCATTGAGTTCAGGATAGAATTTTAAGTAAAAGAACAAAAAATGTCCCAATACATTTCTGTGAAAACCATTACTGTACAATTACAATGCGTCACCAGGTGAAACTGTAAGTGCATTGTTTAAAATCTGCTGTAGCTTTGTTATGATGCTGCCGTGAATTCCAATATGGAAATGCTAATGTGGTGGGGCTGTGATTCTTTTTTTTTCTTTTTTTTTTTTTTTTGCAGCTGGGTTAAAGAACATGTTCATTGCACACCACTGGTCAAGACTATGCTGTAGGATTGAATTAAAATGCTCTTGTGAATAATTATGTTGGATAATGTAAATTTTAGACAACTCAAGAGATCACTTGCATCTTCAGTTGAGATTAATTATTCCTAGGGATTTATAGTAAATTAATGAGTATTTGTTGTTCAGATGAGCTAGTTAATTAATTGTTTACATGCTAAAGTCTACACCCAAGAAGAACTACTTTTTTCCATTTTCGGTTTTCTCCTGACGAAGAAAGGCAAGGTACCTTTCGAAACGCGTTGTGTGCGTTTAAATAGATTATTACATGGCATAATCCCAAAATCCTCCTGACATCCATAGAGAGGTAGTGGCAAAATGTGAGACGTACAAGGTGCAAACTTCTCAAGCACATCCTTTACATGGATATCAACCAGAAACCCCACGACTAAAATCAAGGAACATTTTCTCAGAACACCAGAGGCTCTCTTCGGGACACCACAGCATTCCCGAACTGATCTCTGGCGTGCAAGGTTTAACAGCCCTGAGGGATAGCTCACACCCTGTGAAAAACTTCCAGCTGGATACACAGAGAAGTGGACCACATGGAGATCACTAAATAGATTACGATCAGCTGTTACTAAATGCAAGAATAACTTAATGAAATGAGGTTTCCGTACGGAGTCGCCGCTATGTGAAAGTGGCAAAGTGCAGACGTCCTCCCACCTGATCCAATGTAGACAGTGTCCTAAATCATGTACTCTGGAAGACCTGATTTGTGCTACACCAAATGCAATCGATGTTGCTAACTTCTGGGCAGCAATAGTGTCAACGAACTGTCAATTCAATGTTGTATTGTTCATGTATCATGTACATATTATGCCTTATTACCATATTAACTTCAATCATTGTAAGTGCTTTTGACACAAATAAATAAATCCACAGTTCCACAAAAACGTATGTTTCAGGAAACAAGCCAGAAAATTGGTGCTTACTAATAAAGAAAACTGCCAAGAACTTGCATGGTACTTCTCAGAACTTCTTAACTGCCCTGAACCAACTGAAAGATTTCTTGAAGAAGCATCCAGTTTCATTCACCCAGAATCACCTCCACCAAACTAGGAAGAAATTCAAAGCCACATTAAACGACTAAAGAACAACAGAACCTCATGTAAATAAGGACAGATTGGCTATTTTTTAAAATTTTTAAGATTTAAATGTAAGATTGCACTAACATTAACCATTTTTTTCATACAAACTTTTAGACGTGTTTTAACTGAGTAAATTGTCATTTGAGAACTTACAAAAAGTTTCCTCATTTTTATGTAACACTTTGACTAGAGTAATCAGGATCCTGATCTTTGTCCTTTAGGCATGAGATTACAGGTGATGATGCCCATGCAATGGGCGAAACATGTCCCGTTAAATTAGTATGACAAGATGTAAATCTTAATTGTAAGAATCCAATGTGTATTGAATACGTGGATCTCAATAAACTTTTGTAACATTGTTGAATTAGTGAGTTATCTTGGCGAACCAAACTCCCAGATCTCCAAGAATTTCTAGAACTTCTAGAGCTTCCCTCGTTGGAGTGGACGTGGTTCCATGGTGAGGATGAGAGAGGTATTAGAGCAACGCGGGTCATAGCCAGCAACATGACTGAGAAAGGTCATACCCAATCCATTATCTACTGTACTGAGGTGATATGACCTTGAATTTTCACAATAAAACAAACATTTAAAAAAAAGTTTTAAAACTTAATTCAAAGCAAATCCTCTCACTCTCTGTACCACTCCATTTTATGTGCCGTACACGCCCTGCGTACCATCTCATACTCTTCAAGCTTAAAGTGCCTGTTGCAGTACAGTTACAGTACGTACACATTTGTTAATCATTCTTTGTAATTGCTTTATTGTTGGTGTTTTTTTTTTTTTGTGGCTAATAATGGAAAGAAAGAAGGAAAGGAAAAATGGTAAAAAGTTGGTTTGAAACTTCAAGAACCATAGGCATTCAAATTGATGGTGTGCTCTTAAGAGAAAAGTGGGTACAGTGGTGTACATTCTTGCCCTGAAGATTTCGGCATGTCCAATGGCTGGATCGACTGATTTAGGAAAAGGTATAACAAAATAGAGTGTGGGGAATCAAATCCAGTTAGAGAAAAAACTGTGGAAGAGTGGATCAATGGAGATTGCAGGAGTTGACCTACAAAAACAAATCCAAGAACATTTTTAATCTAGACGAAACTGGACTGTTTTTCTGTGTGTTGCCCAGGAAGACATTGGCATTCAAAGGCAATAAATGCCATGGTGATGTTGGGAGCCAATTCTGATGGCTCTGACAAGCTCCACCCCTTTATGATAGAGAAATCTAAAAAGCCTTGTTGCTTCAAGCATGTGTGATCATTACCAACTGCCTATGATGCCAACCATAAAGCTTGGATGATTAGATCTTCAGCAGCAGCTGGTTGCTCTGGATGCAAAAATGAGTGCACAAAATAGGAAGATCCTTTTCATTGACTGTTATCCTGCACATCCCATGGATGTCGATTTGATGAACGTGCAGCTAGAATTTATTTCTAGTAAATGCACAAGCAAGCTGCAGCCTATGGATTAGGGGTTATATACTCCTTTAAGTCACTTAATAGGAAGAACCTGGTGTAGCAAATTGTATTCCTTATGGATGCTGGAAAGGATCCATGGACATTTAAAGATTCAATCCTGGATGTGCTTCACTTCATTGCGAAGTCTTGGAATCCGACTCAGCTGTCAGTGCAGGAAGAAGAAAATGGCCCTTTTCTTGATGTATGGAGAATGTTGCAGTCAACCTGCACTACTGAAGACTTTCTTCGGATGGATGATGCTGTAATAACTGCTGAGGAAAGAGGTGTGGAGGGGTTGGTTGCGGAACAAACAGCAACCAAGTCTCCTGCCAGTGACAAAGACGAGCACAATGAAGTGATGCCTACCAGTGCTGAGACACAAGTGCAACAGAGGAAATTTTACACAGATATCTATCATTTGTGGAGTGGGGAGAGGAGGGGTGAAAATAATTTTAATAACCTTTATGACCTTGAAAAATAGAGAACATTAGAAATAAGTTTTAACAGAGACTGATTCTGGACTGGTAGAAAGCACATGTTAATGTTATAATTAGGTACAATACAGTAGTAGTAATTAAAACGTTCCATCCGCTGAAAGAAAACTGATGGCATCTTAGATAATTCTATAGTCATTCAAAGAAAGCAAGATTAAAAGAATACATTTAAAAATATTTTAACTACCTATCAGTAACCTTCTCCTGGCCAGTGGATTAGAAGAATTACAAAGGTAGCGTAAATATGACAAGTTTATTTATTTGAGGTCATAGGATTAAAATAGGATTGAAATCATCTATAACTGAATAATATGCTATTCTGTAACACCACCTTTTCCAGAGCATTTTTACATATGTAAGTTGTTTCCTATGATTTTAATTTACACTTCTTGAAAAGTGTAAAAGAGGGGTAATACTGTATATAGTTCAACTGCTACATAGAATTAACTGTCTGACCCAAATTAATTATCACATGCCTGTTTCTCATTCAGTTGTTACTCTGTTTAAATAGTTAACAGTTTTTATTCTTAAACCGAATGCTACTTAGATTAGAAGGTTTTAAACGTGTATAATTCTAAGTATAACTACAAGTACATGGTATATTATACAGTAGTAAATGTGTGTTAAAAACACATATCTGTATATCTTGATAAATTTGCTTTTATTATTTCATATGTAGTTTTCAATTTTGTAAATAAGATAACAAGCAATTTTATGATACTGACCTATATTAATTACTTCATCTGAATATTTGTGTATATAAATAAAAGGGCTTAAAATCCTTTTCAGACTGAAGTGTCAGAAGATGTTACTGACACAGAGGAAAATCGTACATTCTGAATAAAAATTTCAAAATAATAAATTTGGTATTTTAAAATGCTATAAATCATCATCATCATCCATTTTCCTTGTCCAGCTCCTGCCAGGTTGGAATGTTCATGGCACCTTTCCATCTTCCTCTATCCAACCACCAACTCTAAATGTGACTTATAGACCTCTTGTGCTGAGACTACTTCTCATTTAGATAGCTGAATACTTTCATTTGAAGCTTATCATTAAATATTTACAAAACAGTACTCAGCTAATTTCATCAGTATGAAATTATGACTCACTGAAATATATCATAAAATTTAGCTTTCAGAGAAAACAATTATAAATCGAGGCAAGGCACTTCAAATTTACTGCAACTGCAACTACATGTACAAATGTTCCAACTCTTTAAACATACAAGTCTCCACTCCACAAACATTCATAATATTCTCTTTACATTTTTCACTTTCCTATATAATCCTTTTCTCATATGCTGCCCACAGCCTATCTCTGTACTCTACAGCAGCCTGTGTAGGATCCTTGGCTTTGGTAATACCTCGTCCAACAACAGCAACATCAGCTCCCAGAGACAGCATCACATGTTCAGGTGAATTATACTGCTGGCCAAGTTTATCTCCACCAGCAACTAACTGTACTCCAGGGGTCAACTGGATCAGTCCAGGAAGAGTGACTGTAGTGGAGGACTGACATACTATTCCCGACACAAAGTCTTCATGAGCGCTTACTAGTTTTAAGGCACCTGGAAATATGAGATGAAAGAACAGGTCAGAACAAATCATTATGAGCTTATGTGAACAGTGTTGTGACTAATTTTCTTCTAGCATGCACACGTAAACCTCTGTACAGTATTTTCAATATCGTGTATATTCACTTAGTATACCATGCAGTGGCCTAGTTATTGCCAGGTGAGACTTTAAAATAAGCTATAACAACAAAATGTACAGCAAAAGTTCTGTGACATTCATAAATGCAATACCTCCAAACTTCCTCTGTGATACAGGAAGAAATATTTTGTGGATCTATAGTGTGAGGAATATGCTACATACAAAGTAACTAGCAACAGCTCATGGGTGGTTTCAGTTAAGTTCATACTCTTCCAGCTGCTACTCAAAAGTAACACCTACATCATTCATGTAACAAGACTTTAACTAGAGATTTGAAGCTGCAGATGGCTTGGGAATCGAGTTTATTTATTGGCTATCTTAAGAACTTTTCTGATAACCAAAGGCCACAACAATGACCATTTGGTCAAGGAGCCAGACAAAACAGTATATACATACTGTATACAGGTGTGTCTCAAATCTTTCGGGTCAAATTGAAACAGGTGATAGTGGGTCCACAACCAATTATATTGAGATAGGGAACCAATGGTCAGAAATGCACATTTAATGTGTTATGGACATACACAGCGCACACCACATAGCAACAATGTAGCTCATAGTAAATGTTCAAAGTGACGACCCCAATCTCAATTCATTCATGGCAATGGCGCATGAAGTTTTGCCACACTCTCTTAAAGATCTCTGGTGTCTGTCGTACCAGGAGACAGGCAGTCTCTCCCATAGCAAGCAGGTCTTCATCCGTTTCTACGGGGGTTTCATACACCAACAACTCGAAAGTTAAAAAATATAAAAAATTGCTTTAGGTCACACTGATGTAGATAGGTCTTATGGCGACGATGGGATAGGAAAGGCCTAGGAGTGGAAAGGAAGCGCCCGTGCCCTTAATTAAAATACAACCCCAACATTTGCCTGGTAGGAAAGACTTGATGTAACCCCAGAGAAGAAAATCCAGAGGTGTGAGATCCAGAGATCGCGCTGGCCATGGGACAGGACCTTCCCTTCTAATCCAACGATGAGAGTACGTGTTGTTCAGGTGCTCACGGACATTGACATCGAAGTGGACTGGTGCATCGTTGCATTGAAACCACATCCTTGTGTGGACAACAAGGTGTACAGTCTCCAGGAACTGTGGCACCACATCTCGCAGGAACACCAGGTAACGTGGACCAGTCAAACAGGGAGGCAACAAATAAGGTCCTATTAGGTGATCTTGGACAATGCCTGCCCATAAGTTGACAGAGAATCGTTGCCGGTGGCCACCGATGTGGGTGGAGTGGGGATTGTCCTCACTCCGGTGTGGAATAATTAATGTAATATATATATATATATATATATATAAGAGTTTTGTCTGTACGTTGCTCAGAATTTAAAAAGGATGGTATTTCTGTATCGGTCGTGTCCATAGAAGCAAGGTTATGCACTTTTAAATTTTCCGTAATTTCTGTCTGTCTGTCTGTATGTATGTATGTACACACATCACGAGAAAACGGCTGAAGAGAATTTAATGAAAATTGCTATGTAGTGTCTGGGTATAAGCCGCTACAATTTAGGACATATATAATTTTATTCACACTGAGAGAAATGGTAGTTTAGGGGAAGGCCTAAAATTTAATTCTCAAATATTTATGTTATTAGTGGTCCTATCTTAATGAAAATCGGTATGCAAAGTCAGAAAATAAGCCGCTACGATCTAGGACATATATAATTTTATTCACGCTGAGAGAAATGGTAGTTTAGGGGAAGGCCTAAAATTTAATTCTCAAATTTTTATGTTATTAGTGGTCCTATCTTAATGAAAATCAGTATGCAAAGTCAGGAAATAAGTCGCTACAACCTAAGCTATAAATAATTTTATTCGCGCTGAGTGGAATGGTAGTTCCGGAGAAGCCTAAAATTTAATTCTCAAATATTTGTGTTATTAGTGACCCTTACAAGTAACTAATCTCATTTTGTTCCGTATTGAAGATACAATAAGTAAACTCTTTCAAGATTAAAATTATTGTGTCCACCTTTTCAATACAAATATATATTTTTAGTGGTTAAATTCTACATGAATGAAACACACCATTTGTACAATAATAATAATTTGTACAATAATTTTAATCTTGAAAGAGTTTACTTATTAGTGACCCTATCGATAAATACTTCATTACTAAAGTTATATAGTATTAAATTTCCGATCATTTATGTCATACATTTCTACCGTACCGGCTATAACAGAGATGTTAATGAATTTGGATTTTTGTTGCTACGTCCATATCAGCGCCAAGTCACGAGAAAATGGGTAAACAGAATTTAATGTAAATCTTTATGTACAGTCAACGCTATAAATAATTTCATAAGACCCCTACTATCACAGAGCCACAAGAAAACTAAATGTGAAGACCTACAATACAGAAAGCTCATAACATTACATTGACCATTGTTTGTTGTGATGTGCTTTGTGTCTTCTGTTGCCAGTCATTTCCGATAGATGGGATTACTGCTGTATACCGAGTATTTTTTTTTAAAATTTGCTTTACGTCGCACCGACACAGATAGGCATTGTGGCGACGATGGGATAGGAAAGGGCTAGGAGTGGAAAGGAAGCAGCCCTGGCACTAATTACGGTACAGCCCCAGCATTTGCTGGTGTGAAAATGGGAGACCACGGAAAACCATCTTCAGGGCTGTCGACAGTGGTTTTCGTACTCACAACCTCCCGGATACAAACCCACAGCTGCGCGCCCCTAACTGCACGGCCAACTCGCCCGGTCGTACAGAGTATAACAGCCTGCCTGAATATTGGCGGGAAGTAGCTGGGGAGTTAGATAACTTTCTTCTTTAGCATGCCATTCCTCTGGTTCATAAATTTTCTGATACTACTGGGACGTAACAAACTGGTTCATCATAGCATTCGAGCTATTCAGTCCCTACCCTGAGGCACTGATTGGATTGAGCAGTGTGTATATTTAATGGAACAACGGCTGTCTGCGGCCTGTTCATTCCAGCACTGGAACTTTGGATTGTTAGATTGGCATCGTAGTACGGTTCGTTAAAAGTGAGAAAATCTGCGGTTTTCCATATGATAACATTGCTTTTAATCCTTACATTCCTACTGACGTTCTGTAATGGCCTAAGTTAACAGTAGTTAGGAAAACAACAAAGACAGTCTTTCTGAGAATCCCGTAGCGAAGCACGGGTACATCGGCTAGTACATGTATATAATTTGGGATCTGAATATTATACGAGGCAGATCATTTAATGGCGTGTCTGTAGGACATGATGCATCTTCTATGGTAAAATGCTTTGAGCGCTTGGCCTCTGTGTTGGCAATACGTGTGTATCGGACTGTACAACGTACTCTTACGCCATCTGTTTGAGAAACTTGGAACTTGTATTGTGTACTGTCTCTGCTCTCCAGAGAGTGTAACGATCAACTGACATTACCGCCTCACGTGGCCTACTACAGAAAGTGACTGTCTATGTTAGAGTTGCTTGCGAGTGGACACTTCTGGTAGCCATGTGTGGCTTCCCAGCTTCTAACACGATGAAACAACCGACCGGCATCAGTTAAAATGAGTATTAAACCCCATCAAGGGATGATTATGTATATCTTTTTAAAATGTTAATCTTTTGAAACTCCTGTAAATATTTAAATGTATTTTAATTCTTCCCTGTGAGTGTTACTAGTCATAGGTCAATCACGGTGAGTTACCTGGATATATCGCATCTATGTAAGCAATCCTTTTATGAATTTCTTCTGTTAATATAATTTTATCTTAACGTGTCGTTTTAATTTATTTGGTATACTTCTTGTGATCCAAATTCTGTCTTGGTATTCGTTGTGGCTCGCCATTTAAGCTTCAGGTGATTGTCATGCAAATGAGATGCCATTGTTTGTCCGGTAACCTTTGAAATTATCCTTCGACTTTCTAAATTTTATATTTACCCATGGATATATTTGTTTTCTGCGTGTTTGGCGCATGTTTCATGGTACTTTTTCCTTGGATGCATGTGTAGTTACTATTTTTACTATATTGTGGGTCGTTTCTGTGTTTATTTTCATTGTGTCATTCTGATCTATGCCTTTACTGGCAGGACCTAGTGTTTACAGTGCACTATGTCTTCTGGTATGGGCTAGAGCAATTTTTGTTACTTTCATAGATCTGTCTCTGTCTTATCCTTGGCTTTGACAATATGAAAGTGACTGAGGTATGAGCGATGCTAGAAATGCCAATCCTTATGCAGCCAGTCCCTGCTATGAATGGTGTGAAAATGTTGCTCATAGGGTCAGTTGGTGTATGCATTTCCGTGAGCTAGGCAGACTGATATGTAATAGCAGCTCTGGCTCGGCGAGGAAAGCAACGGGAAACTACCTCACTCCTCGTTTCCCTAGTACGCCTCTTCAGTGATGCCTAAGCCATCTATGACAGCTGATGGCAGAGCTGTTGAGGATCCCACCAGCGACATCGCTGACGGACTGAACATACATACATACATTCTGATCTGATTTATTCATACATCATTACATTTGTTTTGACTCACTTATGCCTGTGTACTACCTAAGCACTATCACAGTTTAAAAAAAAATTATTATCACTATATTAAATTTCATAAATATTAAATTCACTTTGGTTTTTATATAATTAGGGTTAGGTTTATATATCTTGATTATCACTACGTGTTATTAATTAAATTATACTTCTCGTTAAGTTGGTTTATCCCTACATTATTTTTAAAAATGTAAGATCCTAAAGTGGTAGTTTGGTAACATAATGGGTTTTCATTGAGGGCTTTGGACAGCCCTAGTGTAAGGTATCTGACGTTCGAGATTCTTATCTCTTCTTCACATTGTTGTGTTATCTTATCGCAACTTGGCAGTTATGTAACTGGCTCATTATTGTCTTATCTGGGGATTTTTCTTGTTATTCTTGAGAGGCGTCATTATGTAAGAATGTATTGTGTTCGTCTTGGGGCGAGATTGTGTTTGACTCTCCTGCTGTGTTGACGCCTTAGGTTATTTGTACTGCCTCCTTCTCTAACTTATTGGCTATGGGTTGTAAATTTGTTGATTTTCTTAGCCAATGATTGTGATTTAAGTTTAATTTATTAGAGTATAAATTTTTCTAATTTTGTGCGGGCTTGTGTTAAACATTTTCGGCAGGATATGTTTATGTTTTAATTTCAAATGATGTATTGTGGAACTACGTTAATGTGGGTATTGCGGGTGAATGATCCTTTCACTGGGGACTGTCAGAAGCCTCTCTAAATTATTCAACCCGTTTTCCTTTTTATAAATAATAAACTTTTTATTTAACATTATGTATTCTATTAATCTGTTATGACAACGTAGGTATGGTGCACCATATTAATTGTTGATGAAATAGAATTATTTTAAAACAGTATATTTATTTAGTTACTTTCATATATTCATAAAATTTTATTTATTCAATTACTCTTCTGTTTGCTCAAATTTTAAGGTTTTCTTAATTTTTAACAACATTTTAAAGTTTTCAATTTTATTTTATGTAAATGCCTTAAAACTGATTATATTGTTTTTCTTTATAAATGGGTGTTATTTTTGGTTGTCTCAGTATATCCCAGGGATCTTAGACCTTTATTTTAATATGGGTTGGACCTTGCTTAAATGTTGGTGGCTTATGTTTGGTAAGTTATTCACCTCATTTGGTCTCAGTGCTTGCACACATTCTTTGTGACAGAGGTGTAATACCTGTTCCGCCAGCACTCTCCAAACTATGTCCTTCGAAGTGTGCGTTTCACAGGCAAGTTGACGGGTGCGGCTGCTTATTGTTGGGTGGTTGGCCACACGATCCAACACCATTTCCTCAAAGTCTGGTGTTCGGAAATGTCTTTGGTGGGAACCCTGGCCGGCTCTCTGTCGCGTGAATGACCCTGTCTCTCGTAAAAGTCTTCCAATTAGGATGACGCATGTTGGGAAAATGTTCTCTGTACGTTCGTGCTGCTTTATGGGCACTACATCCTGATGCACTGTACATTTAATGCATGTCTGCCAACTTTCGTAATGAGTAACGTTCCATCTTTGACTACACATCATGCACGGTACACCGTAACACACCCCACCATGGACACATCACAAGCTATCTGATGCAATGGACAACTGACACCAAGGATAATAGTGTGCATGTGGCACAGGTTAATGCGCCGGTGCGATGCATGCGGTTATCACGACACACATGCTATGAACTAAGTTGTGTACAGTACGTCTGTTTGGTGGTCAGGGGTGTATGCTGTTTATCACCCGCTGCCTGTTCCAGTGTACAAGAGACACCCGGGATCTTTGTGAGAGTGTGGCAGAACTGCTTGAGCCGCTGCAATACACGCATTAAGACTAGCGGTTGTCACTTTGAACAATTACTATGAGCTATGCTGTTATTATGCAGTGTATGTCCATAACACAACAAATATGCATTTCCGACCATTGGTTCCCTATCTCAATATACAGTATAACCCCAATTTTGCGTGACCTTGATTTAGCGTAAACCCGCATTTAACGGAAGGAATTTCAAGTCCTTAAAATTATTCCATAAGAGCAATGCCATTTTATAAAATTTAGGAAACTCAATCGTCAAAATCTGACGACACATAAAGGCTGAAGTAAACTATTGCTTAATTTTAATACTAGGTACTGAAATAAAATAAGAATGTGATACTTCTTCTCAAGATACAACGGTGTGCATAACTAATTTCAGAGGTTAGGTTATGTACTTTGGAATCTTGTTAAAGTTCTTAAAGGCTGTTCCCATGTAAATTTATAGTGAAAAGTTTATCATTATTCTGCAGGGAGCTTGAAATATGTTTTCATAATACGTGCGCGGTAAACCTAGGTTAGGTGACGCCGTTTGAAGTAAGAAAATGTAAATGTTTGTCACAAGCCTCTGGATGAGGCTATTACAATTTTTAAGAATGAAACTAAATATGCGTGTTCAAACCATTGGAATTAGAAAATACTGGTACGTGCTAATGAGCAAGCCACTGCTTGGAAAACATCTGTGAAAATGTTTAAAGAAGCCGATTGCTGTTCTGTACCGATTTTAATGCGTTTTTGTGCGGGTTTGGTATCTTTTCCACTTTTATGGAAAATCATGTATAATGGTACAAGAACAACCTTAAACCGAAGTGGTTTTGCATTCATCGACAAAAATCTGTCAAAAGGAAGGGTTAACCATGGGCCCACTATTATCAGGGTCCGCGTCCGTAGCATAATGTTTAGTGTTATTAGCTGCTGTCCTTAGGGGACCGAGTTCTATTTCCTGTACTGCCAGAAATTTATGAATGGCAGGAGGGCTGGTATGTGGTTGAAATGGTACATGCAGGTCACCTCTATTGGAGGTGTACCTGAAAACATTGAAAATAATTGCTAAACCAACTAAGAGACATAGGGAGAGACAAAGTTTTAAGAAGTGTGCAAGTACACTGACCAGCAAAATTTCTAAGGAAAAAGCATGTTAAATTGTGAAACATTATTCACACTGATCATTTTCATTAAAAAATTATGTAAGTAATGTTATCTGTCTGTTATTGCTACCCTTATTTAGATAATTTTTTCATGAAAAATGAAGTAAACGATTGCTTAATTGCCAAATAAAATAAGAATGTGATATTTCTCCTTCTCAAGATGAAAATAAAACAAATGCTTCAAAATTTAACATGCTTTTTTATTCGAAAATTCAAGTGATCCTTACATTTTGCCAGTCAGTGTAAAAGAAGCTACAGACCTGGTTTCATATAGAGGATTATGGAAGCACTTAGTTAATTCGCAGAGGTTTGCAGACTGAATGTTAAAATGATATAGATGTTGATTCCCATGGGGAATCTGAAATATTTGTCTCAAATGAGTAAATTTGATGCCAGGCAGGCATCAATTTTTGGTAATGAGACAAAGTATCTCATAGTGCAATGGCACTGCCGGTGGCTCCAAGTAGCCTACGCAGTGGCCTCCACGGTATGCACTAGCCATGCGTCTTGGTGGGTGTGCTATTTACCAACTGATGAGCCCAACTTAGCACACTGGGACGAAACGCTGGCAACCAGGAATGAGTTAGCTGGAAAATTTATAATGTCCAATAACGAACCATTTATATTAGTATTGAATGCTAAAAGGCGTAACAGTGTACAATGAAGATGCATGTACGAGATAAGGATCCATCATCCAGCAACCACATTTCCTTATGTATGTTCCTTCAGCAATTATTCAGTTGGATTCAGCAAATAGCATTAGGTCTGTCATCTGATGATAGCGCAAAGGAAAAATTTGTTAGGGCATACCCAAGCATTTAATTTGATTAAAGTTATTTATTTATTTATTTATTTTCAAAGAACAGTCCGAGCCAAAGCTAGTTACAGTGCAACACAGGTCTCTTGCTTAGATAACAGGGGCAGTTTAACACAAGAGTAATCTTCAACACAAACCGTACAAAGTTGTAACGACAGTACAGTGTGTAGGATAGATAGGCCTCAATGTTTCATTGCTGTCACTGTGTAAATAATGTATAATAGTACAATTTATGTTCGGTTTTTCTCCAGGTACTCCAGTTTTCCCTGCCATATTTCATTCCAGCAACACTCTCCAATATTTCATTTCACATATTCATTAATCATTACCCCAGGAGTGCGACAGCCGTGGGCAGCCAGCACAATTCCTATCCTCCGCTAGATGGGGGCTTCATTCATTCCATTCCTGACCCAGTCGAATGACTGGAAACAGGCTGTGGATTTTCATTACAGGCAAAGATCTCTGGAAAAGGTGTGCTTTCTACTGAAAGCTTGATTCAAGGTAAACCCCCATTTAAGGTTAAAAGGTCCCTGTAAAAAATTTTAAATAGGGATTCTACTGTAATCGGTTGTGGACCCAATATCACCTGTTTGAATTTGACCCAAAAGGTCTGAGACACCCCATATATAATGTAAACAATAACCCTTCCTTTAACTTTTTATATTTCAAATATTACAATCATGGCTATTCCAAATGTGCCCTGTTTCTCTGCAATGCATACTTTTTGCAGAGTCGTTGCCTTCTCCTTTTTATTCTTCTTACTCTTCTTCTACCTGTCCTTTCTCCAGTTACACAGGTTTGGCAGCAGATGTAGATTAAGCCCAGTTTACGCCCAGATGCCTTTCCTGATGCCAACTCTATGCAGTGGCATGTATTCGTTATTGTATTTTTTTGCGGTGCCTGGTAGTGCAGTGTATTGTATGTGGATGGTGGATGAAGATATGTGTATTAATATGAACACAAACACCCAGTCCCCAACCCAGAGGAATTAACCAGGCACAGCTAAAATCACTGAACCGGACAGGAATCAAACCTGGGTCCTCGGAACCAAAAACCACTACGCTAACCAATCAGCCAGAGTCAGGCAAACAAAAACAACCAGGCCCGAGCCACAGGAATTAACTAGATGCTGCTAAAATACCTGATCCAGCTAGGTAACAAATCTAAAATTCTCTGACTGAAAGGCCAAAACATTGACCATTTAGTCAAAAAGCCAAACAAAACAGTATATAAATATACACACAATAACCCTAACTTTTAACATTCAAACCATTTATAAATCATAATATGACTATGAAGATATAAGACATCAAAACACCGAAATGTAATTTAAATTATCTCAATATAGAGAGTACTTTCACTTACTAGTTTATTCCCAAGTTTGTCCAATGTCAAATGTACACACGAAAAAAGAAAATCACACACAGCTGTCTTAGCCAGAGTGAACAATTTATTTTTCATTGAGTTTTCTTACAAAAGATATTTTATAACATAGTAATTAAAAATTCTGATACTACACCTTACCCTTTATATATTCTGGGGAACACAAATTTCCTTTGGAGCTCATTTCCACAACAAGAAAACAACCACGTATTGGTTTGTTGGGAATATCCAGAATAGCTGACTTTAAACCATCCAAAATGCCATCTCCAGGTATAGGGTGTACTGTTACAAGGTCTGCCCACGAAGAAATACGATGATATCCTCGGGAATACTGCATAGATGCTATGTGTCCAATATCAGCAAATTTCCTATAAATACCAACAGGCAAAATGTAAATCGTCAATAAAGATTTTATCCTATTATTAATTTACCAAGTCTTCACATACTAAAAAAAAATTTAAGTAAGAGCTGGCAAATATACTCCTTTCAAATGTTGAAAAACAAAATTATCACAGCGAAAGAAATATTATAAGTATTTCTGAGTAGTATTAAGATTAGGTGAATGGATATTTACTACTCTCAGATGAATTACATGTGTGGTAAAGATTGTTCCACAGCTGTATCAAGTCCCAAAATCAAGTGTCCCTCACAATTCATGCACTCTTATGTTCTACTAACATTATCATTAGGCTGAAAACCATTCTACTTCACTGAGCTGAGGTTGTGTAGCTATATACAGTCGAAACTGGTTAAGACGTCCTTCTCTAGCGCGTTTCCCTGGTTATTACGCCATTATTACAAAGTCCCAGGACATGTCCTATTAAATACATGTTAAAGAAACCTGGATAGCACATTTATGTCACTCTTTAGTACATTTGTAACTCCCACCATAAGAAATTTAAATTAGCATTCCCGGCCACGTTGCGCGCATGGTTGGTAGAGAACTTATGTTCACGGCCCCGGAGCACAGTTGCGTGTCGGCCTACAGCTGCAGGGAGCACCAGTCCCAAGCCAGACTTATTCTCTTTGCGTTTGACGTGTTGGTGCTTAATTTTACGTTCGCGAGGCCTCTTTCAGACGCGCGGGTTTGACCCGCTTCCACGCTTAGCCGCCGGTCCACCTAGGCGGAACTAATTTTTCAAATAGAATCTTTCAGATGACGCGGATCAACTGTGCTTGCAACATCAGTACTGTGACCTGTATCAGAACCCGATAGTGTACCTGTAAGAAAGTACAAAAGGATTTAGACCAAAAAAAAGGCAATCTCTCACCCATTTGACATATTTATTTTTCATTTTCAATTTAAAAGTTATTCGTGTGCTTTTTTCTTTTCCTGTGTGATTTACAGCGGTTGTCATGAAACCCGAAATAGACATTGAAAACTTAGTAACTTTAATGTCGGAAATACCAGTGGTCTCATTGTGTTTGGGGAAAGCATGATATCATTTAGATCTGTTATTGAGAGAGTATCCTCAAAATTGTACCCATCTCCTTCTCTAACAAAATGTGAAGGACACAGCATACTTGAACTATTTTTGTATTTTCTTAAGTGTAGAAGGTAAACGAAGACAACGATGGTCCATGTTTATTACCTACACTGAAAAGAGTGTTGAAAAGGATCCGCTGGAAAGCGTGAGGAGTTTTGCACCACTCGACCTGCTGTGTGGGTACACCCATGCTTACACACGGGCGCATTTTAGTCCCATGCCATATGAAAGAGGCCTGAGTAACTTGTGTAACAATGTACTAGTTAAGATAATTAAATACAACTCCCCACTTAATATTAACATCAGAATCATACATTTAGTTCATTAAATCAGAATGAGGGAGAAATATGAGCAGTGAAGAGTGAAGAAAGTCTAATATTGGTTGGGTAACAATGGTGTGTGAATTTAATGCCAAGAGGTTTTTTAAGAAAAAAAGAAATTAAGCCAACTTTGTACTGCCCAGCCAGCACCGTGGTGTAGGGGTAGTGTGCCTGACTCTTACCCGGAGGCCCTGGGTTCAATTCCCAGCCTGGATCTGAGGGCTGGTTTGAGGTCCACTCAGCATACGTGATTACAATCGAGGAGCTATCTGACAGTGAGATTGTGGCCCCGGTCTAGAGAGCCAAGAATAACAGCCGTGAGGACTCATCATGATGACCACACGACCCCTCGTAATCTGCAGGCCTTCGGGCTGAGCAGCTATCCCTAGGTAGGCCAAGGCTTTTCGGGGCTGTTGCGCCATGGGGCAACTATCTGTAACGTCAGCACTAAGTAGGATAAGATTAGTTAGCTGTATCCCCAGCTGTCTTTCTCCCAGCAATTAACCTGAATACCAGGGCCATGTACTTCTCCAGAAATACCAAGAGTGTTATACAATAAATGAAGGGTCAGGGGAAAAAAGCAGGAGAGTCAATATTTGTACAACTTGAGAAAAAGCAACTTTTGTGCTGGACTTCCCTAGTTCTTTCCCCTAACAGCGAAACTTTAGGTGCTAATTTCTCCTGACTCGCCCGCTTTTTTTCCATTTCCGACCTCTCAATAGAAGCGCATGACCACTCTGAAGCAGACTGTAACAATATCTCAATTTTGATGAAAAAGTGACTTACCTGGTTTTCCCCCCCGACCCATATTTAATGTGGAAGAGCTGTTAAATAAATTAAATTAAACTGGGATTTCAAATATGCATTAGCCATACCTGTCTTCCATGATAAGAAAATCATTGTTGTTAGATATATCAACAAGCTTTTCAGTAAACTCAGGACTGAAATCTTCAATAATATCTGAATGTATTTTCAGCATGCAGATATATGGACCAAGAGTTGTTGCCAAGTTCAAAATTTCTTTGACTGTTGTTTCATCAGCTGATAAACAGAGATTTGTGCGTTTCTTTGACATTAAATGCAGAAGCCTTGAAGATAATGGACTTTTTGCTTCAGCAGCACGTTGAACAAAATTCATAGTTAAACGTCTATTGCTTGAAACTAAAAAAGAAAAAGAAATATAGATTAATGTGATTTAAGGAGCATTTTGTTGCTAAGTCAAGCAGATGATACATAGAGAGATTAGAAAGCAATCTTCAGAAAAGGCATTTTTCCCTGGACAATATGAACTATCCCACTTAATCCCGTGAACCTGTTTTAAAAGTTCCTTAACAGTTCAATATAATTAAACAACTGGTTTATGAATTCATGATGCCTTTAACAAAAATAACAAAATATAAAACAGGAACAGGCATAACAAGCCATAAGAAAAATATAATATGATATATGTATAATACAATACTGAATGCATAATACACCTTACCTCTTCAATAGCCATCAATCTTAACAGATGAAGACATAGGGCCGATTGCAGAAATGGTGTTTAGACAATGTCTACGGTTAAACAATGCCTAAGTATGGCTGACGCATTGCAGAGACGTTATTTATCACTTAGACACTGTCTAAAACCAATGTTCAACCGGCCAGATTTAAACACTGCCAAGAACACTGTTTAACCTCAAATGAGAAGAGTGAATCACAATCAGGAGGTTATGTACCATGAAACATGTAATTTGTATTATCATATTGAGACGATTCCGGGAAGAAAGGTTAGTCTGACGGCCTCTCTGTGGGTCGCCTGTTGCGAAATAGCAGCAATTCATTTGAAATATACGGGGAGGTAGAGCTTAAAATAAGATTTCGCTTTTCAAGAGACTTGTTTCTTGAGGCTGACAGAGGGACAGTCTGGTAACTGTCAACTTGAATACAATTCTTGGCAAATGATATATTTTATTATACCTAATGGGGTAATTTCCATGGAATTATAGGTCACTTCGTGTACATACATGGCAGAATTACTTGTCCCAATTGTCAGAGGGCTGTCACATACATCAACCGGGAAGGATTCACTTATATTTACTGCCAAGTAAGCACACATAATACTAAAGAAAAAAAAAAAAGGTTGTATGTGGTTTTCGTATATATAATCATCGCGCTAATTCAGGTAAGTTTTTGGCAACTATGAGATAGGAAAAGGCAAGTGGTGATGATGATGGTTGAGGAGGACTGGGGAAGAAGAGACGTGGTCATAATAACAGCCCTAGTATTTGCCTAGTGTAAAAATAGGGAAACTACGGAAAACAATCTTCAGGGCTGCTGATGATGTGTTTCAAACCTACGATCTCCAGAATGCAAACTACATCTATATGGCACTTACAACACATTCTGTTACATATTACTATTGTTTCATCTTCCCTTTGTCGAAGCTACTTACGAGTAAATTACACTCACCGTAACAATGCTATAATGAAAGCTACATTTCTCCGTGCGGTGGCGTGTCGCTTTAGTGTCGATAATATTATGAGATTTAATTTCCACCGAAAGCGATATTCTTATCTGTGGGCAGGTCATGCTCATGCTTAGCCATATTTAAGTAATGTGTAGGAAGACAAACAGCTGACTGGCGTTCGGCGCGGGCACCGACG
This sequence comes from Anabrus simplex, assembly GCF_040414725.1. Taxonomy (NCBI): domain Eukaryota; kingdom Metazoa; phylum Arthropoda; class Insecta; order Orthoptera; family Tettigoniidae; genus Anabrus; species Anabrus simplex. The sequence continues at coordinate 131,851,746 of NC_090270.1, read as the reverse complement.
AATTTCATTGGTTGCGACAAGCAAAGAGTTGCATGAAAGATACTTCTACCTCCATTTTCAAACCAATATTGAAACTTTAAACATTGTCTAGTTAAACACTGGCTCAACATTGTTTGTGCAATGGAAGATCATGCTCAATTTAGACGTCGTTTAGGTAGACGTTGTCTAAGGCCTAAAACTAGTTATCATTTCTGCAATCGGCCTACAAAATTCTGCCACGACACAAGTGCCTTAATATGCCAGAAAATCTACTCAGAATGGTCTGTAATATTTCACTCTTTAAATGCAAACTCATGACTGGATTAAAAATTATAACATTGTCCTTAAAGTGAGTACCTGATCAACTGTACTACACAGGTTATTGGACCCGTTATCACAGAAGTTTACAGCAGATGAAATGTAGCAATATTTTTTCCTTCACAGTATCATACGGCATTTCAATATGAATGAGTTATTTTTCTACTTATGTTAAAAAATTCCTTCCTAGGAAATTCAAAGCCAGATTTCCTGCTGGAAAATGCCGTCCCCAATACTATCACTTGGAGACACAACATAATGGTCAGATATATAGGGAGAACAAGAGGAATACGAAAAGGAACACAATGACAGATCAGTGTGGGAAGAGGGAGTGACAGAAAGAGACAAGGACAAACATGAACACACAAACAGAGGACAAGGATAATCTGCACATGTTCAAAAACTGCTATCTTCAAATCGATACGCTCTCTCCTCATCAAACCCAGTTCTACATTCATCTCTTCTCAGCCCCCTGATGAGCGTGTTTCCGCTTCCCTGCTTCATCAGGAGGGTGGGAAACAACACTCATTGAGTGGCCATCTAGACAGGTCTTCAATGTTGATGTGGGAAGTGTACGATGAGCAGAAAGGCTGATAAATACAGGAAGAGGGGAAAAAATATAACATATAGATAAGTACAGGTGATAAAAGATCAGGAACACAGCAAAAAAAGCACCAAAGGAGAAATGGATCCCAACAGAATGAAGACCTGTCAAAATGGCCTCATTGAGTGTTGATGCCCACCCTCCTCAAGAAGCTGTGAAGCAGAAACAAGCTCATAGGCAGCTGATAAGTGGATCTAGATGAACTGGGATTGATGAGGAGAGAGCCTGGTCTATTCGTAGACAACAGTTTGTTAATGTTAAGATTTAGAGACTGTCCTTGTTCTTTTGAGTTTTCATGTTTGTCCTTGTCTTCTCTTTCTGTCACTCCCTCTTCCCACAACGATCTACCATTGTTTGCCCTATCGTGTGTTCCTTTTCTTGTCTCTCTCTCTTTAATATTTGATTTGACACTTGTTTGTTTCTTTCCAACACTAGCAAAAAAAAAATAGTTTATTCTTCTAAATGAGGTGCTCAAGTTTTTTTCGGATTGTCATGAAATTCAATAGCTTTTACCCATTCTATTACAGGAAAGTAAACTCTTTCATACATCCCAAATTTAATTATTAACAATACATCACAATTATCACGTCAACACAAGAACAACTCGACCAATGACCACAACTTTTAATGGAAATATTGTGTGTGTTCAATAATGTTATCTTCCTTAATTTAACAGAACAAAAAAGCAACTGAGCTCCCAACATTTTAAGAACATTCTTCATATTATATGATGTATTTTAACTTGATGTTTTTGGCATCCCCAAACATATTTTAATGTGTATCAATTTGTGACCTTGTATACTTTACTTACAAGAATTTTTGGCTGATGATGTCCTAAAAGAAGGATGAAACATGTCCCAAAACTTGTTAATGTCATTCTAATTAAACACAATTTTTAGTATTGTAAAAGTGGAATCTTTGTAGCCTTAAAGAGTATACTATCGACAATACGGGCTTTGCAATGAAATTCATTTTATGCAATACATCCCAAATCTTCAAGTTGTCAAAGGTGTTTAGACAGCCTGATAACCCTGCTATTAGCAGCCCTGAAGATAGTTTCCACATTTCTGTACCGGGCAAATGATGCAGCTCTACCTTATAGTCGAGTCGCCCACTGCCCAGCCGCGACAGATTGTGATGTAAAGGAGAGGAGACAAGAGTACTTACAACCTGTGGCAATTTGAAACTGTAGATGTAACCTTGAAAACACTATTATGAATCACAATATGCCATATGATTGTAATATTAAATCAATTAAACCAGCACTCTTCGTCGATTTGATGTTATTGTTTTAATTAAGTTATTTTACTGAAAAAGAAAAAACAACCTACAGTTCTGCTAGCAGCAGAATAACTGTCACGGTTTGCAATGACTGGTGTGATTGGTACACCAGCTGTAAGATATAACAGCTAGCATCAATCACCATTCCTGTCACCATGGATCCCGTCTACTAGTGGTGTGGTGATGCCACTTGTTTGGAGAGAAGCACATAGCCTTAGATGTTCTCTAACCTGCATTAAGTGCAGGTGTTCACGGCGTGTGTAAGCCATTTTATTGTTAAGGTGACATGGCCAGTGGCTCATCAGAAACATTAAAAAAAATATATAAGCTGTCGTTATATACTGACTACTTGGATATTTTGAGAAAGAGCATGTTACAAAAGTGGTAGATCGAGTTTGTGACACTTTAATAGTAAGTAAGATAAGTGTGAAAAAAGAAAAGTGTCGAGTGGATCTTAATATACCTTCTGAAGTAATCGAAACCGACTTTCAACCTATTAGGTCGTGTTACGTACATTTAGTACGTGTTGAAGAGATGTTAAGTACAGAACAAAAATGGCCAACCGGACACCAGTGGGATCTGAACCCACAACCTCCCGATTTAGCATTGGTTGCTCTACCAATTGAGCTATGGTGGCCTAGGCCATCTTTGTTCTGTTGGAAAGGATCTAAGCACAGGTCTGGCACTACTGACATCACACTGTAGAGTGCGTTTAAGTCGCCCGTTGAGGGCCAAGTCAATGAATATTGAATTTTAACAAACGCATTGTAATCGAAACCGACTTAGGTCGTGCCATCAACTAGACAGTTTCAAACTCCAACCTTACCACACTTTACACTCATTTGACATTGTTATCATGTATCCTGGTAACAATATTCAGATGTGGACCAGATATGTGGATGATACATTTATCATCCTAGATGAACGCTCCACCGATGCACCGACGACGCTCATAAATCTCTATAACATTGATCCTAACATTAACTTTACATAAGAATCAGAAATTAATGGCTACATCAATTTTTATTTATTTAACAATCACCAGACTTTCCTCTTCTTTCTTATATAGAATTTTCAGGAAACCCACCCAAACAGCAATGACAATTAAACAAGACTCAATGCATCCTCAGACTAAAAAACGCGCCACTTGCAATAGCTTAGTGGACCGCGCATTTAAAGTCCCCGTGTCTGAAACGGATCTGAGTAGGGAATTGAATACCATTCGTGCTATAGCTAAGTTCAATGGTTATAATAACACTTTTATTGAACGCATCATCAATAAATTTAAGCATCGCTCAAAATCAAATTTAATAAAGTATAAATCAAAACCAAAATTGTTTTCGACTTTCACTTTTGGTAAAACAATATATAACATCACCAATATATTTAAGAAGCATAATGTTAACATCTCTTTCAGAACTAACAATAGAAATTCGGACATTCTACACAATTCCAGCAGGATTAATAGTTCTAACCCTTTCTAAAAATCAGGTGTATACAGATTTCGATGCAATGACTGTAGCAGCTCATATATTGGGCAAACTGGCCGTAGCATAAAAATTAGGTACACGGAACATACGAACGCAATTAGATATAATAGATTTTCCGTGGTAGGCCAGCATATTCACGACGCTAAGCACAAATTTTACGGAATTGACCAGGATATTGAGATCCTTGACACACTTAGCAAGGGCCCTCTTTTAGATACTAACGAAAGCTGCTACATTCACTTAGACCAATTATTTTAATTCAAACTGTAATTTAAATGACATCTCTGAGAGACCAAAAATCCTGTTTGATGTTCTCATTGCAGTGTTTAATTTGTTCAAAATTCTGGAAAATAGCTCAGTCTTTCAGATAGTACAAAGCTCTTTGACGCGATATTTCCTCCTATCTCCAAAACCCGCTGATCCCGCCCCGTTTACCACCCCTCCCCCTCCTCCTACCTAACACTCCTCCCTCTCCCCTCCCTTCCCCAGCCAGTCTACACGTTTCCTCTTAAACTCAACTCCGCAGTACATACAACCAGTCAACCAAAAGATGAGTCTCTTCATAAAACTTTACTTTCTTGCTCCATTTCCACTACCCATGTTAACTCGTTTTTATCTTTCATACTACAGGCCCGCATTGGATCTAGAATATTTTAACGCCTTCAAAACATACAGTTCCGGTCACAAGATCCACTCGCTCCAAACAAATACGACATAACATCGTACTTACGAAGATGGCTTTTATATGTATTATCTACTGATTTAGTATTGTTTTTACGCTCACAGAGGAACATCAACCACTTCTTTCAACGTATTTAACATTACTGCATCGCACTTAGCATACATTTCTCTACATACGTTGATGCCAATGCTGTAAAAAGCACCCAAATCTAAAAAAAAAAATGTAAACTGTCAAATGACTTCGAACTTATTTCTAGGAGGCTTCCCAACTTCAGTTTTTTATTTTATTAGTGACTAACAAGTTGTCAATCTTGTACTAATTATATATTCAAATCTGGACATTCAGCATAAACATGCTTTATATTTTAACTTGTTATAGATAATTTTAATTATGAGGGTCAATTTTATGTGTTTTAACTTTAATGTGTATCTTTGTATAATGACCCTATTTGGCTGATGATGACATCCATGGATGTTGAAACCGGTACCATTTAATAAATGATGTAATTTTAATCAACAACATATATTGAAAAGGTGGATCTTGTACAATTTAACTTATTGTTTTGTTACGTACATTTAGTACGCGTTGAAGAGATGTTAGGTACAGAACAAAAATGGTCAACCGGACACCAGTGGGATCCGAACCCACAGCCTCCCGATGATATAGATGTTGATTCCCATAGGGAACCTGAAAAATCTGTCCCGAATGAGTAAATTTATAATACCAATGTAGTTGGTCCATTATTGGCCAGGCAGGCATCAATTTTTGGAAATGAGACGAAGTCTCTCGTAGTGCATTGGCACTGCCAGTGGCTCCAAGTAGCCTACACAGTGGCCTCCACAGTATGCACTAGCCATGTGTCTTGGTGGGTGTGCTATTTACCAACTGATGAGCCCAATTTAGCACACTGGAGCGAAATGCTGGCAACCAGGAATGAGTTAGCTGGAAAATTAATAATGTCCAATAACGGACCAACTACGTTGGTATTATAAATTTAATTCAGGACAATATTTCAGGTTCCCTATGGGAATCAACATCTATATCTGACTCCGGCTTATTCGGTAGAGGAAAGACCAGTTTAGGTAAAGTACTGAGAGAAATTAATTCCATGGGTAAGGATGACAGCAGTGACTCTAGTGATACCAGTGGTAAGGTTGAAGACACTGATATTTACAACGAGTGCTGCATATTCCCTTTGGATTAGTTAATGTGAGTTTACAGGGTGACCCAAAGAAAAAAAAAAAAAAAAAAACACCAACAACTCTTAGTATGTTGTGCAGGAAGGCAAACAGATCAGTTTTCAAGAAAGAACCCATATCCAGAAACGAATGGCTTGGATCTGTAACTCATCAAAATGTGAGAAGGGTGGGCGTCCACATATTGTCACTAAACCCAAAATGAGTAGCACATCACGCTCACTACAAACGGGGATCAAACGATGTACCTCCCACATAATTGCAGAGCCTACATCGGTGGTGCTGAGCCTCACGCACATGACCCAATACGTGTGGTTGTCTTGGAAGAATTTCTATTGCTCCGTGGACTCGAGCAGTAAGGTCCTGCGCTGGAATTACAGGAGTGTCATACACCATACGCTTCATACTACCCCAATAGTTGAGAGGTGTCAAATCTGACGACCGTGCTGGCCATGCAACTAGTCCACCTCTATTAATCCATCAATTTGGATATGCGACACTGAGGTGATTCTGCACATTCACATCAAACTGTGCTGGAGTTCCGTCGTGTTGCAACAACATTACCTGCCGAACATTTAGTGGCACTTCATCTAATAGGGTAAGCAAAAAAATCTCTAATAATGTGAGGTAGATCTGTCCTGTCAGTCTCTTGGGCAGAACATATGGCCCAATGATATGGTCACCAATTATCCCAGCCAAGATGTTAATACCGAACCTGACTTGGTGATTTTAAATCACCTGCACACGCAGATTTTCGTCTGCCCAGAAAAAGTGCATTCATATGTGAATAGCATCAAGCTCGGGAACTGTGGCTGGAGTATGGATGGTTGTAAATACCACTGCACAAACTGTACTCATCGTGGGTAGTCCTCCTCCCAAAATGCCAGGACTTTCTGCATATGGTATGGATGGAGCTGATGTTCATGGACAACCACACCACACTGCATGTTTACCTGTGTGCAGCAGGTGCCACTTGCCGAGTGCCGGTGGATGGGTCCTCTTTGAACATTGTCAGCACGTCCTCTTCGAACTGTAGAGTTCGAGTCGAGCGTGGACGACGTGAATCACGCTTTGGCACCTAACAGAGGACAAACGGTAGAATGGGGATAGTACATATTCGCAAGTAACAAGGACAAAATGCTACTACTTTACTGTATAATGGAAAAACCTCCGGCAGAAAGTACCTACGTGAAACTGTCCAGCTTCTGTTAGTCGTCTCTCGTTGGCCGCGAACGTGGAACGATGTGGGGTACGTCTGTTTGGAAAACGTTCCACAAAAAATCTTGCAGCAGCTCTACTATTGCAATCGTCTTTGCCATATGCAAGCACCATGACGGTTATTTCCGCAGCTGTGTACGGGTACATGTCGCACTGCTGTTAACATTACTGCACTGGCAGACTACAGTACACAAGTAACACAGTAGGATGCGCACCAAGGACTGTGTGGAGGAATGCAGCGCATGCGCAGGAATGTTATTGGGCTGAGGTCGTCCATCCGCAGTACACAGATGGCTCAAGGATTGCATACCTCCCATATAAAGACATCAAATTGGAACAAATCGTCACAAACATTCTCAGACTTTGACGTTTTCCATCGCCCAAACCGTGCATTTCCGGACAGGGGCTCTTCTTTGAAAGCCAATCAGTCCGCCATCCCGCATAACATATTAAGCCTTGTCGGTGATTTTTTTTTTGGGGGGGGGGGTGTCACCTTGTATAATTTGTTCCATTTTATTGCAATATTTTATTATTTTACTATTCTAGAACTATATTAATGTTTTGTTGTACGGGCCAAGTTTTTATTGCGATGGTGATACTACCGTATTTCACCGCATTTTTGAAAAAATAGTAGGGTGATGTGACTTTACGCCTGACAGTGTTTAAATAACTGGCTTTGAACAGTTCTCCGCTATTCGTAATCATTGTGGGACTTTGCCTAGCGCTGCGTGTGCCTTGCTGCCGCTAAGAGAATTGCGCACTGTTTTTCTTTTGAATGACTTGTATTTTACTTCTTCTAAGTTTTACAGTGTCTACCCACGTTTATTTCCTTTTCATATTGCCTCTTCTACTGATCCTATGCATTGTTTTTCCATTTCTTAATCGGCAGATGATGACCTGGACTAGGATCGAAACCGGTACCATTTCTAATTATTATTAAATGAGAATGTAATTCACTACATTTCTTACTCTTTGGTATTGAATAGGTGGAATCTCCTTATCAATTATTTCAATTTTAAAATAGTAGGGTGCAACCATAATGCAAATAATATTTTAAAACCAGTATTTGTATTACTGAAAATAATTTTTAACTAAATTGTACTTTATACAAGTTTAAAAGGTGCATTTAATAATCACGATCATGTATGTACATCAAAATAATTAAAATAGTCCAAACCAAAACTTCATAATTTATTCGCAACAGTTCGGCGAACGTTTCTCCAATCTATATATATAAAATAAGAGTTTTGTCTGTACATTGCTCAGAATTTGAAAAGAATGGTACTTCTGTATCGGTCATGTCCATAGTAACAAGGAAATGCATTTTTTACTTTTCCGTAATTTCTGTCCGTCTGTATGTATGTACATGAATCACAAGAAAACGGCTGAAGAGAATTTAATGAAAATTTGTACGTGAAGTCAGGGGATGAGCCACTACAATCTAGGCTTTAAATCATTTTACTCACACTGAGTGTAATGGTAGTTTAGGGGAAGGCCTAAAATTTAATTCTCAAATATTTATATTATTAGTGGTCCTATCAGTAAATACTACATAACTAAAGTTATATAGAATTAAATTTCCGATCATTTATGTCATACATTGTTACCGTAACACAGATATTCATGAATTTGTATTTCTGTTGCCAAGTCCATATCAACGCCAATCCACGACAAAATGGGTAAAAAAAATTTAATGGAAGTCGGTATACAGAGTCGGAGAATAAGAAACTACAGTCTGAGTTGTAAACAATTTTATTCGCCCTGTATGAAAATGTAGTTAAGGGGAAGGCGCCTAAAATTGAATTTTTAAATACCTATGTCATTAGTCCTATCGAAAAGTACTACATAACAAAAGTAATATAGAGAATACAATTTCCGACCATTTATGTTTTATTCAATTTTACCCCACCGACTATGATAAGAGTGGTATTTCACAGTCGGAAGGAAACTAAATGTGAAGGCCTACAATACTGAAAGCGCATAACATTGATCAACAACAACATTACATTGACCAGTGTTTGTGGCGATATTCTTTGTCTCTTATGCTGCCGCTCAACTCCGATAGATAGGATTACTGCTACGTACCGAGTAAAATAACCTGGCTGAACATTGGCGGGAGATAGCTGGGGAGTTAGAAAACTTTATTCTTTAGCATGCCATTCCTCTGGTTCATACATTTTCTGATACAGCTGGTACGTAGCACACTGGTTCTCATCGTATTCCAGTTATTCGATCCCTATTCTGACGCGCTGTTTTGAATGAGTAGTGTGCATACTTAAGGCAGAGGCTGACTTAGTAGTAGTAGTAGTAGTATTATATGGGTCTAGAATAACAATTTAGGCCTATTCCAAATGATAGCACCACAATTCACTAAATAACTCAAAATTCAAACCTGAAAAGAGCTGTTTCTTAAAAGAGCTTCTTCCTCTTCACTTTTATTAAATTATACATCATTTTATTCAAAATTAGCAGTGAAGAGGGAGTTTCTCCACAGTCTTGGAAGAAAAAATTGCCTCCAAGTCAGATTTTTCCGCCACTATTGTAGTGAATTGAGATTTTCCAACTCATCGGGTACTCCTAGGAAACAGATTAGTAAAAGGGCATAGCTTTCACCCTGGGACGCTCCACTTTTCGACCCCCCCCCCCCCCGAAAAAAGACTAAGTGTTCACGGATCACGGCTGTATGCGGCCTGGTCATTCCAGTTCTTGAACTTTGGACTGTTAGATCGGCACCGTAGTACTGTTTGTTAATAGTGAGAAAATGTGTGATTTTTCATTTGATTGAGTATTTCATGTGAAATCATCGCTTTTACTCGTGCCATTCCTACTGACATCATTGTAATGACTTATGTTCATTTCAGTTAGGAAAACCACTAAGACAGTCTTTCTGAGGATGTAAAAAGGCAGGTGGAGAGTGAGTGTCTGCCATTATAATGCAATTCCCCAACCTGATCATGGCTGATGGTAGGCAAGCAGTCCTACCATTACAATGAAAATTCCCTAATACAGTCTTCGTATCAGAAAAGACGTTTGGTGATTTCTCCGTCGTGTTTCTAGGGTAACATTAAGAGCTATGTAATTTAATACAGTCTTGCTCACAACGTGTACTCTACCTAACCTACAATTATGTATACAATGTAGAATTCCGTGGCGAAGCACGGGTACATCAGCTAGTCTGAAAATAAAAATAAATCATTAATCGGAGCATTAAAGTTAAAATATTACACTAGCAAGAATGATTGCGTTGTTGTGAAATACAGACTTCCCGGTAAACAATTTACTCACAATCTTCGGTGTCGCTATCGCTGATTTTGGTATTTGATGAGCCATCCTCGCTACTGCTCATACCAGTAACAGATTCTTTGTCACTGTGCCACACTGCGTCATCTTTGGATCCGTCTAGTGTGTTCAAAATCCAAGTCTTTTTGAAGCTTTGGAGAGTAGTTCAAGTGGTATAAGATCCCAACTATCCACTGCCCATGAGCATAATAAGTCGAAGGATGGATGCCTAATATTTTCAGCGGGCGTCAATTGCTGATCACCGCTCATCATCCACTAGTAAAATTGACGTAAGTGCTATTTAAATGTTTAAAAAAAATATATATATACATGTCAAGTGACTGCAAAGTAAATGTTAGGCCACCAGGAATGACAACCTGTCGTGCATTATTTTTATTGAGAATTTGCTTCACTTCGTTCATGAGATGACCTTGGAATCTATCTGATATAAGCAGAGCGGACTGTCTCACTAGTGCTCCAGGTCTTCCACTCCATACAGTTTTAACCCAGTCTATCATGAGTTCTACGACCATCTAACCGTTTCGTTGCACTCGTACATGAATTCCACGGAGAAACTATTTGCTTAGACATCGTTTTCCTCTTGCCGAGAAACGATAAAAAAATTATGCAAGGCGGCAACTTTCTTCCACAGTTGTGCATCGTAATTTCTCACCTTCACTGATTTCCATAAAATATGCACTCCATGATCATTTTAGCTTAATAGTGCTGTTGCGAGGCACATCGAAAAAGACTGGAACCTGATCAACATTACTGATTTGAGAAGGTAAGTACCGTATTTTCTCGCATAATTAACGCCCTTACATAATTTACGCATCCCAATATTTTTGGGTCCAAAGTGGAGAAAAAGAAATGTTCACGCAGCTCTGGATTTGTTTTGAAATAAAGATGTCAACTACTCAAGTAGCAGCCTTCCTATTGCGAAAACGGGCATTCCAAATACAGGGCAATGTGCTGTTATTAGCCGGTACGAAATACCACTACACTAGTTTGGTGAGAGAATCAGCCCAGAAGTGACTAGTGATGCTCTATTCCAATCTGGTACAAACATATTTTACGAGTGTTCCGGGTACGGGACATGCGTTTTCTGTGATCTCAAAATTGTTCGTTAGTCCACAGTGAGCAAGTATTCGAGTAATACTGCATCATATAAACTCGCAGGGATTAGTTACGTTGAAACATACAGGAATAGGGAAGCAGGCCGCTAGTATTCAGTGTCTGAATGCAATGTGCGCTACCGCGATAACAGAGAAGTGCACTTCAAGCAACCAACACGTCTCACAAAGCATTTTGCGGACCAAAAAGTGGCAAGTCTCCGCAAGCATAGGAAGACATGCTTAAATATATGATTTTCTTATGCAACGTTATGCAACAGAAAGCAAGATTGAGATTGAGATGGTTCGGAGATGTAAAAAGAATGGGAAAGGAAAGCAAGAAGAGAACTGGAAAGAGAAGTTAAGGGAAAGAGACCAGTTGGAAGACCGAGAAGGTGGATGGATCAGATTTGGAAGGACATTAGACAAGCTGGATTGGATGAGGCCGAAGTAGTGGAGCAGGAAAAGTTGAAGGACAGAAAGGAGTGGAAGAGGCTTTTTAACCACACCTGGACAACTGGAGTGGGACATCAATGATGATGTTATGCAACGTTGGATGTGCCGTTTCTCACAAAATACTGTATTTTAAAGAACGAGAAATAGCCACTACACAAGGAATCAGTGTCTCGGATTTGAAGGTTAACCGCGGCTGAAGAGAAACGGACTTTCTCTTCGACGAAGAACATTATGCAAAAAAAAATGTTTAATTATTTAATTATTGTGAAAAATTAATCTTAAAAACATTTTATGGTAAGATGAGATATTTGTGGGACATACTGTAGTATACACAACAGATCGGGTGTAGGAGGCTTCCGGGAGTTTCCGGTTGCATCATATTGCATCAGTTTCAAAATTTCTCAATATCAGTTTCGAAATTTCTCAATGCTACTCGATGTTCTTTATCAGAATTAATTGCTGGGACATGGTTGGTTACAATAAAACTATTTGTGATTGGCCGACAAAGGAAAATAACGGACACTCATTGGTTGTTTTACGATTTCCCAATTTCTGGAGAGGAGCTCTGGAGCCAAGCTCTTCCGAGACTTCTTATAATTTTGCCCACTGAAGGGAGAGGTTGCCTTCTTGAGGTGACAGGTCTACTTGGCCCCTCCAACAGGTAAGCACTTTGCTTTTTAATCTTTCTGGCAGTTATCTTCAAATGTAGTGTTCCGTTTAATTTTTTTTTGCCGGAGTTTACCCGTTTTTCCTTCAGTCGCCAAATTTTCTTAATATGACTTAGCCTTTCAGCAAGTCACGTCATATTTGTTAAGAGACAGTTCCCTTTTCTTTTCTTTTCGTAAATTGTGTGTTCAACGCCTCTCGATGTAATTGTAAACTGTAAATTTCCCCTTTGGAGCTGTCTCTTAGTTCTGCATCATCTTAGAGTATTCACATTTAGGATGGGCACCCTTTCTCAGAAGTGTTTTTGAGGGGGCTGCCTCCTAAAGGTGCTCTGCGCTAAGATTATCATTTTAAATGTTGTATTTTTCTTTCTTCCATGTATATCCTTCTGACTATATAATGTTGCTTAAATTTTATTCTTTCTGACAGTATTAAGTCGCTTAAATGTTGCACCATGAAGCTTGTACATTGTGTGAGATGTTCCTTATCACTGAATTTGAACTTGCTAGGTAATTTTTGTAATTATTGTTCGAACTGTTTCAGATTTTTAAAGGTGTAAATTTGTTGATCATTTGCGCGTTTATTTCCATCTAAATTTTTAAGTAAACTGTACATTAACTTTGAATCATGATTGATTTTGCTTCTTCAGCATTGCCAATACCTTTCACCGCCTGGATATGGTTCCTAGCAGCTTCCCACTAATCCTTCCTTAGTCGTCATGTTGCTTAACCTGACCGTTTCTGTTTGTTGTTTTCTTGTGAAAACGTGCATGTGTTTTAATATCTTTAACTGCATATAACTTTTCAAATCTATATTATTATTATTATTATTATTATTATTATTATTATTATTATTATTATTATTCATGTATCACTGCGTTCATTTCTGTTTGTGTGTAACAACGAGGTTACAGGAACCACAAGTTTCCATCGGCCAAAAAGTCGAACAATCGATAAGAAATAGACACTGAGTGTTATCGTACGCGCTATCGGAAGCGAAAAACAAAGATGTTCTAAAATGCTTGCTGTAACAGCTGATGGCAGAAAGCTAGCACCTTACGTTGTTCTAAAACACACACACACACAAAAAAAAAAGCCTAAAGTAAAATTTCCGCGAGGGATCCGTGCATTCAGTTGTCCACAACAAGAACGCTTTAAAGAAGTCGAAGATGAAATTGTGAGGTATATGCTCGAAAAACACAAGGGCGGAATAACCATACCACGGCGCAGTAAACTCGTTCGTTGACCTTCAACGCCCGTGAATATGCCTATACATCCCTAGCCGCCGAATTTGGCCAAACCCGGCAAGCGAGACGTGCCTGTAGCGACCGGTTGTAGCTGAAGCTAAGTAAAAGTAACAGTTTTACAGACAGCAAGAATATTTTCTTGATGGATTGTCGTATTGTAGAGACGCATGGAATAGATATTGCCGGCAAATTTTCAACGGGTTCTCTTCGATAATATGATGCCAGTTTAAAGTTAATGGTTATTACACCCGCAGGATTTTAGAATTTTCCATTCGGAATTGCTAAGCGGGCAATAATTCCATTGTGGAGATTTATCTCCCATATGCAGTTATCAGACTGTTCCTCTTATAAGGGCTTCTGATAAATTCACCTGCATACACCCCAGCGTCAGGGGGTAGGGTCTGACACATCCCACTCTGATGAGTCTAGTGTCAGACCTAAGACGAAACGCTGGTTAATAGAGCAAACGCCTGAAAAGCCTTACATCTGATATGTTTTTGACATTTTTGACATGCTCTATTGGTGAACAATATATAATTCCCTCCATGGGAATTTAGAATTTTCCATATGGAAAACACTATTTCCGAAATGTATCCAACAAGATGCATTTACATTATTCAAACAACACACTTGGATAAAACACTGGCAAACATGACCCCCCCCCCACACAACAAAAGAAAAAAACACTATTCAAAGACGAGGACAAATTATGCTGGCTCTCCCGTGCAAATGCTTTATCTCTTGGATTACTGTACTGGCTGCATTTTTAGATGCCTTGTACTTGTACAGAAAGTGTCCGATGCCCTTAAAACATCGTGGCTTATGAAACTTTCATATGACGAGGAAAGGAAGTCTCTCGCTTCCGTGTGCATTGCAACACAGTACAATGACCTCTAACCTTGTACGATTTCCCGGCTGGCACTTCTCTCCTTTAAAACCATCGTCTGGGCTCGGCATTAAAAAAAAAAATGCAGTTTCATCGGCACTGACAATATTGTTCGGTGCGAACGAATTGATTATATGAGCCACGCTTTTTCGCCAATTGTCAGCATCGGCAGCGTTTGCAGATTAGTTTCTCCGCACACTGCCTGCTACGTGATATTTTGTGGCATTCCTTAAAAAGCTGAATACAAAAGAATTAAGATTTCACTCGAACTTAGCAAATATGAAGCATACTGTAAACACACCGAAGTGAGTAAGAGGGCAGAAAGCTACCCCTGCACGTTCCAGAAGACGTGTTCTTTCATGATGCGGAGAAATTTGGAACTTAAATTACTCTGTAAAATACTATTTTTAAAACTGTACAGGCAGTTTTGAATTTAAAGTCTGACTTTCGGTAATGGGACCGACACCATTCTTCGAATTACGAATTATCCATATTTTAAATTGAACAATTTAAATAACATGCAAAACCGTACCTCATGTTTCTGGGAAAGAGAGCTTCTTCGAATTAGGCAAGATTTTGAATTAACCGATTTCAAATTATCGAGGTTCTACTGTATTAAGTACATGAATAGATGATGATAATAAATCTTATAACAACAGATGTTAACCCTAAGATTCTAAATTTCATTTGAATATCTCATACCTTCAGTTTTTACCCCCACATCAATGTAATTTTTTAAGTTTACTTGACTGGATGCAAGGTAATCCTTGACTCTCTGCACTGTAGATGAATCCACTCGTCCAGCTTCACATAAGACATCCATTATCTATTAACAAATTATTTAAATATTAAATTTATTTAAATTTACAAAATTTACAAACATAAAAATGAACAACAATCTTTCTACTTACTTTTGAAAGTGTGCAAAGGCTCCTCATTTTCACTCCATACTTCGCAAGATTGTGCAAACCTCCTTGTTCACGATCAACAACAACAATTGTTTCGGTAACATCCAAACCTTCATTACACAGATCCTGAAAAACAGTAAATTACTCAATGTATTATGTGTCAAGTTATTAAATCAAATGTACATTTCTTTTAATGTAAAAAAAAAAAAAAAAAGAGAGATTAGAACTATCTACCTAGTAGCGCAGAAAAGGGATCTTACAGATCCATACCCATATTGTTAATTTATGGCAGTAGCTGAAAGATCAGTATAATAAAACTGTTTTTCTTTTCTTTCTTTTTTCAATTTGCTTTGAGTCACGCAGACGCACATAAGTCTTACGGCGACAATGGGATAAGAAAGGGTTAGGAGTGGGAAGGAAGTTGCCATGGCCCTAATTAAGATACAGCCTCAGCATTTGCCTGGTGTCAAAATGGGAAATCACAGAAAACCATCTTCAGGGCTGCCAACAGCTGGGTTCAAACCCACTATCTCCCGAAGGCAAGCTCACAGCTGTGCGACTGTGACCGTACAGCCAACATGCTCCACTTTAAATTGTTCATCTTCTACTATTGTTATTAACTAAAGATATATCAATAGTTTGTTCCAATGTTTTGTTTTTGTGCACTTCAACTCCAAAATATATTAATCTCCACTTCCTTTTTTGTAACTAATCTCTTTCAAAGACAATAAGAATGCTTAAATATCTCTGCAGTGTAGCAGCAATGAAGAAATTGGAAGGTTATGTATGGCATAAGCATTTCTGAGATAGGTTACAAGAGAAAATTATTATTTATGCAGTAGGCTACTCTTCTAAGAAAAAAAAAATGACTATGAGCTCTTAGCTGTGTGTAATTTCCAACGATTGAGTATTGAGATAATAAAAGTTGAGTTAGGGAATGCTTTATTAACATGAATATGTCTGATGGCTGGGGGGTCATCCGAAAATTTGAGCATACCTGCCAACTTTACAAAACCAAGAATCAGGAGATTTTGATATGAAAATCAGGAAATACAATGGGTCAAAAGTGCTTATTCTACATGGCTTGCACAATACAGGAGTACTATGGTATACATTATAACACTTATTCTCTAAAAACCGGACTGTTGCCATATGAGGCTACAAGGCTACCATCATGTCATCATTCCAAATGACGTCATATTCACTGCCATCTCATCAGTCATGGTCATGCTAGCCCAGAAGGGCATATATAGCAAGTGGAGATGCAATTTTGCCCTAGTACGTCAGCACTGAATTGTACTTATCACATGTATAGCTTGCAGTGGTGTCACTACTGGCGTGCTAGCCGGCCAGTGTCTTGGGAAGGTGCGGTACCTAACTGAGGAGCCAGTGCCGCACTGGCGCAAAACACTGGTAATTTTGGATGATTGAGTTTCCTGAATTTTATTTAGTGAGAATCTATTCCCAAATTGTTTCTGGAGATCTGGAGGTGATCTCTGATATTCCCAGTTGATGTATGTATAGCAGAAGCCACTCCCTCCGAATAAAGCGGTACTATAGAAAGCATGCCAAACCACTAGCTGATAACTAGTGTACCGGTATGTTACAAGTTGTACTTCTGAACATAATCCATAGTGACTGGAAGTGTTCTTTGGATAACTGTGGCTGTTGACAGCCAAACCCTTATTTTTAAGTATATTTCATGCTTGTTCTCCACATTTATCACATCAGGATTTACCTAAAGAGCTGTAAACAAGATAAGAGAGACCACACTTTTTAGGTTAGGTATGCTATCAAGTGCCAGCATAGTGCTAGAAGTTCCACGACAGGAAGATAAAAAATAAATAAAAGGAAAGTTTGGCGCATTTATTGATATCTACATGTGTGGCGGTATTGCGTTTTATCATCATAATGTTTAATTTTGTATGACTGTTGTCTCAATTTTTTTATTGACTCATAGTATGTTTTGTTTGGCATCTCCGAAAATCGTTATGTGGGGACGTAAAATCATTATTAATATTATTTGTGAGGTACATTGGCGAGTAAAACAATTGTTATGATTGGACTCTTTTTATCACTTTTAAATCTACTTCTCTCAAAAAAAAAAAACTATATTGGCTCGAGTTATGAAATATTAAATGATCACTTTGTTAATGATCTCGCCTGCTATATTAATAGCAACAACCGTGAATATTTCTTAACTAAAGTAAAGCCTTTTTTGATGTAAAGTAATCTCGTTTCCGCATCCGAAGTGGTGCAGCTCATTTTAGACAGGCCCCCAGTGGAAGGGAGTTGCATGCACCATTTTTAGCGCATACGCAATATCAACCAACCTTCCTGCCATTTGTAAACCTCGGGCAATACGGTGCCGGCAATCAAACTCAGGCTCCCGAGAACGACAGCCAATTGTGCTAACCATTATGCTGGCGGACATTCTTAACTACAAAACACAGACATATATACATGATTGATGCAACACTAAATTTTACAATATTTAAAATTCTTCCACCGTTTTGATACTTTTTTTGCCTTTGGCAAATTTATTTGTCAACAGTACATGTTTCGTTCCTTATTTAGGAACATACTCAGCTGTTATTGTAGCTTAGGTGAATTGCTAAGATTTTAAACACGTTAATTTGCAGGTACATTGATTCACTTAAAAACTACTAAAAATAATAATTAAATTAAATGATATTAAAAATAATGTAGGGGTTAGTGTGTTAATGATATGAGAACGGATGATTACATAGTTGGTCAGCTTAAAAACTATGTCTATTCATTTGAATAGTTGTTAAAAATCTCATTTTGTTACATTAAAATGTCTGTTTGCGGTTAAAAGTTTTAAAAATGTTTGACTTCATAATACTGTTCAAATTATTGAATGTTTTTTCTTCTGTTCCTTCCAGGTAAGTTGTTATATATTATGAGTTTGCTTATGGTGCCTTTGATTGAGTCTAATGTGGAACTTTGAAGCTGATCGCTGATCAATTTTTGTGAAGGGAGCTTCGTTTCAATTTCTGAAATGAAATAAAATAAGGAAATGGGAATTTGTTTAGAAAACATGTGTCTTTACGTAATAACTAAATGTATTGAAAAGTTCTTTACCTTGCTATTGTTAGACTCCAATTCTACTGTGACCCTGGAGGGACGTTTGTTGCTGCTTTGCGTCTTGTATAGTAATGGTGTGTGCGTTCCGTTGTATGCTCCTCCTTACGGGGAGGCAAAGTTGCGGAGAGGGGAGGGGGCATGTCGGTTACTGTCACGGCATCAACTTTAGAAGGGCTAGGGAGAGGGGATGTACAAAATGGCGGAGGTTCGGTCTTATTTATCCTTTTACTATTTGTATTGCGTCTTTTGCCTTAAGTTTCAAGATTTAATAGTGTCCCTTCAAATATAGGGTTTCTAATGTCGATAGTTTCATTTAGATTATTGTCCTGATTGCTTTTTTGTTCTAAATAAATGTATAGATTTTCTAATGTATTAAGGAGAGCTCCTTTGTTTATTTTATGCAATATAGTTAAATCCTGCTCTATGGTTGTGAATTGATGTCCGGTTGAACTCATGTGTTGGCCCATTGCGGAATTTTTTAAATGTCTTTCAGCGTTGACATGCTCCTGGTATCTTACAGTAAAACTGCGCCCTGTTTGTCCGACAACTTTTTTTGCATTGGTGACACTTCAATTTATAAACTCCTGATTCAGAATGTTTGTTTTTTCCTAGGGAATTAACACTATTGTAATTAAATAATTTATGCTTTGTGTTATTGCTGGTTGAATATGCGATCTTATAATTATATTTTCTAAACAAATTGGTTACTGTGTATAAGTTAGGGTTATTGAACGTGAATTTGGCGTATTTGTCTTTCTTTTTTGTTTCGGGTTTTAGGTTAGTTTGTAATTTCTGTTTGAATTTACCGATTATTTTGTTTATTATTTTTGGTTCAAAACCGTTGTATTGGGCTTGTTTGCGAATAAAGAGCAGTTCTTTTTCTCTTTCTGTGTGTGTAAGGGGTATATTAAACGCTCCATATATGTAACTGTAATAAGCTGACCTTTTTTGCGATTCTGGGTGCAATGAGTAGTTCTTTATTGTAATGGGAGTAAAAGTAGGTTTTCTGTGTATCTTGAAGATAAACTCTTCCTTTTTTCCGTGTTACATTTATGTCTAAAAAGTTAATGGAGCTTTCTTTTTCTTTCTCTAATGTAAACTTTATTCTGGAATCAAGCGTATTTAATTTATTGAGGATATCGTCACTGTTATTCTCTCTTCGATCTATTACGGCAAAAGTGTCGTCAACAAAGCGTATCCATAAATTGAGACCTTCTATTTGTCCTATTATTTTGGTATGTTCGAGGTAATCAAGATAAATATTGGCTAAAATGCCCGAAGCGGGAGCACCCATTGGGAGGCCTTCTTGTCTATATATTTTTTTATTGAAAGTGAAGTAATTGTGTTTAGTAACGAATTTAAGTATATTAATGAAATCTTCTACTTCTGGTATGCTGAGTTGTTTATGTTCTATAAGATTCTTCTTGATAATTTTTATTGTTTCGTCCACTGGAATATTTGTATACATGTCTTTGATATCAAAGAAACATGTTACTTGATGTGGTGTTAATTTAAAGTTTTTGAGTACTTTGCAAAAGTCTACAGAATTTTTTATTGGTGTCTTGTTGTAAAAAACGTAATGTTTGGTTAGGAATGTGTGTACGTATTGTGATGTTTTATAGGTAGGGCTATTGCGGAAGTTTATTATAGGTCTTATGGGAATTCCTTCTTTATGTAACTTTGGTAAGGCTCTTGCTGTTGGAAGGCCAGGATTCATGCTTATCAGTTTTTGGACGTCTTGTTCACTTAAAATAAAAGTTGCGTTTCTTAATAGTGTTTTTAACTCTTTCCGAGTTTTAGTTGTAGGGTCTCGATCTATTTCCGAAAAAGTGCTATTATTGAAGAAAGTTTCTGGTTTTTTTTTATGTATTCCTCCTTATCTAAAACTACTGTTGTCCCTCCCTTGTCCGCTTTGGTAATTACTATTTCCTCTTGTTTTATTTTATGTGATAAACTTGAAGTAGGTTTATTTCTGTTATGGGAAACTATTAAGCCTTTTACTAGGTTCGGAATTTTCTTTTTTACCTAGTGTCTGACGTCATTCTGAACTTCGTTAGGGAGTTTTTGTAAAGCTGTTTCTACTTCTGCAATGGTAGTTATTAGCTCTTTTTCTTTGTTTCTACCTATCCAATTGAAATTAGGGCCTTGACTTAGGGTTTTCATTTCCTCCTCAGTGAGATTAACCTTAGAAATATTCTTAACGGGCAAAGGGTTCTCTTCCAATTCATTTTCTGAATTTGCTAGGGGCTTTACGTCGCACCGACACAGATAGGTCTTATGGCGACGATGGGATAGGAAAGGCCTAGGAGTTGGAAGGAAGCGGCCGTGGCCTTAATTAAGGTACAGCCCCAGCATTTGCCTGGTGTGAAAATGGGAAACCACGGAAAACCATTTTCAGGGCTGCCGATAGTGGGATTCGAACCTACTATCTCCCGGATGCAAGCTCACAGTCGCGCGCCACTACGCGCACGGCCAACTCGACCGGTTTTCTGAATTTGAAGAGTAAGCTTTGCCATTTTCATTTTTTGGCATTTTTTAACGATGTTAATTTGTTATTAAGGGTTTCCTGTTTTTTACTTAAAATGATATACATTTTTTCATGGATGTATCTTTGAAACGAATCCCACTCTAAGGGTAACAGTAGTGTTGGACTTTGGAGATGTGCCAAATATATTTTACCATTGAGAAATGCTTTCTTTCTATAAAGGTATTTTATTTCATTTTTTAGCCATATTTGATTGACTCTCTTTTGTGCTTCAAAAGTGGTGCCTGGAAGGTACATGTTTCTTTTGGGTTTTACTTAGAAATTTAGGAACTAGGTTGTTTCTAAGACATTTCTTTAAGAAATCTATGTCCTTAGTTAACTTAGCTACCTTCACCTTTAGATTAAAATAGATGTTGCCTTGTTTATTTGCCTGGTTGGCCTTAGAATTGCAAGTAATCAACTTCATTTTCCGTATCAAAATTTAATCACTAAATTCCAGTGGACGAAACAATAAAAATTATCAAGAAGAATCTTATAGAACATAAACAACTCGGCATACTAGAAGTAGAAGATTTCATTAATATACTTAAATTCGTTACTAAACACAATTACTTCACTTTCAATAAAAAAAATATATAGACAAGAAGGCCTCCCAATGGGTGCTTCCGCTTCGGGCATTTTAGCCAATATTTATCTTGATTACCTCGAACATACCAAAATAATAGGACAAATAGAAGGTCTCAATTTATGGATACGCTTTGTTGACGACACTTTTGCCGTAATAGATCAAAGAGAGAATAACTGACGATATCCTCAATAAATTAAATACACTTGATTCCAGAATAAAGTTTACATTAGAGAAAGAAAAAGAAAGCTCCATTAACTTTTTAGACATAAATGTAACACGGAAAAAAGGAAGAGTTTATCTTCAAGATACACAGAAAACCTACTTTTACTCCCATTACAATAAAGAACTACTCATTGCACCCAGAATCGCAAAAAAGGTCAGCTTATTACAGTTACATATATAGAGCGTTTAATATACCCCTTACACACACAGAAAGAGAAAAAGAACTGCTCTTTATTCGCAAACAAGCCCAATACAACGGTTTTGAACCAAAAATAATAAACAAAATAATCGGTAAATTCAAACAGATTTTACAAACTGACCTAAAACCCGAAATAAAAACGAAAGACAAATACGCCAAATTCACGTTCAATAACCCTAACTTATACACAGTAACCAATTTGTTTAGAAAATATAATTATAAGATCGCATATTCAACCAGCAATAACACAAAGCATAAATTATTTAATTACAATAGTGTTAATTCCCTAGGAAAAAACAAACATTCTGAATCAGGAGTTTATAAATTGAAGTGTCACCAATGCAAAAAAAGTTATGTCAGACAAACAGGGCGCAGTTTTACTGTAAGATACCAGGAGCATGACAACGCTGAAAGACATTAAAAAAATTCCGCAATGGGCCAACACATGAGTTCAACCGGACATCAATTCACAACCATAGAGCAGGATTTAACTATATTGCATAAAATAAACAAAGGAGCTCTCCTTAATACATTAGAAAATCTATACATTTATTTAGAACAAAAAAACAATCAGGACAATAATCGAAATGAAACTATCGACATTAGAAACCCTATATTTGAAGGGACACTATTAAATCTTGAAACTTAAGGCAAAAGACGCAATACAAATAGTAAAAGGATAAATAAGACCGAACCTCCGCCATTTTGTACATCCCCTCTCCCTAGCCCTTCTAAAGTTGATGCCGTGACAGTAACCGGCACGCCCCCTCCCCTCTCCGCAACCTTGCCTCCCCGTAAGGAGGAGCATACAACGGAACGCACACACCATTACTATACAAGACGCAAAGCAGCAACAAACGTCCCTCCAGGGTCACAGTAGAATTGGAGTCTAACAATAGCAAGGTAAAGAACTTTTCTGTACATTTAGTTATTACGTATAAAGTCGCATGTTTTCTAAACAAATTCCCATTTCCTTATTTTATTTCCTTTCAAAAATTGAAACGAAGCTCCCTTCACAAAAATTGATCAGCGATCAGCTTCAAAGTTCCACATTAGACTCAATCAAAGGCACCATAAGCAAACTCATAATATATAACAACTTACCTGGAAGGAACAGAAGAAAAAACATTCAATAATTTGAACAGTATTATGAAGTCAAACATTTTTAAAACTTTTAACCGCAAACAGACATTTTAATGTAACAAAATGAGATTTTTAACAACTATTCAAATGAATAGACATAGTTTTTAAGCTGACCAACTATGTAATCATCCGTTCTCATATCATTAACACACTAACCCCTACATTATTTTTAATATCATTTAATTTAATTAGTATTTTTAGTAGTTTTTAAGTGAATCAATGTACCTGCAAATTAACGTGTTTAAAATCTTAGCAATTCACCTAAGCTACAATAACAGCTGAGTATGTTCCTAAATAAGGAACGAAACATGTACTGTTGACAAATAAATTTGCCAAAGGCAAAAAAAGTATCAAAACGGTGGAAGAATTTTAAATATTGTAAAATTTAGTGATTAAATTTTGATACGGAAAATGAAGTTGATTACTTGCAAATGATTGATGCATGCTTGCAATGCACGTGTCAATCACGAAACTGTTCACCTATTTGTACAACGTCATCAGAGCTGCAGTAGGCCTGCGCTACGAGGCAAACATTTATTAACGAGGAAACACGGATGTACTGCATGGCTTCAACGTGTGTCTTCATTGCGTGGGTCATACGGATGAAACTATTCACATATTTGTGTGATGTCATCAGAGCTGCAGTAAGTTTGTACCTACTTCGAAGCAGAATCATTCTTCTCTGACGAATTATGTTGGGGCGTCTTTTAAGCAAGATTACTTTTTTCATTTGCTTCGTCTCGAAAAGCAAGGGGGGGGGGGTATATTACGCGAGGGGGTCTAACACACGAGTAAATACGGTAAATTTACACTCTTGCAGTCATGGTTCCTCATTGGTCAAGTTAAGCAATAAATATCTACCCCTAGACAATTTCTTCAACTCAATTTAAATTATAATACCAATATAATGGTCCGTTATTGGACATTATAAATTTTCCAGCTAACTCATTCTTGGTTGCCTGCGTTTCGCCCTCGTGTGCTAAGTTAGGCTCGTCAGTTGGGACTTAGCACACCACCCAAGACGCAAGGCTAGTGCATACCGTCGAGGCCACTGCATAGGCTATTTGAAGCCACCAGCAGTGCCAATGCACTATGAGAGCTATGTCTCATTTCCAAAAATAGATGCCTGCCTGGCCTATGCAGTGGCCTCCACGGTATGCACTAGCCTTGCGTCTTGGGTGGTGTGCTAAGTCCCAACTGACGAGCCTAACTTAGCACACGAGGGCGAAACGCAGCAACCAAGAATGAGTTAGCTGGAAAATTTATAATGTTCAATAACGGACCATTATATTGGTATTATAAATTTACTCATTCAGGACAAATATTTAGGTTCCCTATAGGAATCAACATCTGCATCAATTTAAATTAACCAATGAAGTTTTGTTCATATACATAGTCAGGTCGGAAAGAATAAAGAGGTTTTGGGAGAGGAGGAAGATAATGAAAGCTAAATTCCCAGTTAATTCTTTAAAGACTTAGATACAGGGTCTCTCTTATAAACTCAGACCATCCAGAAGCGATTTTACTCTCCCAGACCTAAGCAGCTGTGCTTTCTTGAAATGGTTTAACCAGAAGGAATACTGAATTCGGGTGCCATGTGCTCCGAGAAAGCCAGTTTTTTCATAAAGCTTAGAAGGCGATTTTAATGCTTCATCAGGGTGGCTTACTAGATGTAAGCAGAGACATGGTATCCATCAATTAAGGGTGGAAGGAGAGCATCTTAGAACGAATACAGAAGCACCTGCATCATTTTTCAGCAGCTTTAAGTAGTTTATAAAAGAGGAAAATGTTCTTCCTGGTCAAATTTAAAATACTGCTGAGTCAGGGCCAATGTGGAAATGTCTTCCTACAAAAACTCTCACTTCACAAAAGATAAAGTCTGCTCCTGGACACATATCTTCAAAAGAACACGTTACAATCATGTGCTGTAGAAATGCCTCCGGAAACCATAAAATGAAGCTTCATATGATTGGGAAAGCCAGGAAGCCCCGTTCATTCCAGGGGACTGAAGCCAAAACCATGCCTATTGTTTATTACAATCAGAAGGGGGCCTGGATGACTAGGGAAATATTCCTCAATTGGTTTAAAGAACATTTCTACCGAAAGTAAGAAAATTTCTTAAAAACAAAGGATTACCACAGAAAGCAGTGCTGCTTTTGAATAATGCACCTTCACATCCAAACGAAAGTTCGTTAACTTCAGATGGTGGGTTCATTGTTGCTAAATTTCTTCCTTCGAATGTGACAGCACTGCTACAGCCTATGGATCAGGGTGTTATTGCATCTGTGAAACAACACTATAGTTCCAAACTCCTGAAAAATTTGATGGAAGAAAGTGTTGTTACTCCATCAAATTTCTGCAAACAATATTTTTTATTGGATGCAGTACATGGAGTTCCAACAGCCTGGAAAAAAAAGTAAAACCGTACACCCTATCGTGATCATCA
Organism: Anabrus simplex; assembly: GCF_040414725.1. NCBI lineage: Eukaryota > Metazoa > Arthropoda > Insecta > Orthoptera > Tettigoniidae > Anabrus > Anabrus simplex. The sequence goes on along the minus strand of NC_090270.1, from coordinate 131,826,194 downwards.
TCAACATCATAATAATTTCTTCACTCCAGCAAGACGGGTGCAGTTGTGTACGAGCCTCCTCCAGTTTGTCCAATCCATCCACAGATGCTGCTCATATATGTGATGCCAGTTCATATCTCTAATTTCAAGGTCCTTCAATATCTGTTTTTCCCAAACAACACGAGGTCTTCCTCTTGGACTCTTCCCAGGAACATTGTGGTCAAAGTATGTTCGAGGAGTCCTGTGAGGGTCCATTCTTTTCATGTGACCATACCATTGCAATCTCTTCACTTCTAGAGTCTCCAGTAAGCTTCTTTCCAATCCAAGCTGTTGCCAGATATCCACATTCCTTATTTTATCCAGTTTTGTTTTTTGTACACAAAAACAGAGAAACTTCATTTCTGTTGCCTGAAGACAACTCTTTGTTGGTCCAGTAAGTGTTGCTGCTTCCAGGCCATACATCAATATAGGTACTACATATATTTTGTACAAGCTGATCTTGGAAACTAACGGAAATGTTTCATCCCAAAGTATTTTACGTACAGCGTGATAGGATTTGGAAGCTTTCTGTATTCTGTTGCTAATCTCTTGATGTATGGTATTGTCTGATGACAGAACACTACCTAAATACGAAGTTGTCTACAATATCCATCTCCTCATCTCAAATTCTTAGATGAACAATTGGAGAGTTTCTACTCATCACCAAGCCAACAGTCTTCATTTTGCTGATTTCGAGACCTAAGGTTGTAAAAGCTTTATGTCAGAGATCTAGTTTAGTTTGTACTTTTGCTTCTGTCTCACCCCATACCATTACATCATCAGCAAAAACCAGGGCATTAGTTGTTGGATCCTTACTTTTATGATACCATTCCTTTAGTTTAACTTTACTTTTAACCGCTTTTAAAACTTCATCCATTATGATTATAAAGAGAAGGGGTGAAAGACAACTTCCTTGCTGGATTCCACTCTTCGTTTCGAACCAATCTGACCTTCCATCCTGGACCTGGACACAATACTTTGTTTCATCATATAATCATTGTACTCATGCTACGATGTCATCCCGCACTTTCTTATGTCTCAAACATTCCCATATATGCCTGCGTGGTACATGGTCATATACTTTCTCGATGTCCAGAAAAACAATTATAAGTGTTTTACCTTTCTACCAATACTTCTCATAGAGCATTCTGGTGGCAAAAATGAGGTCTATAGTTGATCTATGAGGTCTAAATTCATGTTGTTCCTTCTCAAGTGTAGGTTCAACATATTTTCTAATCCTGTTCTCAAGGATGGATTTGTAGATTTTGAGGTCATGTGACAGCAGAGTTATACCTCTGTAGTTGGTACATTTCTTTCTATCACCTTTTTTCAACAATGGGATAATGACTCCTTGCCTCCAGTCATTGGGTATTACATTCTCTTTCCAGATTCTATTTAGTACCCTGTACATACACTGTTATCCAACCTCTCCTACTGCTTTGATCATCTCAACACTTAATTCATCTGATCCTGTTGATGTGTTGTTTTTCAACTTTGATATTGCTGTCTCTACTTCCAACCATGTCAGACTAGTGGTATTTGTGCTGCCAAAATCATAAGGTTCGTCGTCTAATGGAGCGACATTTTCATAACAGTTCAGCAAAGTTTCAAAGTGTCTTTGGAACTCCTGTAATATTTTGGTCTTATCCCTAGTCACCTCACCATTACGATGTTCTACAGATTGGATAGATTCATTTTGAGTTCTATTCTTAACAATACTGTATAACTGTAATACAAAATTGATAATTATTTCCCTGTACCAAACACCAGATTCTGATAGTCATGCCTTTCTGAACGTGTGGGATCATTTTGCAGAGTACTTAGCGAGGTATCGGAATTACAAAATCTATTGCATAGGTGATATTAATATTTTAGTTGAATTATCTATCAAAAAACTATTTTGTGATATTCTCAGGTCTCATGATTTCTATCTTGCCAATGATCAAACCACCAGGAAAAATTCTTGTCTGGACAACATAATCACTAATGTTCAAAACAGTGACTTCACATGTGGTGTTACAGAGCATATATTGTCTGATCACAGTGGTCTCTGGATAAAATTAAAAACTGATTTGGAAAAGCAACATTACAATAGGCAATTTAAACATTTCAGGAGGTTGGGAGAAAATAACATTTTAAAACTAAGAAATGAATTAATTCCCATCAATTTTGAAAATATTATACTAAACTCAAATAATGCCCCAGAAGCAACTGAAAATTTTATACAGTTACTAGGTTACTGTGTGGAAGAGTGTTGTCCAAGAACTACAAAGGTAATTAACAGATCAGGTAAACTCAAAGGGAAGCATAAAGGGAAATGGTACACTCCTCGCCTCGCAACTATCAGGAATTTAATGATGATCTATTACAATAAAGCAAAGCAGGGAAAACAAACAGATCAAGAAAATTATACCCTCATTAAAAGGAAATTCAACTGGCAAAACAAAAAGCTAATGATTATTTTATTGATAACTCTAAAAATAAAAGTAAGGCGGCCTGGTCCATCGTAAGTGATGAAATTGGGAGGGCAAAAAGGGAGAATTATGTGCCAATAGAACCGAATGTACTTCATGAATACTTTATAAACAGTGCCAAACATACGAATACCAGTAACACCTCTGGAGACAATGAAACTGCATACAACAATCTACTAAAGAATAGTGTAATTCCTGAAAATAACAGAACCCCCTTTAAATGGCAAGTTATAAACCCTAAGAAAGTCTGCAAAATAGTTTCAGAACTAAATTCTTCAAACTGTGAAGACTACTAAGGCATAAGTAATTTTATTCTAAAACAAATTATTGACATAATAATAATTCCTTTAACTCACCTCATCAATTGGATACTGGCTGAAGGGACTTTCCCAGACTGTCTAAAAATGATTTACAATTCCTGTGTTTAAAAATGGAGATGTTATGGATCCAGCAGTTATTGACCCATTTCAATTGTTCCAATCATATCCAAGATAATAGAACATTGTATAAAGGAACAGCTATCTGTATATTTTGAAAAGTATAATTTACTAAATGCTGCAGAGTTTGGCTTCATAACAAATAAATCCACCATTAAAGCCTTAGAAGCTGTTGTGACTGGAGTAATTCAAGGCTTTGAGTCTCACCACATTACAAGTGCTACACTGCTAGACCTCAGCAAAGCTTTTGATTCAGTACCGCACAATATACTGCACCCGGCAGGGGCATGATCCAAGGACCTCTGGTCAAGACTGGTCATCTAAATTGCAGATATAATGCTATTTTGAGGGGAGAAATCTTGAAATCAATAAATATCAACATCATTGCAACAGATGAAACAAGTTTTTAAATTTATTCTGAAAAATTTCCGTATTTGCGATATATTGTGCAACCTTTTCTTTGTCCAGCGGTAAGCGAGCGGAAGATGTCATGGGTGGGGCCGAGCCGGTGATCCACCAGGACGGAACTTACGTTCAAGAAAAGTGGAAGAGGCAAACTTTTTCAAATCGAAATATGGGAGCCATCTTTAAATCAGCTAAGTCAACTTGATTGTCTACGCCGTGAGAATTAATAAAATATATATTCCGGTGTTGCCTTTTGATCCAGAAGAGCTGCTTGTTAATGGGGCATTTATTTAGAGTGTGTAATGTCCTTTTTGTTAATAAAATACTTGGTTATATAACCATGGAAAACTACTGGCAGCCATCTGGTTAGTGTTAACACACCTTACTGACACAGGGATTCACCTCAAGGAGAGGGGAGAGCGAGGAAAAACTTTTATTAATTACAAGAGATCCTACAAACAATAATCGCACGGATGTGTCTCATTTACATCAGGTGAATAGTGGTCACCTAATTGTCACACTATTTTACCTCTATTGGGCCGTGGATAGGTCATATGCATATTTTGAGTGGGGGGCAGCCTCCTTCTTGTTAAAAGGACTGCAGAGGGTGTGGCTACACAGTCGGACCTTTATGCTCACGGAAGGCGAAGCTACGTCAGTCGTGCTCCTCGTATTTCTTTGTTAAGTGAATTGTAATATAAAAACACAACGGAAATTGAGTAATTCGAGTGAATAGTGCATTGCGTTAACCCACGTGACGCTAATAACTAAATTTTTAAACTGTGTCTACTTGTGAAACACTTGGTTTAACTTGTAAAATTATTATTATTACTACACGAAGATCGCGACGCGTAGTGATAAATGAACAGTGGCTGAAAGGTACAGGGTAACTCAATGTTGAATCACGGACTACACTGTACGCCCGTAATGTAATACCCAGTACCAGTACCGGTAATCTTTGATTCGGAACTAATTTATCAAAGATCGCGTGTGAACGTGCGTGGTGAAGCAGTCGTACATATCGTGGAATTAAACTTGTGACGTGTTCTGTGCCCAGGTAACAGCAGGTGTCATCATCAACCGAGGACCATGGAATTTCATCTCGGTTGTGAATTGGTGCTATCAGCGATCACCTCATTGCTAATGGAGCAGTACTAAACCCCAACATGGACCACCCAATCTGACGAAGGTGTAATCAAGGATGTAGGCTGAGTACTTTCTAATTATAATGCATGGCTGGAGGGGACGGGAATTATTTGTCGTAAAACTGTAGCTATAATGTTAGGGATTTAAACTTTATTTAAATGTAGATGTGCAAAAGATGAGCACGTCGTTTTTCCTTAGTAACAAGTCTGAGAGGCTTTAATTGTAAATATGAAAATATTTAATTATGGGATATTTATATGCGGGGGAGAAATTCATTTATCTATATAATTTGGGAAGTTCATAGTTTCTTACTGATTTTTAAGACCAGTAGTTTAGTAGATTCAAGGGTTGATAATTTAAGATAGGCTGGAATTGATCCGGCACAGTTAGTTTTGGATGTGTAGTGATATTATTGTAGGTTAAGCTACGTGAGAAGTGAGAGAGCTACAAGAGATGCCCACGGGACTGAAACCCCAATCCCTCCACTGAAATATTTAGCTACGGACTGTTTTAATTTAATCTGAGTAGCTTTAATCAATGTGTGTGATGCTTTTAAATTACCGTGTGGTGATTTAATTATGAGTCAACTACTGTGTGATTATTTAATTGTGATTTAATTATGAGTCAATTAGTTGTGATGATTTAATTGTGATTTAATTATGAGTTAATTACCGTGTGATGATTTAATTGTAATTTAATTATGAGTTAATTACCATGTGATGATTTAATTGTGATTTAATTTTGATTTATAGTGACAGCTGAGATCATTAATAATAATAATAATAATAATAATAATAATAATAGCAGTAGTAGTATTATAAACCGGTGTCTTGATGTTTGGAGGAATACGTGGCATTGGAGGCCAGAGATTCAGCTGTGTACGAAATACATATGGAAGTGAGGTTCCTTTTTATTTTTGAAGTCAGGATGATTTGAAGTTTGAACTCACGGTGTGAGGTGTTGTAATCACACATGTAGAGAATTATGAATGAGGAATTGACCTCAGTATTATAGTGTGCACTGAGGTAATATGTATAGTTAAAGGGACCTTGAACTAGATTTTTCTTTTTTTGTGTGAAGGTCTCGAGTGAAGGGACTTCGGACCGAGAGAGGCTTTGCCTGACTGAATATTGCTAGCGCGAACCATGTGGATGGAGGTATTTAGCACAGTTGATTAGTGTATTTTGGTAATAAGCAACTCGGTAGCTGATACTTAATATTTTGTTTTATTATTATTATTTATTTGAACACAAATGGAGCTAGGATTTTCAGCGTTACCTGCAACATTGGGGTCATCAGATCAGTCCTGGGCGTGTGTACAATCATTCCACAGTGGTGGGATAAAATGTGTGATTATTTTATGATATTTTTGTGTAACATGTAGTGATTATGTTTAGCATCGACGATGGTTTTGTCCCATCGGTGTGGCGATTTGTGTATTCAAGTGAGGGTTCGGTTAAACCCTGATATTTGATCCTTGTACAGATTGGATAATTTACCTTCAGTTATTCCGTTGGGATATAACTTTTGTGTTCTATAGTAGGCGTCACACAGACTTGTCGCATTGAGTGTAGAATTGATTTGCCCAGTAATATGGGATAGCTTCAGTGTTTATGATAAATGTTTTCCGTTCACGTTAAGTCATGGCATACTGCATCGCGATAGATAGTACTCGGACTTATCCCGCAACACCAGAGTTCATTAAACAATTCACAACAGAATGTAGAATTGATTATGTACCTCATTAGTATATATGTTTCATTTCCACAATCATTACAATTCAATAAACCGATTTAATTTATTTTAAACTTTATAGGAATGTGTTCTCATTCTAGTTAGGTATGCCCCGTCTTCTCATACCCTGTATGCCGCTAAGTTAATTTAAGTTATGCGCCCATTTGATTTAACCCATTAGCGACCCTGTAGAATTTTCGCCGGAGCCTGTAGGGTAGAGGGCGGATGCAATACTAATAAGTAAGCTTAGCTAATATGGCGTGAAAGATTTAGAGTTATTATTAATTACATTCTACCTCAATGACAGGTATCAAATTGTACTGGTAAAAAGTCAACGATCTGGGGCTCTCAAAATAAAAACAGGGGTGGTTCAGGGTTCGGTTATAGGAACTTTCCTCTTCCTTGTGTATATAAATGATATTGTTAGTAATTTATCCTGTAGGTCAGTGCTCTATGCAGATAATATTACTATAATAACAAGCAATAGAGACTTAAAATATGTTGAGGAGGAAAGGATAGAAATGCTACACAAATCATCCTCTTGGTTGCAGGCAAATAAACTTATTCTAAATAATAACAACACAGAAATGATCTACTTCCATTTAATTAATTCAGGTCTGGGTAATATTGATCAAAATTCTGTCAAATTATTTGGATTGTATCTGGATTGTAAATAAACCTGGAACACACACACGCAAAAGTTATGTACAAAACTGGCTAGAGTGATATTTTTGCTTCGCAGACTTAAAGGATCAGTTAGTAGTAGTCAGATGATGAGTGCACACTATGCCTTCTTTCATTCACACGTATCATATGGTACCATGTTATGGGGTAACTCAACAGGGGCTCAAGATGTGTTCGAGTGGCAAAAGAAGGCAATAAAATGTGTTAAAGGCCACCAGGGAGTCTTGTAGACCTATGTTCCAAGACCTTGCAATTATGACTCCTCCCTCATTATACATTTATCATAGTATACTCAATAGTAAAGAAAATCTCATCAACCTAACAACTCGCAGCAATGTACACTCATATGGCACAAGAAATACGAACGATTTAGATTTACCACATGTTAGGCTGAGAAGAACACAAGAAAACTATAGGTATAATGGCATTAAATTATTCAACAAACAACCTGCCCAAGTTAAGGATATGGCCCTATGTAACTTCAAAAGAACCCTTAAAAATTGGCTGACATCCAATAGCTTCTATCAGTATCTGAATTTGAAGAAAAAATAACACTGTTTCAAGGGGGGTAATAAAGGCCAACGCCATCCTAACACGTTGGTAAATTAGTAGTTACTTATCACTCTCTTGGACGAATAGTGTTATGTTTATTTTAAATTTTGTGTATATCGTTATTTATTTTCTGTGCTTAATGAGATACTTGTAATATTTTGTAACTATGCACCTATGACTCTGTCCATTGCAACTGCCAGTTACCTGTCTGTCTGTTAGGTCATCAGCCCAGAGGCTGGTTGGATCCTCAAATAGCACCATCAAAGGTTATGCCATTATAAGGAAACCCCAAAAACCAATGGTAGCACCAAAATGAGGCGTACTAGGCAAGATGAGGAGTGAGGTAGTTTGCCATTTCTTTCCCCACTGGGTCAGAAAGTACTATTGCAGCACGACTGACCCTATGAGCAACACCTTTCATAACACTCAGATGCACTCGTCATGCTCAATGTCAGTACTCAGCACCACCCATACCCCAGCAGCTTCCATATTGTCACAGCCATGGGTGTTGACTGGGACTTCGGTGGAAGCTACACTTTACTCTGGCCTGTGCCAAGAGATGGATGCAAAAGTACTGTATCCATCAAAATGACAGCAGGCAGGCCAGCTGCCTAACGACAATAAAAATTATTCTATTCTATTCTAACATTTTTTTAAATTTCCATCCTGTGTTATTTTGGTAGCCAGATCTTCCTTGCATTTCTGCTTTTCAGCTACAACCAACTGTTTGACCTGTAATTTTTTCTTTCTGTAAAGTGACAGCTTCTCCTCTATTTCATGTCTATCTCCCCGTGTTCTTGCTTGATGTAAGGATCTTCTTGCACGGTATCTGTCAGTGATAGCCTTTTTAATATCATTCCACCAGGCAGTTTCTTTAGGTTTTCTTATTTGACTCTGTCGTCCACATACTTTTTCTGCTGTACCAACCGCAACCTTATTTACAGTATCCCATTCTTCATCTACCAATTTCAGTTCTTCTCTCGGCAGCAAACTGGGACACCTTCCCCGAATTCTTCCTTTACGTTTGGCTCGGTCAGTCGCCAAGATTTTATTTTTGGGACTCTTGTGTTACAGACTTTGGGAGGTCTTTTCTCTGCAATAACTGCAACCAACAGTCTATGGTCTCCACCACGGTCTTCACTTGGAATGACCTTGACATTTTCCCACATATTTTGATCTATCAGAATATAATCTATTACTGTACCTATTTTATCATCCCAGCTATATCTTGTGATTTTATGGGAGTCCCTTTTCTTGAACCAAGTGTTACTCACTATCAGGTCGTTTCTCATACATAGGTCTAGCATACTATATTCTCCCTCTTCATTTCTGTTTCCCATTCCATGAGGGCCCAGTGTGGATTCATATCCTGTTCGTTGTGAACCAACTTGTGAATTAAAATCACCCATTACAATTAGATTGTCATACTCAGTGTGTTCTTCCAAGTTATTAAGGAAGTTGGCCTTTTCCTCTTTTGAGCATCCTACTTGTGGAGCATAGATTTGGATCACATTGTACTTTTTCCCTACTAAGTTCACAGATAACTTAATTATCCTTTCACTAACAAATTCAACTTCACTACAAGCATCTATGTCTTTATGTATTAAAAATCCTATTCTATTCTTAGACTTTACTTCATTTCCAGACCAGTAGAGATTATAGTCCAATCTAATATTCATTTTCCCCCTATTATGATCATGGAGGAAAATTCTACCACAAATAAAAGAACAGGATATCCGCGAAGAAGACAGTTCTCAAGAAATTCTTGCTCATGCTAAGAAAGCTGAGGGCTTCGAAGAAATTGACAATGATAAATTAACTGAATAGTTTTTGAGCGACTCATTTAACTGAATAGTTTTTGAGCGACTCATTTCAACAAGGATTTCAACAGTTAAGTGATGAAGACATTGCTCATGTCTGTGCTGAAAATGGTAGTGACAACAATTTAAGTGAGGCTGAAGAAAAAGTAGGTGTTTCTCATTCTGTGGCCCTACAGTGTATAGATACTCTGTTGGATTCAATGGGACAAAGGGGGTTTGAATATGGTGACATTACTGCCGCACGCAAAATATTTTTCGAGGTAAGGAACCAGATGAACAAAAACAGAGAACCATTACAGACTTCTTTAGAGCACAACAATGTGGGTGGGTTATCTTTATAAATGTATTATAGTCTACTTTATATTGTAGGCCTGCTGTATTTTAAAAAAATTATAGAAGGCATTTTTCTTGTAATAAACACATGCTTTGGATTAGCCATTCACCCCAGTCATTAGCCCGGGGAGAGGCTCCAGTAGAGAAGTAGAGGACTGGAAATAATAATAATATTGCATTGAAAATTATTCACATGTGTTCAGGACTCCATTTTGAATATTATTAGGTCCTGAAATGTCGCATTCTTAGTTATTTTGTGGGTAATATTGGTAATAACTGCACATATGAAGTATGAGGATGTATTCATGATGCAGTATGAGCCGCAGCGATAGTTAAGAGCCTCTCGAAGGGAGTGAGGCCCCCGTTCTCATGACAGAGCCTGGTCTGGATTTTGCAAAGATAGGTTACAGCTACTAAATTATATTTTTTTCTTGCCGTGTGGGCAGTATGCGCTGCGGCGATAGTTAAGAGCCTCTCGAAGGGAGTGTGGCCCCCTCCCATGACCGAGCTTGGTCTGGATTTTGCAAAGATAGGTTACAGCTAAAATTAATTTTTTTCCATGCCGTGCGGGCAGTATGCGCCGCGGCAATAGCTACGAGCCTCTCGAGGGGAGTGTGGCCACCGAATGGGGCCATTTTCCTCATGACAGAGTTTTTTTTTTTTTTTTGCTAGGGGCTTTACGTCACATGACATGATTTTACAAAGATAGGTTACAGCTACTAAATTACTTTTTCCCCATGCTGTGCGGGCAGTATGCGCCATGGCGACAGTTAAGAGCCTCTCGAAGGGAGCCACTGTTCTAATGACAGAGCTTGGCCTGAATTTGCTAAGATAAGTTACAGCTACTAAATTAGAGGAGTTGTAACAACCATGCTTTGTATTGTAACTTCAATGGTTTCCTCACCTGTCTGAAGTTCCATGCTTTGCTGTAAAATCAAAGTAACCAGTCTATACCACATCTCTGGAAACAAAGATGGCTATCACAAATATATCCCCATACTTCGTATGTGCAATTATTTCCAATATTACCCACAAAATCAATAATAATGCAACATTTCAGGACCTAATAATATTCAAAATGGAGTCCTGAACAGATGTGAGAAATTTTCAATGTAATATTATTATTATTATTATTATTATTTCCAGTTCTCTACTTCTTTACCACTGCCGTTTTTAACAGAGGAAGAGCTAGATGACACTGGTGCAAATCTTGAACAGTCACCGAATAAATCACTTGCAAAATTACCACGACAAGTAGGGATTTCAGTTTCTTCTGCACACAAAGCTACAAAGCTGTTATACATCAAACCATACAGGTTTACATGGGTCCATTGTTTAAAACCTGCTGATCCAGCCAAGAGTAAGATATTGTGAGTGGTATCTTGTATCAGTGAATGATCATTTATTCGACCCACAGCTCGTGTTTCTCTTTCAGATTTTATCTTAATGGTCGCGTGAACAGTCATAACTCTTGCTATTGGTGTGCAGAAAATCCTAATGGTGTTTATGAAGTCCCTAATTATAAATGATGACACTTCCAGCATCTTTTATAAAGTAAGATTTCATATAAGATCGTATACACGCTTAAAGCTGGGCAGCTGCGCGCGTCGTAAGTTGAGCTGAGGCAGCTGCTGTAGCGCCGAGTACAAACACCGTGCGTTCGGTCTGGTTTTATAAGAGAGACCCTGTATATGGTTTGATTGAAATGCTCCAATGCGGGCATAAAATATGTAAATAAATAATGAAAAGTTACATTTTTTATATCTAGCATACTTACCCTATATGTTTCCAATATACTGGATCCAGAAGTTACAACATCTTCAATTATGATGCACTTGTCACCTTTATTAAACTTCCCTTCTATGAGTTTTCTTGTGCCATAGTCTTTAGTTTCTTTCCGACGGATGAGCATTGGAATGTTAGCAGTAACTGATATAATTGAAGCAATGGGCAAAGCTGTGTATGGCACACCACAAATATGTTGACATTCTACATCAGATTTAGTGAAGTCCCACATCAACTCTGCAAGCATTCTCTGTGAAAAGACAAGACATTTGTGTTATTTAAAAAAAAAAGCTGTTCTCTTCCAAAACTGTTTGATGGATCAACATGCAATAAAAATTCTGGTTCATACATCAACTACAGTGAGCAGATTATACTTGTGGAAACAAACAGCAGCTTAGCAAGTACTATGGATGAATGGTCTCTCAGGTAATTTACAAGCAAACTAAATAAGTTCACTGGTCAAAACAATTAGTCACCCCTGGATAAATCATCATTTTTTTAAATGATATTTGTTTGTGGCGTCGACGTCTGCAGATCTTTTGCCACTACTTTCACCATTTGAGAGGAACCTGCGTGTAAGTGGAATTGCGGAAGTGTATTGTTGAATGTGAGGAAAGGAACGTTTAGGACGACACAAACACCCTGTCCCCAGGCCAGGGATATGAATCATTTACAATTAAAAACCCCTGACCCGGCCGGGAATCGAACCTCGGGCCGCCGAGTGACAGGCGGACGCATTGCCCCCTGAACCGCGGGGCCGGACTGGTTAAATCATTACAAGCATAATTTAATACCGTGTAATTGCGCCACTGGACTTGATAAGCGCCGGGATTCGGTTAGTAAGTGGGTCCAAAAGATTGTGCAGGTACATTGCATCCAGGTTAAGCCACTGTCTGAGGATTTGATTGTGCAATTCCACCGAATTGCGAGGATGCTGATATCTGCATTTTACCCACTGTTCCAAGTCCCACAGATTTTTAATGGGGTTCAAGTCAGGTGATTTTTTAGGCCAATCAAGATGTAATAGGGTGGTGGAGTGTTCATAAAACAAGTCATATATGTGTCCAGCCCGATGAATTTCGCTGTTGTCATCTTAAAAACTCAAGGATCAGTAGCATACTCATCATGCAGATGTCGACTGAAAGGCAACACGTGATCATCCAGAATGTTTAAATAAACATGCTGGTTCATGTTAGTGGTCACCTCAGTGAGCAGGCCCAATCTATGATACGAAAAACACCCCCAAAACATCTCATACTCACCTCCGGCTTCAACCTGACCTTGCACACATCCAGGATGAAATGCTTCATTTGACCTTCGGTGCACTTGACGATGTGCGTCATTGGAATAAAGGCAAAATCGTGATTCGGCAGACCACATTACATTCCGCCCGTCAGCTACTGTCCAAGTTAGATGATTTCTAGTCCATTGAAGCTGCACAGCTTTATGTGCCTGTGTGAGCAATGGCCTCTTGAGAGGTGACCGAATCCAAATGTTCATTGCATGCAGTTCCCATTGCAATGTTCCCTCGCTAACAGGTTGGGATGGATCTTCATTCATTGAGTGCAGCAATTCCTGTCGGGTTTGGAAGCGATTGTGATTCACAAGCTGTGAAACGTGTCTCCGGTCCTTCTCAGTCAGGATCTTTTACCGACCGCAATTCTGACATTGTGTTTCGTGGCCATGTGTAGTTGTTGACACACTGAACAGTCTGCTGCGTAACACCAACAAATCCAGCAACTTAACACACCGTATGGCAATGGGTACAACCAAACATGATTGTCCCTTTTTGCCATTCTGTCACATCCTTACATCTACCCATGTTGACATACACTGTCTGTCCCTTTTTGCCATTCTGTCACATCCTTACATCTACCCATGTTGACATACACTGTCTGCTTGAAACATCAATGTCTCACTGATCGCTACTGCCTTATGCTCACATAGAGGCAGTGCGCGCGCTGTTGAACATAGGACTTGTTTGCTGCGCCATCTGTACAGGCTTACAGTCTGTTACACCTTGTAACACGCTTTGCAGTCCATGGATTTAACTTCAAAACATGTTCAAATAAGCAATATCACGAACCGTGCCCCGATTAAATCTGTGGAGGAGATGCTGTGTGGTTTGGGTCACATAGCTGTCAACTTACATTTGGGAGATTGTGGGTTCGAACCCCAATGTCGGCAGCCCTGAAGATGGTATTGCCTGGTTTTCCATTTTCACTCCAGGCAAATGGTGTGGTTGTACTTTAATTAAAGCCAAGGTTGCTTCCTTCTTGCTCCTGGCCCTTTCCTATCCCATCGTCATCATAAGATCTGTGTCAGTGTGACATAAAGCAAATTGTATTATGTTTCTTTTTTTATGTGCAAGAAAGAGTGTGATAGGTACCATGTGATGGTCTGTAAACAAAGAGTAGACTCACTATCAAAATTGTCAGACTCGCTGGCTGAATGGTCAGCATACTGACCTTCGGTTCAGATGGTCCCAGGTTTAATTCCCGACCAGGTCAGGGATTTTAACTTTCATTGGTTAATTCCAATGGCCCGGGGTCTGGGTGTTTGTGCTATCCCCAACATTCCTGCAACTCTCACACCACACATAACACTATCCTCCACCACAAAAATACGCAGTTACCTACACATGGCAGATGCTGCCCACCCTCATCGGAGGGTCTGCCTTACAAGGGCTGCACTCGGCTAGAAATAGCCACATGAAATTAAAATTTAACTGTCAAAATTTTGCTCAGAATAGCACCTTCTGCACACTGTACACAATTATTGTTTATTTAATGACCACTGGCTGCAATTATCTACACTGAGCGCCTTGAAAAACGCAACACCCAATAAATGATGTGTAATTATTGTGTAATTATGTATTTAATAAAAGTGAAGCACTTCAACCAATTTTTTAAAGACGGGGTATGTTATTGGTATTGCTTTGCAAGCAAACAATGAAATGATTGTTTATTGCACTAGCCTCAATTGTTTTTCTCACACAACCTGGAAAATACATCGCTGGATGAGAACCCATAATGTTTTCCCACTCTTGTAGCGCTTATTGTTGTACATTTAATTGTTTCCCTTTCAATCACACGTGTTTGTACGATCTTTCTGCGATTGTCTTAATCAGCTTTCTGGTGTAAATATGCCGTTAAGCCCAGAACAAACTGCAAAAGCTGCTGCTATGGTAGAGGATGGTTGCAGCATGCATTACGTTACAGAAGTGTTGAGGACTACAGCTTCCACAATTTCCAGAACTGTACGAAGGTACAGGGAAACTGGAGGCTTTGCAAAGAGACCAGGATCAGGCCCGAGAAGAGCAACATCGGAGAGAGATGACCGCTTCTTACAACTTCAAGTTCTCCGCAACCGTCACACCACCACCTTTGAAGCACGAAATCGACTCCACCAAGTTCGAGGGGTCAATGTTAGTGAGGGAACCATGTAAAAGACTGGAAGAAGCCAATTTTAAGTCTAAAAGACCAGCTACAGGTCTGGAACTCACCAGAGAGCATCGCACAGCTCGACTACATTTCACAAGGGAACATCTTGGCTGGACAGTACAACAATGGGATCAAGTGTTGTGCACCGATGAGTTACGATTTGGCCTCCGATCACCTGAAAGAACAGAGTCTGGAGAAGGCCAGGGGAAAGGTATTCCCTTTGCAAGTTCTCATTCAGCATGCCTTTTTGCAGGGTGGTTCTGTGATGCTGTGGGCAGGAATCAATACAACTGCGAGGACGGATTTGGTCTTTGTGGAGAATGGGAGCATTACCACACATCAGTATGTGGAGGAAATTCTTCTGGAGTGTGTTGTGCCTCTCGCTCCATTTATTGGTGATGATTTTACACTGATGCACGACAAAGCATGCCCACATGTTGCGAGAATTCTGGGATGAAACATGGATTCGTGTTATGGCCTGGCCTGCTTGAAGAACTGATTTGAATCCTATTGAGCACGTTTGGGACCAGCTGGGGAGAAGAGCCCGTCGCACTATCCAGAGACCCTACAGGACCTACGGAATGCCCTCCTGGAAGAATGGAAGATGATTCCCCAACAGGACATTACCATATTAATCAGGAGCATGCCTGAAAGGTTGAATGCCATCACTGGTGCAAGAGGTGGCAATACACGCTTTTGAAGATGCGAAAGGTCCCCGAGGTCTGTGAAGCGTAGGGCCTATAACATCAAAACAGAAATGCATTACTTTTATGAGCTTAATATTTCCTTGAAATGTGCATCACTGACTTAATTTATTCTATTTGTTTATAATCGTCTTTTCTTTTCATTGTTAGACACTTAGATGGGATCGTACCACAATACTCTATCATAAGATAGTGGATTAGTGTCATAAAAGTGTCAAATTTAAAATAAATTTCAGTTCTGAAAGAAATTGAAGTGCTGCATTTTTCGTGCTGCTTAGTGTATAATAAAATATGTGATATGTTACTATGACAAATTTATCTCTCCCAATATATTTCATTTGGGCAGATTAATCCTTTTTTTAAACTCTTAAAACAGCAAAAATGATAAACACCACTAAACCCAGTGTTTTCACCACCCTTTCGAAAAAATATTCTTAGATGATGGCTTGTATTCAGGGATCAAATGTCGAGGTCGTTGGCTCAAAACATTCCTTATAACACAGGTAAAAGGGAGCATCCCTACCTATATACATTTAACCACCAACAATACTGTGCAAGCGCCGCAGGGTCGTAATTTTCTAATACAAATGTTAAAACGTTGCCACTAAGGGTAAGCAATGGTATGATGATAAACGGGGTTAAAAGTCGGGTTGTGAGTTTCACGAGTGGGAAGGGTCCTCTCAGTTTTGGTTACTGCATTGATGGGGTGAAGGTTCCTTTTGGGAATAACTGTGGGTGCCTGGGTGTTGATATAGGGAGGGATCTTATTGCGGTGATCACGTGGATGTGACTGCGGATAGAAGGCGCAGATTTATGCACGTGGTTGTGAGGGTGTTTGGGGTTGTGGTGGGGATGTGGGGGAGAGGGCGTGCGAGTCTCTTGTGGGACCCCAACTGAAGTATGATTCCGGTGTGTGGGACCCTCACCAGGATTGCTTGATTCGGGAGATGTGGAGCATCCGGGGGGAGGGGCTCGATTTGTTCTGGGTGATTTCCGACAGAGGAGTGGCAGGGTTTTGGCTGGGAGGACTTGGGAGAAAGGAGACAAGCTGCTGAACTAAGTGGTATGTAAAATTCTTTCAAAAATAAAATTACTGTGTCCACCTATTCAATACAATTGTATTTTGTAGTGATTAAATTCTACATGAATTATAAACACTAGTTAGGAACATGTTTCGCCCCAATTCTGGGCATCTTCAGCCTAATACTAATCTTAAGGTCAAGTCTTAAATCTATTCAACATTGCAACTTAATCCTAAATACAATGGTCTTATGCTAAAAATATATTTTCAAAAGTTGATATTTACATAGTTTACAATATGTACATTAAAAGCCAGAATTTGTGAACAAGGAAGCAATTAAACTATTTTATTTTACAATGACTAGATAATGTCCAAAGTGTAACATTGATTTTTCTTACTGTATGGATGAAAGTTTACGCAAATGTGTTCATATCGACTAGATCACATCGTGAATTGGGGTTTCACCAACTGTATGGATGAACATTAGGTTGAAGGTTTTACAGTTGGTTCGTTCAAAGGAGGTATGTTCTGAGTTATCAGTGGAGAGATGGCATGCAATGACATCAGGGCCCTGTTTCATAAAACATATTTCACTAATATTATTAGTAAAAACCAATAATATTAACTAATAATATTAGTATTGTGTTTCATAAAATTATTAGTTAATAGTTTATGAGTCTAAATTATTAGTAGATGTTCCTAATAATATTAGTAAATTGTTTCATAGACAACATAACTAATAAAATTTACTCATATTATTGGGATTATTTCTATTAGTGTATTTTGACTCATATTTCATATTATTAGTGAAACCAAAGTGTGTGGTATATTGATATATTGGCATAAAATTGTGAAGATCAGTGAAATGGTTGACTCTGATTCAAATAGTGATGAGGAGAGAGTTTATATTCGTCGTCCAAGAACAGCCTATACGGGTATGGAACAATCATATGAATACAATGAGAGATTTAGGTTAGATTACAGAACATTTGAATATGTGCTTGATAGGATTGGTAATATCTTAGAATCTCCCACTGCAAGGAATGAAGCACTAACCTCAAAACAGCAGCTTCAGATTGCACTACACTGGTTAGGTAGTGGTGCACAGTATCATTGTATTTCTGATATGCCGCACCGACACAGATATGTCTTATGGCGACGATAGGACAGGAAAGGGCTAGGAGTGGGAAGGAAGCGGCCGTGGCCTTAATTAAGGTACAGCCCCAGCATTTGCCTGGTGTGAAAATTGGAAACCACAGAAAACCATCTTCAGGGCTGCCGACAGTGGGGTTCGAACCTACTATCTCCCGAATACTGGCCGCACTTAAGCGACTGTAGCTATCGAGCTCGGTCTGTGTATCTCTACCAACCATGCCGGCCCTGTGGTGTAGGGATAGTGTGCCTGCCTCTTACTCGGAGGCCCCGGGTTTGATTCCCGGCCAGGGTCAGGGATTTTTACCTGGACCTGAGGGCTGGTTCGAGGTCCACTCAACCTACGTGATTAGAATTGAGGAGCTATCTGATGGTGAGATGGCGGCCCCGGTCTAGAAAGCCAAGAATAACGGCCGAGAGGATTCGTCGTGCTGACTACACGACACCTCGCAATCTGCAGGCTTTCGGGCTGAGCAGCGGTTGCTTGGTAGGCCAAGGCCCTTCAAGTGCTGTGTGTGCCATGGGGTTTGGTTTGGATCACTACCAACCGGTGGAGTGCAATGCGAAGCTGCTATTTTAAGGTTATGCTTCATTCCTTGCAGTGGAACATTTTATTACCTACCAATCCTATCAAGTAAATACTCAAAACTTATGTAATCTAACCTAAATCTCCCATTATACCGGTATTCATATGTTTGTTACATGTCAGTACAGGCTGTTTTTGACGTAACATTTATTGAACGTTGAATACCTACACTCGTTCCTTATCACTGTTTGAATCAGAGTCGACCATTTCAGTGATCTTCATGATTTTATGCCAAAATATTAAAATACCGCTCACTTTGGTTTCACTATTAATGTGAATTATGTGTCAAATACATTCATGGAAATAATCCTAATAATATGAGTAACTTTTATTAGTCACGTTGTCTATGAAACAATTTACTAATATTATTAGGAACATCTCCTAATAATTTTGACTCATACACTAATAACTAATATTATTAACTAATAATTTTATGAAACATAATACTAATATTATTAGTTAATATTATTGGTTTCTTACTAATAATATTAGTGAAAGATGTTTTATGAATGAGACGAATAAGTTTGAGTGGTGTCTTTAAACGTAGGAAAGATCACAATATGATGATAAAGCTGGAGCTTAAGAGGACAAATTGGGGCAAATATTAGTTTTTAGGAAGGGGAGTTAGGGATCGGAATAACTTACCAAGGGACATGTTCAATAAATTTCCAATTTCTTTGCAATCATTCAAGAAAAGGCTAGGAAAACAACAGATAGGGAATCTTCCACCTGGGGGACTGCCCTAAATGCAGAACAGTAGTGGCTGATTGATGATAATAATAATAAAAAAATTATGAAGACCGGTCAATTACAAAAGTTGTCCAACCTGTCCGACAACCTTGAATTCTTCGCCCACACTTTGTAAAATTAATCACCACCACTGCCGGACGCCGCATGTATCGTTATCTCAGACGCACGTCTCCGACCAGAGTATGCAGCGCCTTGAAATTTAATGCTATTATTTGCCTTGTACGGGTCAGTTAATTTATCAAACAAATATTAGCATTTGAGCACCACGTTCATACCTTCGATTAAAATCGTACTCACACTTGTAAAATCAATACTGTGCACAGATACGTTAACAAACTACGGTTTTGATACCAGTTAAGTAAATACTTACCATAACTGCGGGATGCGATACAATAACGCGCAAATCAAAGTACACCGGAGAATTAATTCCAACCTTCATTTTGTAATCACCAAATTTCAAGGCATCGATTTCATGCAACTTAATCACGAGAGATTTTATTCTTTCTTCAAGAGCAGGCATGATGAGGATTGTGCTTTACCAAACACGTCAATGGACCAATAACAACACTAAGTAATAAAATAATAATGCAGCCCAATTGGAGTAATCAACCACACATTCTATCGTCATTAACCACTTGTTCGCTGGCCCAAGCGCTGGCCGACGGCGGGCCAAATATTTTAATCCGCACACGTGTTTGGAATCCTCCAGGGTAGGCAACTAAACAATCCGAAAGTCACTGTACATCTGTGTATTTACAGGATAGACCACTGTCTACTGATACTGTAATTATTTAGAATTTACTTTCTGTAGTAAGGCAGTATGTATTTTATAGAGGTATGCGAGAAAAGTATTAGAACTTGAATGGTGGTTTCTAACAACATCCAAATGTTTGTTTACTTATCATACGTATGTTTTATCTTGTTTCTTTACCCTACCCCACAGAAAATCAGTTTCATAGCGTGATCGACGCCCGACGCACGAATTTATGCCTTCACTGTTTCAAAAGGGTACATTTGAACGATCTTTTCTTTTTCATAGTTGTTTAACGTCGCGGCGATACAGATAGGTCTTATGGTGACGGTGGGATAGGAAAGTGCTAGGAGTGGGAAGAAAGCGGCCGCGACCTTAATTGTGTGAAAATGGGAAACCATATAAAACCAACTTCAGAGCTGCCGGCGGTGGGATTCGAACCCACCCATTCCCGAATGCCGGCTTACAGCTACGCGACCCTAACCGCACGACCAGCTCTCTCGGTTTATTTATTTTTTAGTGCATACCGTATTGATAATGTTTAATTCTTACAATGGTCATAGAGATATACATTTTACAATATTTGAAAGTGATTAAGCTAATAGTAATTTTTAGCTTCCAGTTATATCTATGAACTTATTCCCTTTGTTCAAAACTGTACCACCTTTAGAAAGCACAAGGGCACGGTAGGCCTACATTTGAACACTGTTTAGAATTGTCAGGCTGAGTAGCTCGGAAGGTAGAGCGCTGCCCGTCTGAGCCCAACTTGGCAAGTTCAATCCTAGATCGTTCCGGTGGTATTTGAAGGCACTCAAATACATCAGCCTAATTTTGGTAGGTTTACTAGCATGTCAAAGAACTCCTGTTGGACAAAATTCTGGTACCGGTACTTTGACGTCTCATCACACTAAAAATTATGACCAATTTCTCCGAACTAAATGTTCATGGGCTCGTTTCTTCATATTCACAATACTGTTGTATTGAAGTCTATTCAAGACACTTTTAATGTAAAATATTGTTGTAGTTTCATGATGATATCCCCACCTCTCTCTCTCTCACTTTTGTCCTGTTTCTCTAGAACAACAAACTTCTTTTTCTCATGAGATCTCTGTAAAATATTCACTATGTGCATGGAATCTTTCTTTTCTTCCACTTGTTCAACAAACAGAAGTTTGGACATTTTGTGGCAAATTTTCCTAACACACATATTTCAAAATTTCTGTCTCATTTTCATCAGCAGGCACACTAAGTAATTTTTCTAAGATTTCTGAGTCATCATGAACGGAATCAGTATCTTCATCGTGCTCACTGCTAGATAAAAATATTCTTTTATGGCAATTCTTCCTTAGTCTTTCCCTTTCAATTTTGCACTGAAGCTTATCCTCTCTGGCATTGTGTCTTATGAGAGCTCTTGCCCACATTTCTCCTTAAATATGAATCTTTCCTGACATTTCACTTGAACACTGTTTAAAAGTGCCCCAAACCCAGTGTTCAAATCTTCCCCAAGTGATTATACTAAACAAAACCTTACATTTAACACGTTGAGTGCCGAACCGATTGTAGCACACTATTCCACTGGTGCCAGGCATGTTTTTGAATTGCATTCCGCTGGTGCCAAAGCAATTGTACGCGTTGTAGACTGTTTATATAATCTTGGGATGTATTTATATGATGTACTAAGTAAATTTTATCTCACCATACCATGGTCATGCGTGACGCCATATGGTGTCACATCAATTTTTAGGAAAGATAAAATATAGCGTGATGCCATATGGTGTCACAGAATTTTTTGACATGGAATGTTCAATACGAATTTCCAATACGGGATATTTATTTCCTAATTCAAATTAACGCAATATTTATGAAAACCTAGTAAAATGCAAAACAAGTACTTATATTGCATTACATATTGTTGTGAACAGTTTTCTGATAACTCTAAACAATGAAAATATGCGTCTCGGCATGCCCGAGTTCTTGTTACTCGTAATTTTTCAAACCTTATTGGCATCGTTGTTCTAACATCGTCCTTTGTACACTTGTTTCATGTGCTGTTTTCATATTTACGTTTTGCACATCTGATCGGGAAGTTAAGGGAAACGCGCTAACTGTACGCTACCTGGCTGCTGGCGCAGCTCGACGCAGCCCGGTTGGTTCACGTCCGATGCTTCGCTCCTCCCTACCTCTCCGCCACACCCCGATACTCCCGTGGTACTTCTAATTTTATGACTATTTATTTGCTCAATTTTGGCGTTTAAACTTGCGCTGGGTACATGCAGTTTTCACCTTGGCATTCTACTGCCTCCCACGAATATTCCTACCAAATTTCATCCGAATCCGAGTGTTACACATGTATGCGTTCCCTCGTAAGATTATTACCAGTATCTTCCATTTTTTTATATTTTTACACAACTATATAAACTGAGTGATAATACGTACGTAAACGAGGAATAAACAAAGCCTGGCGCGCTTTCACCTGTGACAAAGACCACTGGCCAGTCAGTGGCTTCGGAAGAATACTGTGGCGCCACATGGTGGCATAGAGTAAAAATACATAGCTGGAATAGACCCTGAAGTTCACCCTTCACGTAGTACCAATTTTACGCGCATAGATGTCACAGCTGATTATCTACGGCGCATCGCCTGAAACTCAACTGTGCCGCCATATGGCGTCACGCCAACTCTGATTTCAAGAACGGTGTGCCGCCATATGGCGTCACGCCATCTCAAATTTGTAGACCACCGTGACGCCATATGGCGGCACGTGGCACCCAACGTGTTAAACCAATAAACAAGGAAGGAATCAATCAATCAATCACCATGGACCTGCATTAGGACTGTTCCTTTTTCTTTCCTTCTGTGTAGGAGTTCATTGTAAGCTCCTGTAGATGGCAGATGGAGCCTCATTCTGAGGTCCTGGATGTAAAAGGAAATCAAGATCAAAGACATATCATAACATGACTTTCCGTTCATGGTTTTCACCACAAGATATGCACAGTGAAGTCTTTTCATAATCCAGATGTTAACTGTATATGCGTTTTATGTGACAAACAGTGTGACAGGTATCACATCAAGACTTGCAACAAGAGAACCATGTCAATAAGTGAATATTGTAAACCCTAATGCCCATTCGGGTGCCCTTTCTAATAATAATAATAATAATAATAATAATTAGGACTGTTGCCCAAGTGGCAAATTCCTTATCAATTGTTCACCACAATTTCTCAAATGATTTCAAGGAAGTTGGAAATCAATCGAACATCTCCCTTGGTAAAATATTCCATTCTATAATTCCTCTTCCTATAAACCGGTATTTGCCACCTGACCTACGCCGATCTAATGCCCTTATGAAGGAATTTCACAAGATCTCAAGAAATCCTAGTCTACCCCTGCCACTTCTGAATCTTAACAGACTAAAATCACGCCATCCAATTCTGCGTGATGCCTCTAACATGGATGCTAAGGACTTTAAATCTCTTGATGAGTGGAAAAATAGATGGGAAGCAGCAACGGATATGCGCCTTCATACCTTCTTCTCAGGTCCCAGACTTCCAAGTGGATCCCACGTACCACGCAAGACCTTGACTGCCCTGAATAGAATCAGAACAGGACATGGTCGGTGCAGAGCCGCTCTCCATAAGTGGAAGAAACTACCTAATCCAGACTGTGACTGTGGAGCTCCACACCAGACTGTTCATCATATCGTCAGGGAATGTAGGATTCGAGCCTATCACGGTGATGAGGATGACTTCCTGCTGCTAACTCCGGATGCTGCACGCTGGATTGAAGAATTAGATATTCAATTGTGAAGCACAAGTTGCTTTGTTTCTCAGCTGTAAATATGTATATATGTATATTACTGATTATGTCTGTATAAGGCATACGCTAAATAAATAATAATAATGTTCCAATTTGTCCTTGTGAATTCCAACTTTATCTTCAGATTTCTACCTTTAAACACTTCATTCAAGCTTATTTGTCTCCCAATATAATTCCACGCCACCTCTCCATTGATGACTCAAAACCTACAGTTTAGTCAAGCAGCTCATCTCCTCACACCAAAGTTTTCCCAGCTCAAATTTTGTGATATTTTCATAACTACTCTTTTGTCAGAAATCACCCAGGACAAATCGTGCTACTTTCCTTTCGATCTTTTCAGTTCTTGAATCAGGTAATCCTGGTAAGGGTCCCATACACTGGAACCATATCTTAATTAGGGGTCTTGCCAGTGACTTATGTGCCCTCTCCTTTACATCCTTACTATAACCCATAAATACCCTCATAAGCATATAAAGAGACATGCAACCTTTATTTTCTAACTCATTAATGTGATTACTTCAATGCAGATCTTCCCTTATATTAACACATAGTGATCCCCATGAGGTACTTTCACTCAACAACACATTAATTAAACTGAGAGGACTTTCCTCCACTCAATAACCATCTGTTGTCCATCTGATAACATGGTTGAGGCAGTTTTGCAGTTAATTACAGTCCTGCAAGTTACTTATTACTCTATACAGTAAAAGATCATCTGCAAAAGCCTTACCAGTTATTGATGGTGGTAGTGCCAGTTCTATACTAACTTCATTTATTGTATACAGTTTTTAACAAAACTTCAGGAATGGATTTATCATACAGAGAGAAGAACAAAAGGTAACAAAAATAATTACAGAGTTATCTGGCCTTTTACGAGGGGTATGCTATATTGTTTTACACTTTATTTTTTGTACATCCGGGTATGGTTCACATTTCACTTTTGAAGGTGGTGACGTGTAACCAGTGTCGTGTTCCACCGTTTGGTAGCAGCACACACACAAGGGCCAATGAATGCACTCGCCATAGCAATTTAATAACAACACTGTCAGCGTGGGAGCAGACAACTTGGAAAGCAACCATCAAGGACAGCTATATGATAGTATTGATTAGGTGGAAATCTCATTCTTCATACTTGCATATGACTTGTTTCCTATGAAAAGAAGGCGTGACCACTGCAGAAATTCATCGGCGCTTGGTGTCTGTAGAGAACATGCACTGTCATGGAAAACAGTTTACATCTGGATGGAAGGTTAGAAAACAGGGTGCACATCGGTAGACAAGGGAACAAGTTCTAGAAGGAATGTGACAGTGTCAACACTAGTCAACATTGCCCGGGTCAAACAGGCCATCCAAGGAAATAAGTGCATCACATTTACGGAAATGGAGGCAGCCACGGGAATTGGAGCCGAAACACCCTGCAGTGGTTTGTGCACGGCCACTTATAGTTGGGGAAGGTGTCATCCACGTGGGTGCCTAGACTCTTGTCTGCAGACGAAAAGCAGCGGCGTGCGGTCGTGTGCAGAGAACTTTTGCAACGCCACGATCAAGATCCAGCCAGACTTCATGGCTAGGCTTGTGACTGGTGATGAGACATGGCTCCATTACCATGAGCCACAAAAAAACAACAATCAATGCAATGGAAGCATTCCCTATGGGAATCAACATCTATATCATCATAGGGGCAGTCCACCACCAAGGAAATGTCAAACAGTGCCATCAATTGGCAAGCAAATGGTGAAGGTGTTCTGGGCATCATCCTCATTGACTGGCTGGAATTTGGGGCCATGATTAACAGTGTAGCATATGTGGCAACCCTTAAGTATTTACATTGTGCCATTCAAACCAAGCGGCCAGGAAAATGGGCTAAAGGTGTGCTTCTGCAACATGACAGTGCCCGGCCCCACACTAGCCAAGAGACCACTGCTGCCAGTGATCAAATGAGATTCACGGTGCTGTACTCTCCCGACTTGGCACCAAGTGATTATCACCTGTTTGGGAACGTGAAGAGACCTCTGCGTGGTCGCCGTCTGATTTTTCAGAACTGAACACAGCTGTCAGAAAGAATGGTTTCAAGAAAGTCTGGAGAAACCGACACATCGATGGCAAAAGTGCATACAGTTACAAGGAGATTATGTTGAGAAGGTGGACATAACAACTGACATGTAATGTACTTCATTCGGATAGAAAAAGTAAAGTGTAAAACAATATAGTACGCCTTTTGTAGTAGCGTTAGTGCAATCTGACACTCCCAACACTCTTGCTCCATTACACTAATTATGTCTGTAATGCCAGCTGAAATGGTTTGTTCGTGTATCAGATGAAATGTTCAAAGTGATCTCCTCCTGTCTGAATGCAAGCCTATGTTCGTCTTCGCATTGAGTGCTGAACATGATCAAAAATGCCTGGTGTATTGCGTTTGGGAAGCTGCCACAATGCATGAATAGTGTTGGCTCATCACCAACAGCAGTCAAATATAACACAGACTTTATGTATCCCTGAAGGTAAAAGTCTGGGGGTTTTAAGTCAGGAGAGCATGGTGGTCAGTCAAAGGTTGGATAACTGCACAAATTATACATTCCTGGACTCATGTTGTTATACCCATTTTTCTTCCCTGTATATGAGGAATCCATTCCTGAAAGTTTGCTGTTGAGTTTTGATACACCCTACGTACAGGGTGGCACACGGAAATGGGAAATTATGGATTAACGTAATTTGCACAAATCAACACAGGAAAAAATATTTTTATTGATGAAAGTACATGTATACAGTATGCCATTTATGTTTTAATTACAAAATGTCACAAACTGTCACTTTATTTCTTAAAGATGACATCAGAAAGATGTGTTCCATTTTGGTGTTCACATTCTCATAACCTGTTACGGAAACTCTCGAATGCTTGCTCTAGCATGTCTCGGGGAATGGCAATGATTTCGTCTTCAATCTTCTGTTTCAGTTCATGGATAGTTGCAGGACGTGAGCGGTACACTTTATTTTTAATATGTTCCCACAAGAAGAAGTCAAACCCTAAGATTTCGCAGGCCATGGAATGTCGCCATGACGTGAAATGGAACTGTTAATAATTTCATTATTTGTGGAAAATTTTTCAGATATTGTGATGAATTATTTAAGAGTTTAAAAGTTAACGTCAGATAATGTTTTTTTTAAATGTATCTGCGGAACCAACAAAGATTGATAAGATGTGAGTTACTTGTAATTCTCCGTCATGTTGTCTAGTCAGATGATTATTATTATTATATTTTCCTTCATGATTATTTAATTAAATGGATTATCATTCCAAAACTTTATTGCGATCTTTCATTCTTAAATTACAATTTAAGAGCTTTTACGTAGTTAGGTAGGACGTGGAAATTACTCTGTTTATGCTGATGTTGGAAGAGATTTGACCGGTACTCGCTGAATGACCATGCCCGTGAGTGTAGTTTCTTGTGAACTGTTGATACTAGCTGAGGTTTAACTGAAGAAAATCATGTAATTTCGAACCACCCACATCCACGAACGGTCAAAATATACTGAAGTACAGACAAAGCTTACATTATCCATGAAGGTGCTTTGGGGCCAAAAGGTTGGTATTAGGGGTATTGCTTGTGGAATCCAATGTTTTGTGCTGCAGCAATCACAGGTGAACATTATATGCAGGGTATATTAACTTCATTTTTTTTTAGAACTGATTAAGACTGTCTTTACACTGTTTATCATTAAGGGTCTACAACCATTCTTACATAATGAACTGAAGGTTTCATTTTCATTTCAGGTATCCATACAGGACAATATCCTCTGTAATTCATGCCATCGAAAGTAAAAAACTTGCATTTTGTAGATAACCTTCACGAGACCTCAGTGGTCAACAATATGACTTTTACAAACTGGAAGCAGAATTACTTCTGTATGATACTTCACAGAATTTCTTGCACTGATTTATCCTCTGGGAATTTTATCTCCGATTATCAGTCTTCTGTTCATGTAGGAATTAGGCTGATAAACTTCATCACTGTGGTATCTGTGAAAGCAAGGAGGGAAGGAAGAGATGTGGGCCAATCTAGGAGAGCCACTGTAGCCTGGAATCCATAAAATCCACATTTTAAATACTCTTGGCTCTTTTCCCCTCTGTACGTGGGACAGTAGAATACTTCCAAGTATCCCCTGCCTTTCATAAGAGGTGGAGTAATCCTGGGGGCTCTGAAATTTGGAATGTGGAATGGCGAACAAAGAGTCCTGTAGCTGAATCTAGCATTCTTATTTGTGCTGGACTCCTCACTTTCAACTTTTCTATCCAGCCTGCCTTTTTCTCTTCCAACCTTGATGGTATTAGGTTGCGAGGCCTAGAAAATCTTTCAGTTTTATGCCCTTCGGGGCCCTTCACTTTATTTTGCCAGTATCTTCATTTTTTAATTTCTTATAAGTGTCGAAAGAATGGTTGCTTAGTGGTACTTCCTCTTCAATACCACCACTTCTTGGCAACTTGTACCTTATTTTTGTTGCTTAAAAATTACTTTTCCTCCAAAATCTTTTCATTATAACACATTTTGAAATTAATAATAATAATAATAATAATAATAATAATAATAATAATAATAATAATAATAATAATAATCGTATGGCCTCAGCTACCGTGTGCAGACATTTCAATTTGACGCCATCTGGCTGTCTGCTCGTCAATTTCGACGTTCCGTTTTACTCTAGGCCCCCACTAGATGGCAGACCGAGTAAACCGAAACTCTCTTGGGCGTCTATGGCTGAGATTTAATGAATTTTGTCGGGTAAACACCAAATGTGTCACCAGAGATCTTTAACATGCTGACATCGTACGACATGGAGTGTCGAATGGACTTTTTTCCGCCCTTCAAAAATCCGACTACCTCTGCCGGGTTTGAACCCGCTATCTTGGGATTCGGAGGCCGACACTCTACCGCTGAGTCACAGAGGCAGCTATTTTGTAATTCAAAATCAAGAAATGTATAAAATATAACAAACACCATTTTATTCACATACCGGTATATCAAGCAAATGGAATACAGACGTGCATCAAGGTAATTTTGGAAGTTCTTACTTAGGTAAGTGCCGACCCCGCGGTGTAGGGGTAATGAGTATGCCTCTTACCCGGGGGCCCCGGGTTCAATCCCCAGCCAGGTCAGGTATATTTCACCTGATCTGAGGGCTGGTTTGAAGTCCACTCAGCCTACTTGATTACAATTGAGGAGCTATCTGATGGTGAGACGGCGACCCCAGTCAGGAAAGCCAAGGGGATTCGTCGTGCTGACAACACAACAGCTCGTAATATGCAGGCCTTTCAGCTGAGCAGTGGTTGGTAAGGCATAGCCCTTTGGGGGCTGCTGCGTCATGGATTTTTTAATTTTGTATTTTAAAGTAGGGTTAAGTACTCTTTCTGGTCTGGGTCCAACTAAGGTTATAGCTTCATATTTTCATGACCTTTAGTACCAGAGATCGGAGTAATATGGTAGAACTCCACCATGGTAGGCCTTTACTTCATTTTCTGCCACTTTTCCCAAACCCTGGTAGGGTCGCACATGTGGACTAGACGGCGTTTTTCTGCCAGATACCAACCCCACGTGGAGGGATTTATTCACTATAGTACATTTCTGTGGTGGTTGGTAGTGTTGTGCGTATATGATGAGGAGTAAGTTGGGACAAACACAAATACTCAGTCGTTGAGTCAAAAGAATGAACCAGATGCAGTTAAAATCCTTGACCTGCCCGGGAATCAAACCCAAGACCCTCTGAACCAAATGCCCAATGCTGACCATTCAGTCTTGGAGCCAGGCATTGCAGGCATTTACTACCAAATGAAATATATTTGAAGATAATAATAATATTTGCTTTACGTCCCAGTAACCACTTTTATGGTTTTCGGACGCCAAGGTGCTGGAATTTAGTCCCGCGGGAGTTCTTTTATGGGCCAATAAATCTACAGACACAAGGCTGACGCATTTAAGAACCTTCAAATACCACCGGACTGAGCCAGGATCAAACCTGCCAAGTTGGGGTCAGAAGGCCAGGACATCAACTGTCTGAGTCACTCAGCCCAGCAATATGTTTGAAGACAAAGTTACTGACTGCTTCCAGGGAATGAGGCTAATATCTTGTCTGTTAGAGTATAGTAACCGTATTCCAAGAGAGTATACAAAATTGCACACTTTCTGCATTTTATAACTTCACTTCTTAAGCTTGGAAAGAGATCCTGACGTCCTCTCCTCCCTTTGAACTACTACTTCCAGCATTTCCCATCTTTATGCACTGTCCCTGTGTTTGATGAGTTTCCTCTGTTTCTCTCTCATACAGTATGTTCCTCTCCTTCAGGTGTTCAGAGATTAGTTCTCTCCACCTTCTTCTGGGTCTCCCTTCCTCCTGTTTACCCCTCAATCTCCAACTACATCACACTTTTCCCCACATAATCCTCCTTACTTTCCATGAAAGGGCCAAACCACCACAATTGTGCCTCTTGAAACTGTGCAACCTCCACTGTACCACTAATATGCTTGTTTCAGACACAGTCACATCCAGTGACTCCTCATATCCATATTACATCTTCGGTTTTGACACACTCATTTTACTGATTTATTATCTTTTATTCAAAGGTAAGGTTTCGATGTCGTACATCACTGTTGGCCTTACCATTGTCTTCAACAATTTTCATTTTAATCTGGCTGGTACACTTCTGTCACACAGAACCCCTGTGATTTCCTTCCAGTTCTTTCAGCCTGCCTGAATTCTGCTAGTGAGGTTCAGCTTCATATTAACAGTTTCTTCTAAGATTGACCACAGGTATTTAAAGTGACCCACTCTCTTGATGACTTCACTGTTCAATTGCATATATTTTTTCCCATCATCTTTTCTGACAAGGAGATGCAGATACAGTATTCTGTCTTCATCCTGCTGTAAGAAATCCATCCATAATGTCTGAACACAGTAAATCATCATCTGCATACATCATACCTCATCTTGTCATCCATTACTACACTGAACAGGAATGAACTCAAAGTAGAACCCTTGTGCAACCCAACATTTACTTCAAAGTAACCTATTTATCCAGTACTTCTGCAGATAATCTCACTAGTCTGTACATTTCCTGTAACAATGCAACATTTTTCAGGGACATTCCTTTTTCTAAGACTTCTCAACATGTTTTGTCTTAGCACTCGATGATAGGCCTTTTCCAAATCTACAAACATCAGATGGAGGTCACTTTTTCCCCCCCCAAATCTTTCATAGTTTGCCTCAGTCCAAAGAACTGGGACTGTTAGGCTCCTACTAAGCATAAATGCAAATTGATGTTCTGATAAGGTAATTTCTTCTCTAAGTCTTCCATTTCCTGCTTTTGAACACACCTATTTTATGCCAGGGATGGAAATACTTGAGGCTGGCTCCCAAAATCTCAAAAAGCTTGTAACACTGTCTGACACTACTTATCTTACTATTTGCTTTACGTCGCACCGACACAGATAGGTCTTATGACAACGATGGGATAGGAAAGGCCTAGGAATTGGAAGGAAGCGACCATGGTCTTAATTGGGGTACAGCCCCAGCATTTGTCTGGCGTGAAAATGGGAAACCACGGAAAACCATCTTCAGGGCTGCCGACAGTGGGGTTCAAACCCACTATCTCCTGGATGCAAACTTACAGCTGCACAACCCTAACCGCATGGCCAACTTGACCGCTCTGACTCACACTGTACAGTGTTTTGAACTCTGCACGTGTGTGTGTGTGCAGAATCACAACGGGGCGTAAACAATTCGCTGTCAAAGAGCAGTATTCAAGCTGTTTTAAAGGACTACATTTTCAGTTAATCTGTTGTAACACATGCAAAACCTCTTTCTAGAATGTCTTGCTTTGACATTATCATGTATTGGATCTTCTTTGTTTATATTAACAAACTGCTGATTTGCAAAAATAAATTTAAAAAAGAGCAAAACTTAGTTTAGGAACTCTTTGAAATAACACAAAATATTATTAGCAATTAAACAAACAGGGAGTGTTATTATTCTTTTAAATTATGGTTTCTATTGGTTTTTTAATTAAAAAACTCAAATTCCAACTGCTTATTCACAAGAAAGCAGTTTAGGCCTAAGCTACAACACAGCATACAAAGTAGAAGAGCTAATTGTTACAATTCAAATAGAGAAAAGAAGGGTCTGACATACAATACAATTTTATTATTAAATAGTAAATGCTTAAAATGTTATGGTACTAGTTTCGACCTCCACTGAGGTCATCTTCAGGCATCAGAACCATGAAACTGATTAGTCAAAGACATGAATACATGCAATAAATGAGTGTAAAATTAAGGTCTATAGTAAAGAGCTAGAACATTAAAATTCACATTCTTGATTATTACACATCGTCAATTTGAGAAATTACGTCGAAGTTCCATTTTTACCGGGTGAGTGGGCCATGCGGTTAGGGACGTGGAGTTGTGAGCTTGCATCCGGGAGATAGTGGGTTCGAGCCCCACTGTCGGGAGCCCTGAAGATGGTTTTCAGTGATTTCCCATTTTCACACCAGGCAAATGCTGGAGCTGTACCTTTATTTTTTTATATTTTTTTTTGCTAGGGGCTTTACGTCGCACCGACACAGATAGGTCTTATGGCGACGATGGGACAGGAAAGGCCTAGGAGTTGGAAGGAAGCGGCCATGGCCTTAATTAAGGTACAGCCCCAGCATTTGCCTGGTGTGAAAATGGGAAACCACGGAAAACCATTTTCAGGGCTGCCGATAGTGGGATTCGAATCTACTATCTCCCATCTCCCGGATGCAAGCTCACAGCCGCACACTTCTACACGCACGGCCAACTCGCCTGGTTGTACCTTAATTAAGGCCACGGCTGCTTCCTTCCCACTTCTAGGCCTTTCCCATCCCATCGTCACTATAAGACTTATCTGTGTTGGTGCAATGCAAAACAAATTGTTAAAAAAAAAAAAAAAAAGTTCCGTTCTAGAAACAGGAAATATTCTTTTTTCTATTTGAATTGTAATTGTCTTTCAATACAGATCATTATAAAAATTGTAGCTTATGGAGCTACTTACTAGTCGATGAACGACTGCCTTGAAATATCTCGGGCTCTTCAAATGGCCAATCATGCCTAAATCAATTTTGCTTTTGAAACTTATCCATCGGGAACAAATATAGTTACATTGCACTTTATTTTCTGGGACTTGTGTGAAATACTACCAGGTCCACAACATTCTCCTGGTAGCCATAAATGTGGGTATTGACATCACACGCTGCCTCCCCAAAACTATCTTATGGCACGGCTACCAACAATTGGCAATACTTCCTGTGTGAGCCATTAGTTGTTCTTAACTTAAGGGTAACCTATCCCTGTCACTAAGTGCTTTCTGGTAAACGAGAATCAAACCAGTCACTTCCAGTAATTTTGTCACAAACAGTAATCTGTCACTACCAGTCATTTTATTGCAAACAATAATCTGACTGTCACTATTAATATTTTTTTAATGCTGAGTACTTGACTGTCACTATCAGTAATCTTCTCACAAACAGTAATCTTATAATCACTATCAGTCATTATCACAAAGAATAATCTGACTGTCACTATTAGTAATTTTGTCACTAACAGTAGCCCAACCCTGCCTATCAGTAATTTTGACACTGACAGTAATACGTATTACGGTTGCTGCATGATTCAACCAATCTCTAAACTAACCCCCACACTAAAAGGGCTTTCCGAAAAACCAAAATCTAACCTGTTAGTAGGAGTAACCATATGGTACATCAGGGGTTATTATGGCCCTCGTGGAGGCATTATGACTAATAATAGTAATATTTGTCTGCAGCATGGTTAGTGGTTCTTTATATTGGCAGCTGTGTAAAACAACCGTCCATCAGTGAGCCAGTTGGAGAAAAGCAGAATGAAGAGAGTTTGAGAGGGAAGATGGCACGACATACAATGTTGTTGCAAAGACAGCTACTGAATTATCCGCCTCACACGCTCCTGTTTTCCTCCCTACTTTGTGCCTAGGCTAACTGACTTAAGCCTTTATTTAAAAGCTGCTCATGGTCTTTCTGTATTCATTACAACAGGAGACTCCTAATATGATGTATCTAACAAAGCTGGCTTCAGTATCTTCATACAATAAGACATACAGTAAAACCTCGTTAATTCAAAGTCATTGGAACGCAAACATTGCACTTCGAATTACTTGATTTCAAATTAACCGCCGGCTCAGTTTTCAGAAATGGCAACCCTTGCAGCATCACAAAGTGTTCTAAGACCCATTAATGCATGCTATCACCTTGATTCTCAGTTTAAACCTCCAAATGCCAGGAGAAAGAAAACAAAAACAAACAAAAAATTCCAAAATGTATCCAACAAGGTGCATTTACAGTATTCAAATAATGCACTTTGATAACTGACTGGGAAACATAACTCTCAAGAAATTTGTATATGTCAAGGTTAGCAATGTTTACTCTTTGGGTTGACTATTCTGTGGACTTGTGTTAACATTTTCATTGTAAATAAAAATAGTTTATGAATACTCAAAGCTAAATAAGTTGTTACAAATATATAGTGTATTTATGACCTAAACAGTGACAGGACTTCATGTAGACTTTGTTGAATTATAATTTGTTGGCGAGTATAACTATATCTGTATATCCAGTATACCGTATCCTGTTGTGTATATTCGTACATCATAATTGTGGCATCTACACAAATAACTAAGAAAAGAGCAGTTATTCACACATTGTTCATGAAAGATTGCAATGCTATAGATGAACTAGTGAGGGAGAGGGATGCAGATTTACAATTAATAAGTGCGCGTTTACTAGTGCTCGAAGAAAGAAGAAACAAGTTATTGGAACTGGAGAGTCAGATTTGTGAAAACATCTGTGCTGAAACAAAGGAAGAGGAGACTGAAAAAGTACTGATGGCAGAAATGGAGAAAGCAGGGGAGTTACCACAGCATTAAGGGTAAGGCCTCTGATTTAATCACAAGGAATAGCACTGATCATACTTCATCTAGTTGTGTTGGTGATCGTTTTGGAAACGAAATATCTCTTCGTCTACCAAAATTGGAATTAAATAAGTATGATGGAGAAATAGCCAGTTGGATATCATTCTAGTCGCAGTTCTCACAAATTGACGAGAGTCATTTGTTAAGTAAGGAGGAGAAGTTTCAGTATTTGATTCAAGCCGCAGAAGAGAATTCATGAGCACGCCCAGTTGTTGTGAGTTTCTCTCCCTCAGGTGAAAGTACAGAAAGGCCATTCAAGCACTTTTTGGACGTAACGATCTCCTCATTGAGTATTATGTTCCGGAGCTACTGAGTTTAGTTTCGGGAAAGAAGACCGTCAAGATCAGCATTTTGTATGACAAACTAGAAACTCAATCACGGTCACAATAGGCATTAAATATTTTCTCGGATAATTATGCCACATTATTGTTTCTGCTAATAGAATCGTGTCTGCCCAGACATATGAAACTAATAGGACACTGCAGGAGCAGTGAAGAGGGAAGTAGAAGGGGAGGAGAGAGTCGCAATGGCAAATAATCGGTCGCTTTCCTATAGCCAGGTAAAGAATCTGGGGAAATTGCATGATAAGGACTGTACCGGGAGGTACACCTCAACTACGCACATTCAAAAGAAGTGCTTTAATGAACTCTATCTATCCGACAAACCGTGAAACTGCTACTGCATGAAGTTGGGACATTAATCAGAAGATGTCACTATTGAATAATTGAGAAGTTTGTCATTTCTAAGTTTCCTAAACTGATTGAATTTATTTTGTTTGTTTTGGTGTACACCAAGAAGTTTGGACATTTCTCCATAGATGTCATTACAAAAACTGAGGTCATGCACTCTGGTGCAAGGTAAAAGAATTTGTTATTGAAAGAAATTTTGTGTTTATGGGTTTTTTCAAGTAAATTAACTTTCATTTTTTTAAATGTATATATTTCAAGGTTTGCAACACTTTTTTCTCGTTCTGTCAGTTATGAATCTGGCCAATAGAAATTTTCTGTAATTATTTTTCAGCCTATCACTGGCTTCTTGTTGGTTTTTGGGGTGTAACTTCTGAATCTGCCAATAAAATCGAGAGGGGGTATCCGGATTAGTCCAGAATTCTCTAGAACCGTCCCCTTGTGTATATAAGCTGCGGCCTTTCTGGCTAACTTGTCTCTTGGTCACCGTATTTCTGAGAGAGAGAGTGTGTGTGTGTGTGTGTGTGTGTGTGTGTGTGTGTGTGTGTTAATACAGGAGGCCAGGCAGACCAGCAGCCAAGGTAATGACCACCAGACTTATTTTTCTGTAGCAACCTCCGCAGACTTACACGAGGGGAAGGTCCTAGTTTCTACTATGTAACCTGTTTTCTAAAATGTAAATTTCCTTTCGGCTAATGTAAAATTTCATAATGTCTTTAACTGCAATTCGTGGATAGAGAGTGCGTTACCCTCTCGAGTTCCCCTTCAACTTGGTTTGAGGTGACTACAACTTTGTAACTTTTTTTTTTCTCTCCCGTAATGCATTAAATTAACTTTCATTCGAGCCACCCCAGTAGCTTGGGATTAGCCTCTGCATCATCAGGCCGAGAGCCCAATTAGGGTTTTATATGTAATGTTCTAGGAGTGCAAGTGTACGCCTCCATTCATTTTGTGTTTGGGCCATTTTTTAACCTGTTCTTCTTTCCGTGAAGGCCCAGTAGTTTGGGTAATAGATACCCTTGTGTAAAGGTAATGTCAATTGTAAATTGTGCCTAGAAAGGCCAGAGATTGTAGGATTTTTGATGTAATGTTGCTTTGAGTAGGCTGTAAGAAATTTGTTAATTTTGGAGAGCATGTAAGCTCTTTCGTAAGTTTACTGTAATATTGAGGGGTGCCTTTGGAAGGCCGTACTTGTAATCCTTGGAGCAAAGTGTTCTTAAATTGGTTTATTCCTGTCCTTGTCTAAACATTGAGATTTTGTAAATTTTGTAAACTGGATCTTGTAGCTCAAAACTTGTAAATCTGGGGCTTGAAGCCCAAAATTGTTAAATTCCCTAGTGTGGGGTTTTCTATTTTAATCTCCAAAATTGTCATTGTTATTTCACTAAGTGAAAGGTTGTTAAGTTTGTTTTTTGAAAAGAAATATAACCTATATTTAAAATTTTAATTCAATTTTTGGTATCGTAGATAGACCCATTCTACCCAGCACCTTCTTTCACCTCTGCGTTCCACAGATACACCGGAACAAGTGGTAGCAGAGCGTGGTTGAATGGGTCTAGATTAAGCCCTTTTGACGGCTAAATGTAGGATCTGTTTCGAACTCTAAGAATTTTCTCGGTTGCTGGAGGTTTTTCTATATTATTAACTTTCTGTGAACATGTCTGGTCCCCGCGAAGTCCTCGCTCCCGGGTACTTGTGCAAGGAGGAATTGATTTATGAGTTACTCACCAGAAAGTTCCAATCTGGAGGCATGGTTGTGGCAGATATTGCCAAACTTAAGGAGTTATTAGAACTGCTTATTTGTATCCCAATTTTTGGGGAAAAAAGAAATTGATGAGGCGCTATCCACTATCACGGACAATACCACCGAGCTAGC
Source organism: Anabrus simplex (assembly GCF_040414725.1). NCBI lineage: Eukaryota > Metazoa > Arthropoda > Insecta > Orthoptera > Tettigoniidae > Anabrus > Anabrus simplex. The sequence goes on along the minus strand of NC_090270.1, from coordinate 131,789,014 downwards.
ATCTGTAGTGAGTTTTTTTAAAAGTAAGCAATCCATCTGCTAATCAACTTAAGAGAGTACAGGCTAGACTGTTTCATTTTTATAACAGGGCTAGGGACCTATTGTCTCTAAAGTTGAAAGAGGACCATGTTAAGGAGGCTAGCAATTTGGTTGAACGTCTCTCGGAAATGTCAAATAGAGTTAGTCAATTGTTGACTGGGGCAGCTGCTCTCAAAAAAACCGACTAAGTCCCTTCGATTATCTTGGCAACTGAGGAAGATCCTAGTAAATCTACTGAAAGTAGGAAATCTGTGGCAACTCAATAAACTTCGGCCCCATTGGAAACTGAGTCTGGTATCCGAGACAAATTCCACCTTTCTTTTTTGAATAATGCTGTGTTAGACACATCTCAACTTTCTATGCTGTCATCTATTATGTCACCCGGTTTCAGTAGTTTGTCTCATCCATTGGCTATGTTGCTCAAGGGAATTTCTAAATTTTCAGTAAACTTCAGTAATGAAGTAATCTCTTTTCTAATGTTTTTGGTAGAATTTCAAGACCATGCATTAATGTTCTCCCTATAGCATTCTCAGATTTTACAAATCATGTACCCATATTCCATAGGCGTCCTCTCGGACAAAATCGTTAATGCCATAGCTGATAGATCATCCATAGAAGACTTCCATGCCCACCTCCTGGCAAATTTCATTCCGGCTGGAGCAATGTCATCATTGATCCAAAAGTTCTATTTTAGGGTACAACGTCTGGATGAAAATCTTGCGGACTTCATCCAAGATATCAAGTTTTATACCCGGGTGTTCGCTCTGTATTTCTCCGAAGATCAAATAGTGCAAACTATTGTTGAAGGCATCTCTCCTCCTTATAGGTCTTACCTATGTTTTGCATCTCGTCCTCAAACGTTTTCAGAGTTACAGGCTATGGCTGTTTCAGCTGAAGGAGTAAAGGAGTAAGGTATGCCGACACCTTACGAGTCACTAAGGAGCCCTCTCCATCTTCTAATAGCTCTCGGCCTCCACCTCCCTGAACTTTCACCACCTGTAAATGTTATGCTTATGGTTCGACGGAACATCTGTGCAATAAATGCCCATTGATAAAATCGAATGGGACAAAGAATAGAGTAAGATCATCTCAAGGTTGTTTCAAATGTGGCTCGTTTACTCACCTCGCCAAGAACTGCAATAATGTCAATAGCACCCCCTCCTGCTCAACTTCTGGTGCAACCTCCGTGAACTCCGATAATAGAAAGTGACTAGTGTCATCGGCTGAGTCGGCAGGTTCTACTTCCCGAGGCTCAGCCCTTGTTGAACCCAGTGAAAGCTCTGGTAAGGTTAATTTATCGTTTGAAGGCCCCAAAGAATGCCTCAGAATTGCGGCAGAGACCCCCGCGTTTGTGCCATTCCTTAAAATCCAAGTGAACTGTGAACCTGCTCTATTAGACTCAGAGAGCGTGTGTTCTGTAATTTCGGCTGAATGGCATTCTAAATTAAAAACTGTTTGTAAGTTTCCTGACTATTGTTCGTCTTCTGTCCTATGCGTTTCAGCTAACTCTTCTCCATTAGAAATTTTAGGTTTCATCTTTGCTAAAATTTGTATTTACAAATTTACCTGGAGAATAACATTGTTTGTTGCTAAACACTTGTCTTGCCCTGTAATATTGGGGGCTGATTTCATGTCTGCTACTGGTCTGGTGTTCGACATTCAGAGTAAGTCGTGCACCTTCTAATTTGCTAATACTTGTAAGATTCCTCTTTTAAAGTGTAATTCTGTATCATGTTCATCTGTTTCTCCTACCCAGGATGGGATGTTGTTAGATCTTAGACATATATCTGAGGAGCAGGCTGAATGTATTCGTAAATTAAGAAAAACATCGATCAAATGTTGTAGGATAGTATAATTCAACCTTCTAAGTCGGCATATTCATCGGCCATTTTTCTTGTGCCGAAACAGCAAGGTGGCTTTTTGGGCTCCCCATGGGGGCAGCTGTCCTCACTAGACTGCTAGATAGGGTCTTCTCAGACATCAAATTTGAATACTTGTATCACTATCTTGATGATGTCGTCGTGTTTTCTGAGACCTTTGAAGAACACCTAGATCATCTACAGGAGGTGCTCAATTGCCTTCGTAAGGCTGGGTTGACTGTGAAGTTATCCAAAGTAGCTTTTGCTAAGCCTTCGATGTCGTTCTTAGGGCATATTGTGTCGCCCAATGGTGTTTCCATTGATCGTTCTAGAACACAGGTCATCCGTGATTTCAAACCTCCTATGGACATCAAAGGTATTCTCGGATTTATAGGCATGGTGAATTTCTTCAGGAAATTTATTCCTAACTTTGAGGATAGAGCGGTGCCCATGAACTTACTCCGTAGGAAAGGCATCAAATTTGAATGGGGGCTGTCTCAACAAGCCACTTTCAAAGATCTGAAATTAGCTCTTTGTAACACCCCTGCATTAGCAATGCCAGATTTTTCGAAGAAATTCATTGTGCAAACTGTTGCCTCGTCATCGGTGGTTGCTGCTATCCTTCTTCAGGAAACGGAACTCGGAAGGCGACTCATTGCCTATGCTTCTAGGACATTATCGGCTCAAGAGGCCAAATATTCCATCTATGAACTTGAGGGTTTGGCAGTTTTGTTTGCTCTAGAGAAGTTCCGCCTCTATCTGGAACATGTCAAATTCGACTTGGAAACAGATAACCAAGCCTCATCGTACTGGTTGTATAGCCCGCTGGGCCATCAGGATTCTGTCTTTTCAATTTGATGTGAGGCATATTCGAGGTTCTGAAAATGTAGTTGCAGATGGACTAAGCTGCATGTTTTCTCATGAAGTGGAGACGACTGAACAGGAAGATAGTTCTTCTCTTCCCATACCCACACCTTCGAGCATTAATGCCATTGTAACTGATGCCCCTATGTTGTTTCGGGATATTGAAAAATATCAGCATTAAGATCCTGTGCTGGCTCCTATTATGGAAACCATTTCTTCTGGGGAACATGTCGTCCCTTATGTGTTGAGAAATGGGGTTTTGTGTTGCCCGTCGAGGCATGATCAAAAGATGAAAGTACCGGTAGTAGTTCCAGCTGTGCTTGTGCCTATGATCTTCAAGTATTATCATGAGACCCCATTAGGGGGGCACTTGGGCACCTTCAAAACCCAGGAAAAGATCCGAGAGATGTTTATTTGGAAAGGTATGGACAGTGAAATTAGAGAACTGGTAAAAGCTAGTAAATCTTGCTTGCTTGTAAGCCCACCTTGTCCACTAAGCCAGGTCTATTGTCATATCATCAAGCGTCTTGCCCCATGGAACGTCTATATATAGGCTATGTTGGACCTTTCCCACAATCAAAGGGGAACGCCAATAAATTTATTCTGGTGTGTGTAGATGGTTTCACTAGATTTTCCTGGTTATTTACAACTTTTTTTTTTTTGCTATGGGCTTTACGTCGCACCGACACAGATAGGTCTTATGGCGACGATGGGATAGGAAAGGCCTAGGAGATGGAAGGAAGCGGCCGTGGCCTTAATTAAGGTACAGCCCCAGCATTTGCCTGGTGTGAAAAATGGGAAACTACGGAAAACCATTTTCAGGGCTGCCGATAGTGGGATTCGAACCTACTATCTCCCGGATGCAAGCTCACAGCCGCGCCCCTCTACGCGCACGGCCAACTCACCCGGTTATTTACGACTAAGCTGGCAACCGCTCAGTCTACTATTTCTTGTTTGAATACCATATTTGATTCTTTGGGCCCCTGTCAATATATAGTTTCTGATAATGCTAAGGCATTCACATCCAACTTATTCCGTAAATTCTGTTTTGACCTGTCTATATCACATGTAACTACTTCAGCTTATTACCCTCAACTATCTCTGGCTGAGCAGGTCAGTTGTAATCTTAGATCTGCTTTAATTGCAAGTCATCATGAAGATCATTCCAGCTGGGATACTTCTCTGCATTTGTTGTCTTTTGCTCTAAATTTGGTGGTTCATGAGTCCCATAAGTTCACTCCAGCATCTATCATGTTTAAATTTGTTCCTAACACACCACTCTCTAGTCTTTGGTCACTTAATGATATCTTACCAGAGACAATAGATCCCAATAATATTAGAGATCTATGGAAGAAGGCTAAAATCAATCTTCAGGCTTCCCATGAAAAGGTTAGGGAAAGATATGATCGTGGACGGAGGCCCACCAATTTAAAAGTCGTCATGGTTAAAAATTTTGTTCCTGCGGACAAGCTTGCCCCCAGATTCCATGGGCCGTGCTTCATTCTGGATTTCCTAACGCCGGTTACATTATTGTTCAGTAACCCAGCCACGGAGAGGATATTTACAGTCCACCTCTCTCAGATGAAACCTGTGTAAGTTTACTGTTTACATCAGCCATTAAAATTTGGCAGGAATCGAAGGTTATGTTTTTTTTTTATTGAAGCAGGGGATTTGATTTTAACATTAAGTTAATGTTAAATTAGAGGCCTTCTGCCCTGCTTTTGGATGGAAATTTGTATATTACCAGAAATGTACAATCTTCCCCTCTGATCATTCCTGCTGTCAATTCTCTGGTGGTCATTACCAAGCCCTGTCTCCTCAATCCTCACATTGCTAACACACTCTATCCATCAACGCCGCCTGCTGCCTCCAACAAATAAAATTGTTCTCGCATGCTCCAGCAAACATCTCTGTCACCCAGATATTATTGTTTCAGTATCCCCTCAGCCGTCGGTAGCCGTCGCGCAACATCTAGCGAGTGATACCGGAGTAGGGTATGGGCCCACTCCACTCCTGGTGGACGGCGCGCTGGAGCACTATCCTTCCGGCAAGGGCTCCGGTGCGGTAACCCTACCACCATCTCATCTGGGGACTGATCATGTACATCTAATCTGCGGCGACCATCACCATGACTACCCCTCTCATAGTAGCGGGAGAGGTGTATCTGAGGGTACTTCAGGGGTCCAAGCAACCTCACCTGGGTATCGGCAGCGGCGGCAGGTCTTGCCGTCAAACTTATAAAGAAGCTAATGGATGTTGCAAAGACGATGCTATAATTGTAATTCCGGCTGACAAGGGTATTGTTTCAGTCATCATGAATAGATCTGATTACGAAACAAAAATGAACAACCTACTAGAAGAAGAAATGTATAAGAAAGTGAGAAATCCCACTAAGAAAATTAATACACAAGTCATCCGACTAGTGAAGAGCTCAACTCTTCCCGAACACTTGCGAACCTGGTACCTCCAGTCATTTATGGCCTCCCAAAAGTACACAAGAATGATGTGACACTAAAACCAATCATGAGTGCCATTGGTTCTGCGACCCATGAGTTAGCCCGCTATATTTCATCACTGTTACAGCCAGAAACAGGGAAGACAGAAGATCACGTTAAAGATTCGAAACACTTCTTGCAGAAGTCACGTGAGCTATGAGTGGACGAAGGTGACAACCTGGTAAGCTTTGATGTTACATCACTTTTTAGTAATATACCAGTAGAAGAAACGCTTGCTTACATCAAACAATACCTGTCTGAGGACTTCACAAAACTGGCAGCAATATGTTTAAAATCTACTTACTTCTACTACAAAGGGGATTATTACGAACAGATAGAAGGAGCAGCAATGGGTTCACCTCTGTCACCAGTGGCTGCTAAATATTTTTATGGAACACTTTGAGTCTGCTGCAGTAACTACAGCGCCATTGAAACCTACGTGCTTCTATTGTTACGTGGATGACACATTTTCGGTCTGGCCACATGGAAGGGAAACATTAAATGAATTTTTGGAACACCTTAATTCCATTAACAGTAAGATCAAATTCACGATGGAAGTAGAAAATGAAGGAAAATTACCTTTTCTTGATGTGTTAGTATACAAGAAGAATGATGGTACACCAGGCCATGCAATGTACAGGAAACCTACACATTCTGAAAGATACCTTCATAAGTTCTCACACCACCACCCGTGCCAAAAAGCAGCTCTCCTTCGAACGTTATTTACTAGGGTGAATAACGTTGCAGATGCTGATAACTGCTCAAGTGCATTAAGAGAACTGACAACATCCATGAAGAAAAACGGCTATACGTCAGGAGACATAGCACGAGCTTTGAAGATCAAGCAGCCTGACAGAGATAGTACCAACAAGGACTACAGTAAAATGAAGAAAGTATTCCTTCCTTACGTGGCAGGTGTAACTGACAGAATAGGGCGCATTCTTAGGAAGCACAATATAATTCCAGTTTTTACCACAGACCGGAAGCTCAAATCCCTGTTTTGACCATTCAAAGAAAAACCACATCTTGAAACACCGGGCGTGTATGAAGTTCAATGTGGTTGCTCATATATTGGCATGATAAAAAGGCTTGTCAGCACCAGGATGAAAGAACACATTAGATCGGTAAAGAATGTTGCTCTTTCATCCTCCACGGAGAATGCCATAAGCCAGTCTGCCATAGGAGAACATTTCTACTGTACAGACTATGAAATCCTCTTTGACCAGGTGAAGGTCATCACACCTGTAAAAGACTTCTATGCTCAACTGGTAAGAGAAGCCATAGAGATAGAGCTGCGCAAAAATAATGGGAAGACGGGTTCAAGTTATTAAATACATGGAGACCTGTACTGCAGAAATACATGCATAACACCACCATGGAACAGTGGCACACGCTTAGGAAACCGTCGACAGAGCACGATGATCCTTGAGTCCTATTAGTGGGGTAGGCTGTGGATAGTACGGCCAAGACATCCACGTTTCTTTGAATTTCTTTGCTCTCTGTCGGAAGCATAATTTAACTTGCCCTGATGAAGGCCAATGCAATTTGGCTGAAAGCTCAGCTTCATTAAATAAACATAGTGGCTTTAATCCAGTATTCATTTATTTATTTACGTTAATCAGCATATAATTAACTTCTACAATCACAAGGAGACTTCAAATCTGGTTTTCCAAATTTTCTACAAATGGACTTTCGGACAAATAATTATCACCACAAACATTGCAATGAAAATTTTTTTCCTCTGTGTCACCCTAAGGAAGGACCTTTGGGGGGGAGGGCTGTACCGGGAGGTACACCTCAACTATGCACATTCAAAAGAAGCACCTTAATAAATTCTATCTATCCGACAAAAAGTGAAACGGATACTGCATGAAGTTGGGACACTAATCAGAAGATGTCACTACTGAATAGTTGAGAAGTTTGTCATTTCTAAGTTTCCTAAACTGATTGGATTTATTTTGTTTGTTTTGGTGTACACCAAGAAGTTTGGACATTTCTCCATAGATGTCATTACAGAAACTGAGGTCATGCACTCTGGTGCAAGGTAAAAGAATTTGTTATTGAAAGAATTTTTTGTTTATGGGTTTTCTCAAGTAAATTAACTTCATATTTTTTTTATATTTCAAGGTTTGCAACACTTCTTTCTCTTTCTGCAAGTTATGAATCTGGCCAATAGGAATTTTCTGTAATTATTTTTCAGCCTATCACTGGCTTCTTGTTGGCTTTTGGGGTGTAACTTCTGAATCTGCCAATAAAATTGAGAGGGGGTATCTGGATTAGTCCAGAAACCTCTAGAACTGTCCCCTCGTGTATATAAGCTGTGGCTTTTCCGGCTACCTCGTTTCTTTTTTTTTTTTTGCTAGGGGCTTTACGTCGCACCGACACAGATAGGTCTTATGGCGACGATGGGATAGGGAAGGCCTAGGAGTTGGAAGGAAGCGGCCGTGGCCTTAATTAAGGTACAGCCCCAGCATTTGCCTGGTGTGAAAATGGGAAACCACGGAAAACCATTTTCAGGGCTGCCGATAGTGGGATTCGAACCTACTATCTCCCGGATGCAAGCTCACAGCCGCGCGCCTCTACGCGCACGGCCAACTCGCCCGGTACCTCGTTTCTTGATCGACGTATTTCTGAGAGTGTGTGTGTGCTAAGACAGGAGGCCAGGCAGACCAGCACCAAGGTAATGACCACCAGACTTATTTTTCTGTAGCTACCTCCACAGACTTACACGAGGGGAAGGTCCTAGTTTCTACTATGTAACCTGTTTTCTAAAATGTAAATTTCCTTTCGGCTAATGTAAAATTTCATAAAGTGTTTAACTGCAATTTGGGGATAGAGAGTGCGTTACCCTCTCGAGTTCCCCTTCACCTTGGTTTGAGGTGACTACGACTTTGTAACTTTTTTTTCTTTCCTGTATTCCATTAAATTAACTTTAATTCGAGTCACCCCAGTAGCTTGGGATTAGCCTCTGCATCATCGGGCTGAGAGTCCAATTAGGGTTTTATATGTAATGTTCTAGGAGTGCAAGTGTACGCCTCCATTCATTTTGTGTTTGGGCCATTAATTTAACCTGTTCTTTTTTCCGCGAAGGCCCAGTAGTTTGGGTAATAGATGCCCCTTTGTAAAGGTAATGTCAATTGTAAATTGTGCCTAGAGAGGCCAGAGATTGTAGGATTTTTGATGTAATGTTGCCTTGAGTAGGCTGTAAGAAATTTGTTAATTTTGGAGAGCATGCAAGCTCTTTCGTAAGTTTACTGTAATATTGAGGGGTGCCTTTAGAAGGCCGTACTTGTAATCCTTGGAGCAAAGTGTTCTTAAATTGGGATATTTCTGTCCTTGTCTAAACATTGAGATTTTGTAAATTTTGTAAACTGGATCTTGTAGCTCAAAACTTGTAAATCTGGGGCTTGAAGCCCGAAATTGTTAAATTCCCTATTCTGGGGTTTTCCTATTTAATCCCCAAAATTGTCATTGTTATTTCACTAAGTGAAAGGTTGTTAAGTTTGTTTTTTGAAAAGAAATATAACCTTTATTTAAAGTTTTAATTCAATTTTTGATATCGTAGATAGACCATTCTACCCAGCACCTACTTTCACCTCTGCGTTCCACAGATACACCGGAACAAGGACAAAGTTCATTTTGCCTCTGTGATCGATCTTGCTACTCTCGGAATTTAATCTGACTGTCAGAAGTGTGTACTTTGTAAAGGGGTGAATCATTATTCGACGGAATGTCTGCATGCACAAAAAATGTCAGCTGAAGACAGAAAAGGGGTTCTATTTAAAGTTAAGCGCTGTTTTTCTTGTACCAAAGCAGGCCATTCTGCACAGCAATGTCGAGCACGATGTGTTGTTTGTTGTGGATGAAATGTACCATCATTATGCCCATCTATTGAGAAGTACCAAGAAGAAGAGAAAGAATGTGCTGAGGGGAGGCATCCTGAGAGCAAACGAGAGAGAGGTTTCCCATCACTGAATGACTGCCTTGAAGAACCGAACCTCGTTAAAATCATACCAGAATACCTCTTGAGGTTTTGACAGCGGAGGATAGGTAAGGTAGAAGATATTTTAAAAAAAGGCATTTTTGAAGATAGGTGTACACCCAGAGGAGAGAGTCTACCTGAAGTTCTTGTGGTATGAAAATAATGGGAAAGGCTTATGAGCCCTTCGTCATGGCAGAGTGGTATTCGGTGTTACCAGTAGTCCATTTCTTCTTGGAGCAGTTATTGGGTACCAGCTAGAAAAACGTACGGAATCAACTGATCCAAACAAGGCTAAAATCGCAGCATCATTGAAAAATATTTTTTAAGTTAACAATCTAGTGACAAGCCTCGACCGAACAGAAAAAGTAGAGGAATTTGTTTACCTTTCAAAGACCATCCTGGCAAGGGCTGGGTTCGACCTTTGAGGGTGGGAGTGGACTGGAGACAACTCTCTCCAGGAATCTACACTGCTTGGCATTAGGTGGAATCATCGAGACGACACCTTTGAAGATCAATATGGATTAGTGGGAGAAATCATATGAAATTGAAAATCTGACAAAGACGATTATTTTTTCAATAATTCACTGCATTTTTGATCCGATCTGACTAACCGTTCCAGTAACAAATAGGTTGAAATTGTTAATTCAAAATTTATGGACCAGAAAGTTGGGATGGGACGACCCTATTGACAAAGATACTCAACGACAGTTTGAGAAGTGGTTAAAGAACTTGTTTGACTGGAGAGAAATCGGGATGATGCCCCACCTGAGCAGCAAGAATATCTAACTGCACGTATTCTGTGATGGAAGTCAGAACGCATATGCAGCTGTTGTCTTTATCAGGAGCAGTTACCAGAGAGAGGTACATATTCGGTTAGCAGTAGCTAAAACAAGAGTAGCACCGATTAAGCACCTGACCATTCCTCAAGCAGAATTATTAGGAACTCTCATTGGAGTTTGTCTGCTGAAATCAGTTCAAGAAAGCCTAGGTTGGAAAGAAGTCCCTGTTCATTGTTGGACCAAGTCAAGCACTGTGCTAGCCTGGATTCTTGGCAATGAAGACAGGACTGTGTTTGTTAGGAATCAAGTGAATGAGATACGGGAACTCTTTGATGCACGAAGCTGGAGACACATACCAGGTGATTTGAACCCCACAGATCTACCATCAAGAGTATGTAATGTCGCACATTTGCTCAAATCCAAATGGTGGAAAGGGCCTAAGTGGCTTGCTGAAGGAGAAGAAAAAAGGCCTGAATCTCACATAAGCTATGAAGTGGCAAATGAATATAATCTTATTGCAATCACTCACAATACGATGTGGCTGTATCACCGGTTCAGCAAATATGAAAAAATTGTGCGGATGGTGGGATGGATCTTCAGATTTCTCAACAACTGTCGACGTAATGAAATTAAAAGAAGAGGTCCGCTGAAGATAAAATTGTTCTGCTCATTCAGGCAGAGTCCTTCAAATTCCCAGGTGATCAGAGACTCAAGAATCTTCAAGTATTCCAAGATCAAAAGGGCATAAATAGACTCAAGACACACATAGTGGAACATGTGGACAAGGGTCCCTCCAGACTACCAGCCTTGCTGCCTCCTGAACATACGGTGGTCAAAAGGTATGCGGAAGAAATGAATCTTAAAAATAATCATCCCGGTCTAGCAACTCTCCTAGGTTTGCTAGTGAGAGATTCTGGATCCTTAAAGGACGCCACCAGGCGAGTTGGCCGTGCGCGTAGAGGCGCGCGGCTGTGAGCTTGCATCCGGGAGATAGTAGGTTCGAATCCCACTATCGGCAGCCCTGAAGATGGTTTTCCGTGGTTTCCCATTTTCACACCAGACAAATGCTGGGGCTGTACCTTAATTAAGGCCACGGCCGCTTCCTTCCAACTCCTATGCCTTTCCTATCCCATCGTCGCCATAAGACCTATCTGTGTCGGTGCGACGTAAAGCCCCTAGCAAAAAAAAAAAGGACGCCGGTTTGCGAGAGAAACCGCCAAGAAATGTGTTATTTGCCAGCATTTTCAAGCAAAAACCTTTGACACTCAGTCCCCTCTTTTGCCTGATCTTCGAGTTAAGGATACAGCCGTATTCGGAGTCATCGGATTTGTCAAATACATGGATTGTCCTATTCACTTGTGCTTGCTACCAGACTGTCCATCTGGAACTAGTTCCGTCTCTGTCAACTAAAGCTTTCATACGAGCACTGAGGCGTTTTATCGCACAGCTTAGTCAACCTAAAGTGATTCTCTGGGATCGAATTGTTACATACAGCACCGGGGAATGCATAAACTGGAGATTTAATCTGCCTACAGTATCATGGTGGGGAGGCTTCTGGGAACAATTAGTGAGCCTGGTGAAGCAAATTTTGAGGAAGATGCTTGGGAAGGCTGCATTCTATTCGGATGAACTTCAGACTGTACTTATTGACTGTGAAGCAGTGATCAGTGCAAGAGCAGAAGACAATAAAGATCCTATTCCATTGACTCCATCCACGCTACTACAAGAAGAATAAATTGACAATTGTATCAATTGTATCAATACAATATATCAAGTAAATGATATTACATAAGTTTTGGGACTAGTTTCAGCCATTTAGTGGCCATCTTCAGACAAATAAATTTAACAGATTATGTGATAACTAAAACATATGTATAACAGACAAAGACAATGTTGCAGGAATAATTATAACATTAAATTACATATAATAACAAAATTTATGGTTATGATCGTCTTGTCATGATGTCATGTCTTAAAGTTCACTTAGGACCTCAGACAAAGAAGTAAATCTGGAAATGATAGCCAGAATTAGGAATGAATAAAATACAGAAAATAAATTAAAAAGGAGAAAAATTATTTATGAGACTCACCTCTAATGTCTGATGTCTAATGTCTGATGGAGAACAAGCACTGACTTGCTGGAGTAAGCAGGCAGGCCATGTAACAAAGGAGTGGGCAGGGAACAAGCACTGACCTGCTGTAAGAAGCAGGCAATGTACGCAAAGGAATAGATAGGGGGAGGTGGTAAAGAGGGAAGGAGGGGCGGGAGGGGAGAAGGGGTGCCTAAGGTGGAGCTGAAGGATGTGGAAAGAAAGACTGCTACTGAGAGGAGAATTTAAAGAAATTATAAAAGAAAGAATTATTTTTATCTGAGACAATGATTACTAATGATAGGAATTAAAAGGTCAAATAAAATGTCTGATTTCTCTGAAATTTGATTTAGATTGAAGTTAGGATTGAAAAACTGTTCCAGATGGATAAAACAATTTTCCATAATATTGAGCAGGGGGCTTTTTTGTATAACTTTGAGAATTTTCATGTCTTGGTTGATATAAGTGAACTTATGGTTAGTATCACCCATGTGCTGTCCCATGGCCGAAAATCTGTTGCATTTCAGGGTGTTAATATGCTCTAAGTATCTTGTGTGGAAGCTCCTACCTGTTTGACCAACATAAGATGCATTACAATTATTACAATTGAGTCTATAAACACCTGACTTGGTGAACTTATTGCTACGATTAATAGAATTTGTATCTGTGTTGTTGTTACAAGTTTTGAAGGCTATTTTGATGTCTTGCTCCTTAAATATGTTTGTGATTTGGTAGACTTGTTTATTATTAAATGTACAAGTAGACAGAACATTGTTGCGAGTTTTTTCTTTTGTTAAGGTGGGTGAAGGTTGGTGTTTGTTAATGATTTTCTCTATATAGAAGCTGTTGTAGCCATTAAATTTAGCTATACTGCAAATGATGTTTAATTAGATGTTGTTAGATGATGTTGAAATAGACAGTGGGATGCTACAAGCACTGTGTACCATACTATGGTATGCTGCACACTTATGGGCATGTGGGTGTATGGAATCTTGATGGATTGTGTTAGCGGTTTATGTTGGTTTTCTAAAAATTTTATAGCTCAATGAACCAGGTTGTCTGATGATCGTTAGATGTAAATAATTGAGTTTTTTATCGTTCTCTGATTCTAGTGTAAACTTGATATGTGGGTCAATGTGATTAAGGTTGGATAGAGTGGTGATGGTGTCAGTTGCACTTTCATTCATGATCACAAATGTGTCATCCACATATCTTTTCCAAAAAATAATATTACTAAAGATGATGTAATTTTTAATTTTGGTGTGTTCTAAATGATCCATATAGATTTCAGCTAGGATGCCTAATACCGGCGATCTCATAGCTAACCCATTTTGCTGATAAATGGTATTGTCAAAAGTGAAATAATTGTTATTCAAAACCATTTTCAGAATAGAGATGAAATCGTAAATTTCTAGTGGGCTCAGGGCACTGTATTTATTTAAACTGTTGTGAATAATGGGACAAATTTTTGAAATCAGGATGCTTGGGTACATGTTAACAATATCGAAGGAATGGAGAGAAGAGTTGGGTGGAATAGTAACATGATTTAGTTTTTCAACCAATTCATTAGAGTTCTTAATGGAATTCCCAGATAAAAAATGGTAATTTATTTTGAGGAAATGTTAGATGAACTGTGAAATTTTATATAAAGGACTGGTTCTGTAATTAATGATGGGTCAGATAGGAACATCAGTTTTGTGTATCTTGGGAAGTGCTTTGGCAGTTGGCAGGCCTGGATTCATATTAGTTAATTTATTTCTTTCTTTGTCTGTTAATAGACAGGACGCATTTTTTAGTGTTGTACAGTATAGAGAGCACATGGGTGATACTAACCATAAGTTCACTAATATCAACCAAGACATGAAAATTCTCAAAGTTATACAAAAGGGCCCCCTGCTCAGTATTACAGAACATTGTTTTATCCATCTGGAACAGTTTTTCAATCCTAACTTCAATCTAAAGCGAATTTTGGAGAAATAAACATTTTATTTGACCTTTTAATTCCAATCATTAGTAATCATGTTTCAGATAAAAATAATTCTTTCTTTTATAATCTCTTTAAATTCTCCTCTCAGCAGCAGTCTTTCTTTCCACATCCTTCAGTCCACCTTAGACACCCCTTCTCCCCTCCCCATTCCTTTGTTTACATTGCCTGCTTCCTACAGCAGGTCAGTGTTTGTTCTCTGCCCATTCCTTTGTTACATGGCCTGCCTGCTTACTCCAGCAAGTCAGTGCCTGTTCTCCATCAGACATTAGAGGCGAGTCTCATAAATAATTTTTCTTCTTTTTAATTTATTTCTGTATTTTATTCATTCCTGATTCTGGCTATCATTTCCAGATTTACTTCTTTGCCTGAGGTCCCAAGTGAACTTTAAGACATCATATCATGACAAGAAGATCATAACCATTAATTTTGTTATTATATGCAATTTAATGATATAATTATTCCTGCAACATTTTCTTTGTTGTATGTTTTAGTTATCACATAATCTGTTAAATTTATTTGTCTGAAGATGGCCACTAAGTGGCTGAAACTAGTCCCAAGACTTATGTAATATTATAATTGCACTTCAATACAGAACAAAAATTAAATTTATAGCTTATAATTAATACAAGAAGTACGAGAGACGGGAGTGGCTGACCTGGACTGCATTGAGTCTGCAAGCATCACTCTGAAAATTCGGTATCTGCAAAGAGTGAGAGAAGAGCTAAGAAGACTTTTCCATTCAGAATATCTGGGGCACTTAACTTGGACAAAATGGCATGAAACTTGAAAGCCTATAGTTGGTGAGGTGGTAACAATAGAATCGGACAGTCAAACGAGGATGGATTAGCCTTTGGCAAGAATTGAGCATCTCATTCCAGGGCAAGATGGAAGAGTCGGGGTGGTTCAATTAAAGACTAGCAGTGGTACTGTTGTACGTCCTCTACAGAGTGTATACCTCTTGGAGGTCCAGTCTAGTGCCGAGAGTTACCAAAACAAGAACCCAGTTCAAGGATGAGGATGTGTCCAAATCTCCTGAAGAATTAAGAACATGAGCAGGAAGAAATGTGGTTCCTCCTAAAAGACTAAATCTTTGATTTCGTGGTACAGAGAAGAAAGTCCACTTCGCATACATTGTTCAGTTACTATCAACGTCTTGATAATTTCCAATTTTGAGAAAATTGTAAATTACGTGGGAGTATGTTCAGAAATTTGTAGATGTTAAGGTTGGCAATGTTTACTACTCTCCTCCTTGGGTTGACTATTCTGTGGACTGGTGTTAACATTTTCATTGTGAATAACAATTGTTTACGAATATTGAAAGTTGAATAAATTGTTACAAAAATAATGTGTATTTATGACCTAAACAACAATAACCTCACACAAAAAAGAACCATGATTCAAAGACAAGGATAAATCTATAGGCACTGGCTCCCCTGCCGCAAGTGATTTATTCATTGGATTACTGTACTGTGTACATTTTAGATGCCTTGTGCTTGCACGGAAAGTACCCAATGCCCTTAAAACATCATGGCTTATTGAAGTTCCCTATCACGAGGGGATGAAGTCTCTCACTTCTGTCTGCATTGCAATACAGTACAGTGACTCAATCCTTGTACAATTTCTTGCCATGACACTTCTCTCGTAATTCAGGAATGCCAACCCTTTCCATGTCACAAAGTATTCTAAAGGGGCCCATAGATGTGCAATATTGTTGCGCAAAATGGATTGTACAATATATTGTTAGCTGCCCACAGACATACAATATTATTGCACAACAATCGGGTTTGTGCAATAAATAGAATCGTGTGGATATAATATTGCTGGTTGTGCAATATATTGTGCAAAAGATGTACAATATGCGTGGCAATATATAGTGAGTCCATGCCGGTATTTTGTTTGGTGAACACTCTTTTCTGTATCACGATGCCACTTCACTTCCTTCTGGAAGTTTGTACGCAGAGAACTGACTTTTAAAAAAAAATTCTTGCTTGTCGGCGTTCGGGTATTTTTCGCGACATTTCTTAATAAGCACCTCGTTCTGTTCGCCTTTTTTAACGCAATTACTGTAATCTTTGCTCTTGACGTCCCATAGAGCTGGAAGGCTTCGATAAGCTCCAAAATAATCTTTTTCACTACCCGTTTGTCTGCCATCACGATACGTTCTCCCCCACTTGTTGATACCAACTGGCGGGAGGATGCGATATTGCACAATATTGCCAACACACGACACAGTATTTTGTGATTTGCACAATATATTTCAAACTCTTTTCATTTCGTACAATATATTGCAGAACCCTATTAAATACACACTATCAATTATATTGCACAAACCCCAATATTGCGCAATAATATTGCACGTCTATGGGCCCCTTAAGATCCATTAATGAATGCAATCGCCTTGATCCATGGTTTAAACCCCTCAAATGCCATGAACAAAACTATTTCCAAAATATATCCAACAAGGTGCATTTATATTATTCAAAATATGCAATTGGATAAATCACTGGCAAACACAACCTCACTCAACGAAAAAAAAAAAAAAAAACAATGCTTCAAAGAAGAGGAAAAGTTATGATGGATCCCTTGTCCAAATGCTTTATTTTTTGGATTACTGCACTGTTTGCATTTTTAGATGCCTTGTACTTGCACGGAAATTGCCCGACACCCTTAAAACATCGTGGCTTATCAAACTTTCCTATGAGGATGGAAGGAAATCTTTCGCTTTCATGTGCATTGCAACACAGTACAGTGTCCCCTTCCACCCTTGTATGATTTTCTGGCTTGCACTTCTCTCCTTTAAAACCATAAGTCCGTTTGGCTTTGGCATTAAAAAAAAAAAAAAAAAGGCAGTTTCAACAGTGTTGACAACATTGTTTGGTGCATACAAATTGATCACATAAACCACACTTTTTCGCCAACTGTCGGCATCGCCAGTGTTCGCGGATTCTGCTTCTCCACACACTGCCTGCTACCAAATACACTATAGAGAATACAATACACTTTGCGAGATATTGCAAGAACATTGATTGCCAACAACCTAGCGGATCGGCCTTGAAACTGACTGTTGTAGTAATACCGATCAGCTTATGCAGTGTGAAATTTTGATCTTGGATTTGCGTTAAGATTTTTTTTTGTGAAAATTTAATTTATCCAATGACAAAGGTTTTTGGAATTACAATCATAAAAGCACTGAACCATGTTTGGTAAGGGTTGTACTGTTTTTGGCTCCAATAACTTTGAATCTGTTCAGCTATCGAAATATTTCTTCCGCTTTCCTTGAGAAAAAACATTGCAAGCAAATTCCAATATTGTAAAATATTAGTGTACACAAACCTCCATGGCGCAGACGGCAGCGCGTCGACTTCTCACCGCTGGATACTGTGGTTCAAATCCCGGTCACTCCATGTGAGATTTGTGCTGGACAAAGCGGAGGCGGGCCAGGTTTTTCTCCGGGTACTCCGGTTTTCCCTGTCATCTTTCATTCCAGCAACACACTCCATTCTCATTTCATAGCATCTATCATTCATTAATAAAAAAATCACTTTGGGAGTGGCGACCCCATCGTACAAACAGCTTATATCTGCTTTATTCATTACATCCCTGACCTGGTCAATGACTGGAAAAGAGGTTGTAGGCTTTCATTTTTCATTAGTGTACACATCACATTAGGTTTAACAATTAGTTATGAACAAGTATTCTTATCTTAGATTAATTACATGAAGAAAATTAAAACAAAATAAAACATTCTTATTCTACCATTTTTCACAGATCTGTGCTGTCACGGGTGCGGGCTGTGTCGCGCATGTGGATTTGGCCCAATTTTACGGCCGGATGCCCTTTCTCATGCCAACCCTATATGGAGGGATGTATTAACTAGACCTCAGATTTTAGAGAAAGGCCTATTTTGTTCTTGAAGACAGAACTTAAAATAAAGTTGTATTTACACCTTTCATTTATTTATAAGGTTACGAACGGTAGCTCTATAGTGCCTAAAAATGTCTGAATTGACGTTAGAACTTACATTTGCCTATATTCCTATATGCCAAGAATTCGGACAAAACAAAATCGTTATTTTCATTACTTCTATCACTATAAGCATTCAACTTTTGTAGTAGAACAATGCAAAAATAATTATTTAGTTTCATTATTTCTATAACTCCAATTTTTATTCCTAAATGGGTTAAAATTCTTTTAATATATTCATAGAAAATACAATATTTACTGACTCATTTTCAGTATCTTAAACAAAATCTTAAAATAGGAAAGCTGTAAACTACACTCCTCGGAAAGCCTTAAGAATCTCCCACAGCAAACACTTCCGTAGTCTGTCACGAGGCCTGAGACAGTATCCACTGACCTGCTGGAATAAAAACTCAATTTCATTCTGTGAGAACATTTCAGTATTCCCGTTCGTTCAGTGTGTGAATTATGCCGAAGTGTCAGGTTCCAAGTCGCCTTTAATTAAAAAGTTACAAGAGTTTCCCCATGTTGCACCCAGACCTTTTATAAAAGGCGGGGCATCCCGAGGAGGACCGTCAGTCTGAATAGTGCTGCGGAGGCGATGGGACATCACAACTAATTTTACCTATTTTAGGCAGCTACAATAACATTTTAGCACCTAAAAATCTGAGGTCTAGTAATCACTATTGCATGTTTCTGTGATGATTGGAAGTGCAGTATGTTGTCTGAATATGAAGAGAAAGTGTTGAAACAAACACCCAGTCCCCGAACCAGAAGAATTAATTAGACGCGATTAAAATCCCTGTTCCTGCCGGGAATATAATCCATGACCTTCTGAACAGAAGGCCTCAACACTAACCATTTAGCCAAGAATTCGGACAAAACAAAATCGTTATTGAGTTTCATTATTTCTATCACTATAAACATTCAACTTTTGTAGTAGAACAATGCAAAAATAATTATTTAGTTTTATTATTTCTATCAATTTTAACATGCAAATTGTGTAGTTTCAATCTTACAGCCTGTGTTTAAGGTCGGGCCGTCAGGTGCGCCACTGTCAACATGTGTTTCAGTTTAATATGGGAGAAAATGGAAGTACCCAGTATTTTTTATAGCAGTGATGGGAATATCGAATGTTTTAAACTATTGGTAGAGTACCGATGGTGAAGCGTGACTATCGAATGAAAATATTCAATAGTTTTCATTCGATTTGAAACTGGTTAGAAAGTAGTCAAATTTTGTACTGTGATGCTCGACTGCTAGTAACTAGTAATAAGTCATTTGCTAGTAACTACAAAGATCAAATGTTGAAATATGGTTTATTGTATTATACTACTGATTTGTATAGCATGTTTGTTTTGTTGGATATATAGCAGTAATATAGAGACTAGTAAAAAATGTTACACAATGTTCAAGACTAGAGTGAAGTGATTGGAAACTGAAATAAGTTAGTCTATAAATTAAGATTTTATTTATTTATCATATGGAAAGTATACAAAAGAAAAAGAAAATTTACAATATATACAAGGACAAGAATGTTGGTAGCGTTCACATTTACAAATCAATGTCCAGTTGCTGTAGCCATTCTAAGAAAGGAGGTGTAGCACTGATGACATCTCGGGCTGGTCCATCATACTTCCTCAGAGGGCACTCCTCAATAAGGTGCTGTACTGACTGGAAAGGGGCTCCGCAGTCACAGGCAGGGGATTCTCGAAAACCCCACTTATGTAGCATGACATTACATCTAGCGTGGTCTGTTCTTAAACAGTTGAGTTTAGACCTTTGGTGTCTCATATAAAATATAATACAAAGTTTATTCCACCTACTCAATACTATACGGTAATTGCAATGTTTATAAATATATTACAATATATTAACAAGTTACTAGTTTCGACCCTATATGGGTCATCATCAGCCTAACTAAGATACTTATGGATATGGCAAAGTCCTAAGACAGAATTACATTGTGGAAATGAGATTGAAAAGAATGAACTGTGTATGTGATGTGATGATGTACATAAAAAATGGTTGATTAATGAACTGTTATAGATGAAATAATGTTGTGCTTATCAGTGACAAATAAAATTTACGTCAAAAACAATTAGACTATGAGAATATTTATACAATTATTACAATAATGAATAAAATATGCCCTTGTTGGTGAATACTCTAAAATTGCACTTTAAGAACGTAATATGTTGGTTGAATTCTAAGTCAAAATGCTTCTATTGAGTTCTAGAATTCCGAGTGCGTCTTCAGTTGGAGAATTAAAAGTTAAACATAGGTGCAGAGGGTATCTGTCTTGCTTGAGGTCCAATATATCTAATACAGAAGTTAAATGTCGATAAAACTATATGACATCTTATAATGAATTCTTGCTGTACTGTGAGGAATATTCCCAATCCAAGTTGGAACCAATAGAACCTTGCGCGCAATGTGAACAATGTTGCACTCCACCGGTACAGTTTTTCACATTGCGCGCAAGGTTCTATTGGCTTGTTTGGATTGGGAATATTCCTCACAGTACAGCAAGAATTCATTATATTACAAGAATGTCGTATAGTTTTATCGACATTTAACTTCTGCATTAGATGTATTGGACCTCAAGCAAAACAGATACCCTCTGCGCTTGTGTTAAACTTTTAATTCTCCACCTGAAGAAGCACTCGGAATTCTAGAACTCAGTAGAAGCATTTTGACTTTGAATTCAACCGGCACATTACGTTTTTAAAGTGCAATTTTAGAGTATTCACCAACAAGGGCATATTTTATTCATTATTGTAATAATTGTATGATAACTATTCTTACAGTCTAATTGTATTTGACGTACATTTTATTTGTCACTGATAAGCACATTATTTCATCTATAACAGTTCATCAACCCACCATTTTTTATGTACATCATCGCATCACATACACAGTTCATTCTTTTAAATCTCATTTCCACAATGTAATTCTGTCTTAGGACTTCGGCATATCCATAAGTATCTTAGTTAGGCTGATGATGACCCATATAGGGTCGAAACTAGTACCTTGTTAATATATTGTAATGTATTTATAAACATTGCAATTACCGTATAGTATTGAGTACGTGGAATAAACTTTGTATTTTATTTTATATGTTATCTTAATTCAATACGGAACCAATAATGAAGTTTATAACCTTGAACTTTGGTGTCTCTTCAGGTGAAATCCTGCGAGTCCAGTTGTGGGGTCATGGATGCCTTGGTGTTTCACACATGCAGAGCTCCAACTTTGATGCCATTTTTCCTGGATATTAAGCCAGTTGTGTCATGCCATATTGGGTTCCTTGACTTAAGATTAAATGGGGGTAAGTCAGTAAGGACCTCATGGATTGGGTGATTCTGTGAATGATCAGGATGGTGTAATTATTTCCACTCGCGTATAGTTGCTTAAAAAAAAATGTTAGGTTTTGGTCCACCCAATCAATACATATTGGAAATTGACGTGTATTGAGTGGGTGGACCAAAACCTAACATTGTTTCTTAGTTTTAACTGTATTAATACGGATCTATACGATGAAGTAAATTGTACTAGTTGCTTCCTGTCGTCTCAGTTCCGGAGGGGGTGTGTTAGTGATAGTATGTAGCCACGGGAATGGGGTGGATTTTAGTGTGCCTGTTATGGTTCTCATACATTCGTTCAAATGGACGTCGATCTTCCTAGTATGAGCGCTACGTTGCCACACCGGGACACAATATTCAGCCACTGGATAAACTATAGTGAGGGCAGTACTGCGTAGTGAGGATGCATCAGCTTCCCATGTCGTACCAACTACGAGTAGTTTCTTCATGATGTTTCGTGACAAGTTTCTGACTTCTATTTTCCAGGTGTTTTTTGTATGTTAAAGAACGGTCTAAGGTGATGCCAAGGTACTTGGGGTTGAAATTATGTTTAATTCTTTGTTGGCAGAACACAATGGTGAGCTTTTGGTTACACAGATGGAATGAGCATACTTCTGCCTTAGCCAGAATTTCTTGCTGATGGTGTCAGGCATGTCACTGGTGTACAATTTGAAAAGTAGTGGGGCTAATACAGATCCTTGAGGTAGTCCATTTTTTACTGTAAAAGACTCGCTTGTCTTTTGCCCTGTGGTGACCTTGAAGTACCGATTTGTTAGCATGTTCTTCAGAAGGACTAAGTTTTCAGCAGCATTTATGCTTTTCAGTTTTGAATAGCAGTCCATCCAGCCAAACTGTACCATATGCCGTTGTCAGGTCAACAAAAGCGACAGATGTCTTTAGCTTCTTCTGGAATCCTGCGTCAATATATGATGTTAATGCTAATACTTGTTCACAGCAGCTTCATCTGATTCTGAAATCTGCCTGGTATGTTGGTGTTATGTTATTTATTATTTCCTGGATTCGGTTGAGGACGAGGCGTTCCAACAATTTGTAGCAAACACTTCGTAGTGCAATAGGACCGTAGCTTGAGGGATCAACTGCCGGTTTTCCTGGTTTGAGGATTGCCATGGTGTCAGCCATCTTGAACTCCGGGGGAATGCTTCCAGTCTCTTAATACGTCACTGAAGAAGTTCTTGAGCCATGTTTTCCCATACTTTCCAAGATATCTTCGAATTCAGGGAAAATACAATTTGAACCTGCAGCCTTCCTCATTTTTAGCATGTTGATGGCTTTCTCAGTTTCTTCTTGGCTGAATGAATTAGCAAGAGTAGTGTCATTTTGGAGGCTGTTGTCCAATTTCTTCATCTCTCTCTCTCAGCGTGTTTCTTCGTAGTGGGATCTATTGGAATTTTGTCAGCTATTTGATTTGATATGTAGTGCCATTTCATTTGGTGTTATTTCTGGTTCCTCTTTGCGTATGTTTGACTTTGCGTATGTTTGAAGCAGCGCCAAGTTTCCTAAGGACAGTCCATGCTTTTCTGCTGGAGTGAGTAAAGCTCAGTTGAGAAATTAGATCTCTCGATTTCTCTTTTCTTCCTTTGCTCAGATCTTCTAATATTCTTTTTCTCATTTCAGAATCACCAGTTTCCTGATAACTTTCATACATTTTTTGGGTAGTTTTACCCCAGCATGGAATATACAGTTTCCTGAATCCCCAGGGGATGTTTCGCTTAGCTGCACTGATGACAATGTCTATAAACCTCTTGCAGTTTTCTCCCTTCGGGGGAATCCATCTCAGATTACTATCTACTTCTGATCTGTACTGGTCCCAGTTATCCTTCTTGAAGTTCCATCTTGGTTTATGTATGGATCTGACAACTGGTATTTCAAGACCTATACTGGTAAGAGTGGGTCAGTGTTGGCTTTTTGGAAAATGTTGGACTTTTCTTATGTGGTCTAGGGGGAGTTTTCTTTTATCTGTGGAAACAATAACCAGATCAGGGTTGGTGTCAGATTGCCATCGAGCAGAATGGAATGTTTTAGCATCAAAACTGAGATACAGGTCTTGGCTATCACACCACATAGCCAGTTTTTCTCCATTTTCATCACTGTTTGGGTAGGCCCAGAATGTGTGAAGCTGTTAAAGTCTCCTACGTATATACAAGGAGTGGACAGTGGAGGCAGTGGTGGAGTTGGCCAGTTGGACTGAGGTGGTTTGTAAACTGATGCAGTAGTCAAACGATTTAGTTTGGCAGTGATTATTTCTATATCTTTAACTCTTTGGGAGTTCACTTCTGAAATATTGTAAATATTACTTCTGGCATGCATGACTGATCCATGGACAGATGAGAAAAGACTGGCTATATTTCTTTATCCTGAAGTCTTACCTCTGCTTTCCAAATCTTCCTCTGCCAAATGAGGTTTTTGTATTGTCAGGATGTCAATTTTCAGGTTATCAGTAAGTGTATTAAGGTATTCACATTTGTCCTTTGACAGGCCTTCTGCATTTATTTGTAGAATGTGAGCACTGGTTCCAAGCTTTCTTGTCAGTTGGCTCTGATAAGTGCCTTTGGTAGGTTTCATCTTCTGATGTAACTTTGATTGACTATGAGAGATACAGGATCTAGTTTGGTCGCCTATTCGTGTAGGCTATCAGACGGCCTGCATAAGCGGTGCATTGCCCAGAGTATACCATGAGGAGGTTATCTACACGTCGCACCCCGTAAGATAAAAATTCCCGATTAAAGTAATTGTGATCATAATGTTTCATTTTAAATAAAATTAATTTTTGTGTCCCTAACCACAAGTTAATGAATGCATGATCGTCTGTTCATAAAGTAACAAATGTTAATTTCAGACGAAGGTTAGGTTGATATAGATGTTGATTCCCATAGGGAACCTGAAATATTTGTCATGAATGAGTAAATTTATAATACCAATATAAATGGTCCGTTATTGGACATCATAAATTTTTCAGCTAACTCATTCCTAATTCATACCTCAGCCACTTTCATATTGTCAAAGCCAAGGACAAGACAGAGACAGATCAATGAAAGTAACAAAATTGCCCTAGCCCATACCAGAAGACATAGTGCACTGTAAACACTAGGTCCTGCCAGCAAAGGCATGGAAAGTATTTATAAAAACTTTAACATGATTATGTATTAATAAAGTACACAATAATAAAATTTCATTGATAAAAAATTTGAGTCGTCATAGTCTGCAAGGGGAAAATAAATCCAAACATGTTATTCGCTTTATTGGTTTATGTTTGAGTCATAATTCGCAACCAGTCAAGGGATTCATGCCAAAGAGTATAGAACCAACTATCAACTCTGTGTTTACTCCACTGCAAAAGAGGAGGCCGATTTCAGCACCAACAAGTGGAAACAACTGGAATTTGCGAACCGAATGCAAACAGAAACAATCTGTTGCAAGGGTAGTTGACGCCTAATGAATAAATCGGTAGTTTTCATTTGATAGTCTCGTCACTAGCCTATAGTGTATTTGCTGCTACATGATATTGTGGCGTTTCTTAAAACGCTGAATACAAAAGAATTACGATTTCACTTGAACCTAGCAGATATGAAGCACACTGTAAACACACTGAAGTGAAAGTACAGAAAGCTACCCCTGCATGTTCCGGAAGACGCATTCTTTCATGACACGAAGAAATTTTGAATTTAAATTACTCTGTAAAATACTAATTTTTTAAATGTAAAGGCAGTTTTGAATTAAAAGTCTGAATTTCGGTAATGGGACCATTGTTCTTCGAATTAAAGAATTTAAATACCATGCAAAACTGTACCTCATGTTTCCGGAAATGAGAGCTTCTTCGAATTAGGTGGAATTTTGAATTAATCAATTTTGAATGATCAAGGTTTTACTGTAATTCCAATATATAACATATCAGTAGTAGTGTAAATCTGATTATCCAACTCCAGTACTGCTATCTGTCCAACTGTTATTCTGCATTCAATAGCCCTTCAAGGGCAGTAATATTATTGAATTTAATTCAAAACTGATAACAGGAGAACCAAGTAATATAACCTCTTTAGGCAAGACAACAAATATGCTACACATATAACCCACACTCCCCTAAGAAAAGGAAGCAGTAAAGAAGTGAGATATTACTAAGTTGTACTTACTCCAAGTAAAAATAACATACAATAAAAACCTGAAGACCAAACATATTTATTGGGAAAATTCAAATAAAAATATCTTCATTAAATGGACAGTCCCTCCAAACACCTATGTTAACCATGAAAACATAATATTCTGCATATATACAAATAAAAAACAATGGATCCACACCTGAAAAGTAATATTTACTATCATTAATCACAAACCATATCCATTTCACTCCGATTTTGCTCCGAAAAAGTAGTAGAATTATAGGTTATTTATAACATACAAAACCTCTGAGAAAGACAGCACAAGTTATCTCATCCAATTGATATTAAACATCACAATATTTTTTTAGAGAAAGCCTTGGAATGACACACCTGGAAGGATATCTGACCAAAAGTAATAACTCTCTATTGCTTTACGATTCCAGTTTCAAAATGTGTGTCTGTCTCACAAATATCTGAGAGAATCAGTTTCTTCCCTAAAGTACTCAAAAGTTATCCCAACATAATGACTGGAATGAGCATCAACTCCCTTTTGGTGGTTCTTGAATTCTGAAGGACATGATTATTTGGATGGTAACAATGCTACAAGTGGAGATTGGAAATATACCCCATTCACCTGATGTTCATATCTTGACATTCCAAACTTCCAGGTTAACAGAATGTTACAGATAGGACTCAGGCAACACGTGACTTTAAGCTGCCTAGGATGTGAAAGACATAACTAGATTCATCGAGATGATCAATTTTTTAAGGAAATTCATCCCTAATTTTTCCAACAGGGCAGCTCCACTGAATCTACTCCGTAGAAAAGGCGTGAAGTTTGAACGGCATCCTTCCCCACAGTCTGCTTTTGAAGACTTTGAGTTAGCTCTTTGTAATGTGCCAATCTTCGCAATGCCAGATTTTTCTAGAAAATTTATAGTCCAAACCAATGCTTCTTCATCTGGTGTTGCAGCTGTCTTGCTACAAGATTATGAACGCGGTAGGCGACCTAATGCCTATGCATCTAGGACAATATCGCCTCAAGAGGCGAAATATTCACAGTACAAGTTAAGAGGGTCTTGCAGTTCTTTTTGCTCTAGAAAGAGTCTGCCTGTATTTAGAGCAAGTCCAGTTTGAGTCAGAAACTGACAATGAGGCTCCGAGTTGGGTTCTTGCTAAACCTCGCCGTAATGGACGTACTGCGCATTGGGCCATTAGAATTTCAGAAAAGGACCCTCTTCAGAGGCAGCCCTGTCCAGGGAATGGCGGCCCTGCCTATTTGAGTCCCAGAGCACTGACCCAGTGTGTATCATCTGGTAAGAGTCCCAGCTCAGGGTTACGAGTGAAGACCTCAACATAATTTACAGCGGAGAAGATAAACTTCAGAATGGTGCAGATTGCGGAAGAGGTAGCCCAGTGCTCAGGAAATAGTACGAGTACACTATTCATCAGCAAGCTTTTCTTTCTCATGTTAGAGGCAGCTGCAAGGGCATCTGTTCCCCATGTAACCGGTGGCCTGAATAATTGCTGGCATTAGCTCTCAAATGCCTTCGGGGAGCGACGACCCCATAGTAACTGTACCGGAGGTACACCCGCCCCGTACATTCAAAAGAAGCGCCTTGGAGAATGCCATCTAAAATCTAAAACTCGCAACAACTAATTCAAGAAGTGTGGACATTTCCCTACAAATGGCTATACCATAAACTTATGTTATGCCCCCTGGTGTGAAGAGTGACTATTAAATTGTAAAATAATTTTGTATTCTAAGGTTTCCTAAACTGAATTCTTTATTCTTTGTTTTTGGCGTGTGAAGTTTACAACACTTCTATCTCTTCCTGCCAACTTAAGATGTTGGCCAACAGAAAATTTTGTGATTTTTTTCATCCAATCAACAGTGTCTGGTATTTATTTAATTACCCAATAAGAATTGGGGGTGTGTGTTGGGCCTTAGCCCAGAGTTTCCTGGAACTTCCCCTCGTGTATGAAAGCTGGCACATTTTCGGACCAGGTTGTCTTATCGATCATTCCAGTCTACTGAGTGTGTGTGTATAAAGGAGGTGGGGAAGCCTCATCCATCTTCGAAAAGTCCACCTGGTCAAGGTAATGGCAATTCTGGCTTAACTAAGTGATAGTCTTTGAAAACTAGCTTGAGGGGAAGGTTTTCAAGCTTTAATAATGTAACTTGAATTTTCTAAAATGTACATTACAAACTTTAAATGTAAATTTCAAACAATTACATGTTATGAGTCTCATTATGATAGCCGTATTGGAGTACAGAATGTAAAAGTTTCAAACAAATTAATAAAAAAAACACCATTCCAAGGAAATTAACCGAAATCGGGGAATAGAGAGTGAGCTACCCTCTCGTGTTCCCTATCAACTTGATTTTGAGGCGACTTTGATTTTGTAACATTTTTCAGTTTGTAATCGTAACTTAAATATTTTCTTCATCTAGTCACCTCAGTAGTATGGGCTTAGCCTCTGCAACTTCGTGCCATAAGCCCAAATAGGGTTTTAAGCCTTTCATTCCAATTTTCAAGGAGAGCAAGTGTCCGTCGCCTCACCATTTGGTTTTTGGGCCAGTAACCTAAACCTATTGTTTTTCACAAAGGCCTGGTAGAATGGGTACTCAATACCCCTGTTATACTCTTTTCATCCTTTTCATGTAAACTGTTAGACTGTTGAGCTTTCAAAAATAGTGAATTTGGTTCTATTTTTTAAACAGTAGATTGTGCATAGGCCTGGGCATTCCTGGAAATTGGTTCCTAAATTATAAATTGTATAGAGCAAGGACGCTCTTTCTTTTAATGAAAAGGTTGAATGATGCCTTTAGAAGGCTGTAATGTTATAAGGTTCGGAGAGTAGTCTCCTAGATAAACTTGCAGAGCAAAGATGCTCTTACTAATGGTGTAAAAGAAATTGGGGGATCTGTCTCCTTGATTATGGACTGAATGGAGCAGTTGTGCTCATGTAACATTTGTAAATTGGGAGCTTTAAGCTCAGATTGTTAATTGGCAATTTGGTGATTATTCTGATTTTTCCAACATTGTACCTAAGCTAACGAGCTAGTTCTGTACCTAAATTGTAGCTTTCTTAGCAAAGTGTAAAATTTAAAATTTGAAAAGAAACCAAAAGATAGCAGAGAAAGAAATATAGCCCTAATTTTAAAGTTTAAATTAATCTTCTGATTGTCTTATATAGAACCATTCATGCCCGCACATTCTTTCACCTCTGTGATCCACACAAACGTGGTAACAGTAACAATAGCCTAAAAATGAGTGATGGTATACCATGAACACCCCGACAATGGACAATGGGAAATCAAAATGATGATGTGGTGGTGTTAAATCAATGGAAATTTCTTAGCTTCATTCCACTATACTGAATCAATGGAAAACTTCGTAGCTCAACCCCAATGTACTGAACTTGGTGGTAGCCTTGAATTCTTAAATATATAATTAATTTATAATACCAATATAAATGGTCCGTTAGTGGACATTACTCATTCGGGACAAATATTTCAGGTTCCCTATGGGAATCAACATCTATATCATAATTAATTTCATCGTAAAATATTGACTTTCTGGTATATTAATGATTCATAAACAAAAGCTGGAAGCTGTTTCTATCATAGTGTAAGAAACACGTTATAGGACAAAGATGTGCCAATGGAAGCAAAGGAAACTATGTACAAGATGTATTACGTACCCATAACTTATGGAACAGAAACTTGGACAATGACAAAGAAGGATGAAAGTCTAATACAGGCAGCTGAAATGAAGTTCTTGAGAGTATGACACAGAAGAGTAGAAGAGAGAAAATAAGGAATGAGAAAATCCGGGAAAAAATTAATGATAGATAGAGAAGAACTGACTAAGGTGGTTTGGGCACATAAAGCGAATGAGTGATGAAAGAATGCCAAAAAAGGTGATGGAAATACAAATGCAAGGAAGGAGAAGCCGCAGACGACCACAACTGAGATGGAAAGACACAATCCAATGCCGTATTAGAGAAGAAACCTGGACTGGAACACAGTGTTGGAGTGGTGGAAAGACCAAAGAAAGTGGAGAGGGACCATATTTGCCCCTACCTGGCTACAGCTGGATAATGGGAAATGATGATGATGAAAAACCAAAGATAACAATGGAAACGCAATGATATTTAATGTTACAAGGTGATGGAAACCACAGCAGTGAAATATCCATAATGGTGAAATAACTGCAGTAATTCCTAGGAAAGACAAAGTTACGCATGTGTGCAGCACAAATTATTTTAAAAGAAACTGATAACTAGTTTGTTGACTTGTAACAGAGCATTTCACTCAATATTTTGTTGTTCTAGACCAAAATAGGAACTTATTCATGTATTTGTATGTCTGTTAAGTCCTCAGCCCGGAGGCTGGTTGTTATAGCTCATTCCACATTAAGAAAACAGTATTGATTGCTCTTATGGATCTACAAGATGTGAACACATCCCCTCTTGAAATGTCGTATGGCTTTTAGTGCCGGGAGTGTCCGAGGACAAGTTCGGCTCGCCAGATGCAGGTCTTTTGATTTTGATTTGACGCCCGTAGGCGACCTGTGCGTCGTCATGACAATGAAATGATGATGAAGACGACACATACACCCAGCCCCCGTGCCAGCGAAATTAACCAATTATGGTTAAAATTCCCGACCCTGCCGGGAATCGAACTCGGGACCCCTGTGACCAAAGGCCAGCACGCTAACCATTTAGCCATGGAGCTGGACTGAGACACCCATAATTCCTCGTGATTAACGGATATTATAATGTACTTTGTAATGTATTATGAAAGACAGATAAAAAGGATGAGGCACTTTTGCCCGTGAGTTATTAAAATAACTACATAACATTTTCTTTTTCATAAATACATTTGTAGGGGGAAGCACAATGGTAGGAACAGTCATCGCTTCGTTGCCTTCCTTCACTTTCCTTCTTCTGTGTTTCTCTGGTACAAGCCTCATGTAGTCCCTCACTATGTGAACCGCCAGCAGCTCACTCCTGTAGAGAAGTCATCGGCAGTATTTATTTGTTGTGTGTGTGTGTTTTTAGGCTTTAAATCAGTGCATAACTATCTTGTGTTGAGCGAGAGTTATGCAGTAAGCCTATGTGTGTGATATCTTTATTTAACATTAATACTTCTGTAGAGACATCTACAGTATGTATTTGCTGTGTTGGTTTTCTAGCCTTTATTGCCTGGAGAAATTTATTAAATGCAGTTAAATGCATCCCTCACCCCTCGAGCCCATAAAAATTATTTGTCTATTTTCTCCCACCAATTTGCCTTACACTTCAATACAGAGGTTTTTTATGCACCGTAGTTTACCTCTGATTGTGTACAAACCAAAAATAGCCTCTGTAAACCCCTCGCCCCCTTCAGTTCATAAAAATAATTTGTAACTTAAGTTTCTTCTGCATCTGTCTTGAACTTAAATATTGAATTTCACAAATTTATGTGCCGCCGTTTTCCCGTGATGGTGTTGAGGAGAGCCGTTCCGATACTGCAACCCTGCTATCATAAGAGCAATCTGTTTTCTTAACATGCATGAGCTATAGTGAAGAAAGTTTTGAAGGACTGTTACATGCTGGCTGAAGAAAGTGTGTATTTACTACAGAGAGAGATATTACTTTCTATCTTCCTTCCATCGTATAATTTAAAAAAAATTATTTGTTCATATCAAATCAAATCAAATATTCAAAATTAAGAATAACAAGGCTTCTTTTAAAAATAGCTCACTCACTCATTCCAAAAATGGTAAGGCACCCATCAGCATGACTTGAAAGAAAACAAGAAATGAGGCCATGAACAAAAAGATCTAACAACTCATAGAAATACAGCACTTTTAATACACAAAGCAAATAATTATAACCTAGTGACAACATCATAAGTGGGATATACATTTTAAAAATTACAATTAACTGCCAAGTGTATCTGTTCAATCACATTAGAGGTTGTCAGGAATGATCATAAAATTCTTCATAAAATAAGTAAATTACCATGGCTAAGATAGTTCTATAAGAATAAATTCTAAAAGAAGATTTAACACACAAATGTAATATCCCTTCAATCGTTATGGATATTGCAAGGCTAGATTATCACCAAAGATATAATAGAGGTAATGTCAAGTTGGAAGGAAGGAAGGAAGGAAATGTAGTTTACTAAGGTAAGGATGCAATAGAAATATATCATAAAGTAGGAAAAACAAAACCCCTTGTAATCCTTCAGTTTCTTCTTCTGTTCAAGACATGTTGTTTATCTTTTTTGTCTTACAGATTGACATGATGATAGCATTTATGGTCAAATTGTTACAGATTATCTATTTGTTAACCTGTAATATCATTGCTCAGGTATCTGTGCACAGAAGGATAACATATCTATAGCTTTCAAATCAAGGAAAAAAATACTGTGACCATCCATCAATCTACTGTCCATCTTAAAATATCGGTTTCTATCAGGTTAAGTATTCAAGTTGTTTACTTGCATACTGAAGGAGTGTTAGTAGTGCGATGGAGGGGAATCAGCAAAGGAGAGGAACAAATCCTGCCTGAATGTATTTCACTCATCATTTTCATCTTATAAAATTACCTTTCACAGCGAAAACCATGGTGAAAGTCCCACAACTTCAAATTATTCTATTCAGGTATGTATATTGTAAGGAGGTATAAAGATCTGGCCAGATATGCCTTTAGGAATACAGAACGAAATTTGTGATCAAAATCAAACACCCAGATTTGAGAAAGGTATTAATAGTATGTTCATACTGAATCTAATCATCCAAGCATAAAAACAGAGAAATAAGACAATGATTGAACACAACCATGAGAAAACCTAGCATAAGTCATAATACTGCACTACAGAAGGTTTAAAATAAAATCAATGAAATATTATTTGAAAATATGTACAACAATAAGGTTCACAGTACTCTTCCTACAATAAAATGTTGCAATGATTACCAGCATAACAAAATATTATAACTTCATTAACTATAAACCAGTTTAATGGAACACCACCGAGAGAATAATAATAATAATAATAATAATAATAATAATAATAATAATAATAATAATAATAATAATAATAATAACAATAACAACAACAACAACAACAACGGTGTGTGGCCTCCGGAGAGGTCTGATGCAGATCTTTTAAGCCAGCGCTGTATAGGCGACCTGTGTGTCTGTGAGGATGAGGGCCTATTTAAGACTAATTCTAATGCTGAAGATGGCACAACACTTGGTCCCCGAGTCATAGGGATTAACTAATGAAGGTTAACATCCCTATCCCAGCTGGGAATCGAACCTGGGACCCCTTGGGCCAAAGGCCAGCATGCCAACCATTTAACCATTCAGCTGGACATCACTGAAGTTATATACTAGTTTAAAAAAGCTATTCCACTGTGAGCATTTGAATTCACTCATGATTTATATATATATATATATATAGATCCAAAAGTTGACATTTCAAAGTGCAATGTTGAGGCAGTTCTGTTCTATACCACTTAACAGTAGGTATGTAGAACTGGTAAGATTTTTAATACACGTTGGAACAAAAAAAACGAAAACCATACTCATAAGATTATTTTAAGTCACGTGAATGAGTGATATGGGGTACCTTTTACTGTATGTGTTTAAATAATTATCTAGACCTGTGGTTTGGTAATTTTTGAAGCAGAAGTGAACAAAGGAGCTTTTGGAGACATACTCATCAAAAATAAATTTGTTAACTCCCGATACAGCTTATGCTACCGATTATATAATGTTCATAGGTTTACTTGAGAAGCAGTGGTAAGGTACTACAGTATACCTCAAGTAACATTGCATGAAATACAACTATTAACACCTTTCAATACTCTTAAGTGTTGAGTATTCATTCAATATTTGTAAATGACAGCTGTAAACATATTTAAACCGACAACTTCATGAAGTTTATGTATAACTGTGACAACTGGTAGTTCTGCAACATCACTTTAAAGAAACCAGGAGCAAAGTTTTTACTTCTTGGCTGAGCCCCCCCAACCCATAAGGCCCTTCACAAATCCAGTGAGACCAGCAGCCTTCTTGCCTCCAGCAGCACTAGCTTCAAGTTTATCTTCCAGTGATGGGAACTCCACAAAGTTGAAAGCCAAATCAAAGAAGAGAGGTTTACACGGAATGGGCTTCATTTCAGGAGGCAATCTGTACACATTTGGTGATCTTGATGTGAGAGATGGGTCCTCACGGTACTCACTCAGTCGCTCCGACAATGGCTACAAATAAAATCAATAAAACAATATATCCTATTTGCTGGTATCAAATACATTATGCAGAGACATAATTTTTTAACAGCAAAAGAGGTATAACATCCAACAAAAATCAGCAAAGGATATTGCAAAACAGAATAAACAAAATTGGAGGAGAGAAAAAAAAAGAATGCTCCTTTACAGAAATAAAACAGAAGAAATTTTAAAAAGTTTATCTCTATTTCACCTGATTAATTTCAACAGAAATTATGCAGAAAATTTAAGTCACAAACCAACAGCAAGAGAACGTTAACTGTATCAAAGCGATGAAAAATGATACTAATGGCAAATGACCTGATTATGTAAGAGCCTGTTGCTTTAAAGTAAATCTTGCCTCTGTTCCCACCAATTAGCAATAGGAATCAATCTTCTCTATTTTTAGGTTGATTTCATTCAATACACGAAGAAGTAACATGAATCCACTAAGCATTCGCTCCAAAACCATACTGTCTGAATTCTAGTTAATGACATACGATTTTGGTCAGGGCATTACTTCCTTTTCTGTAGAAAACTTGATATAAGAATTCACTGCATTAGTTGATGTTCTAATACTATTTCACTACACAATCAACCCTGGATAATACATACTTCAGTATCTGTAGAATATATCCATTCCACTTTGCTTTCTTCTGCTTAACAATCAAACACGTTTTTCCTTCCAAATCTTTCAACACATTCTGTGAATATAACTATTAAATCAGCATATTATTTATTTTTATTCTTCCTACATCAAGCACAAGCTGTAATGAAGACAAAGAAATGCCCCCATACACTGTATTAGTCACAGGCTAGCGGTGAAGTTTTGGGCAGATATTTGTAACCTGGACACTAAGCGATACTATTACAGTAAACAGGGAGTGATGCCTAAATATTCTGACAGAGTCCATCAGTAGCGTTGTTGCAATGTATCAAATCAAATCAAAATCAAAATCTCTTTATTTGCAAATGAGGTGTCTACCTCGGTGGCAAATGGTATACTAAAATACATTGTCAAGCACTAGATATTAAATTAACAAGAGAAGAATATTTTCCCAAAATACAATATTATAGAATTTATGCTAACAATTTTTTCTATTAAACACACAGCTCATCCTTAATAAATTTATATTGTTTACAAAATTCTACTTATATCTCCTGTACTACTTACAAATATAGTCAACTGATTTACAGTATGTGGAATTACTTCAAATGATACTATACAACTGGTATAAGATTAAAAATTTACATAGCATTTGTTTACATGTTTATTTTTTTACCCATTCTGGAACCTAAGTAGCATAACGACCTGCTGCGTCTTAATCAGAGCCCCTTTTGCCACCACTTTTCAGAGTTCCTGAAGGGCCTTCACAGCTACCGTAGCGGTCCCAGGGCCCTCGAAGTCCCCACTGTACTTCACCCCTACAGGCAGTCCCCTACTTTGGCTGTCCAAACTCCTTAGACCAGGGGATGGAATTAATTTATTCACACACATTTTTTATTTACATTAACCTGCACTGGTCGAATGCCCTCTAACATTTCATTTATTTTCTCTGTTGCTGTTTATTCTCTTCTTGAATATCTGTACAGATTTTGGAAAAGGATCAAACACTACCCCTGGAAAACTGCTCCACTCCTTCACACCCTTCCCAATGAATGAAAATTTACCCCAATCGCTTCTGCTAAAATTCCTTCTAATTTTATATTTGTGGTCAGTCCTGCAGATATAATTATTTTCCAACTGAAGCCTCTCACGGATATTTCCCCATGCTGCTTCTCCTGTATAGGCTCTATATAATCCTATAAGTCGAGTTTTCTCCCTTCTCTTACTTAAAGTTTCCCACCCAAGTTCCTTGAAAATTTCTGATACACTACTCTTTCTTCTGAAATCCCCTGTTACAAATCTTGCTGCTTTCCTCTGCACACTATCTATTTCTTTTATTAGGTATTCTTGGTGAAGATCCCAAACACTGTTTGCACATTCCAATAATGGACGAACCATACTTAAGTAACTTTTCTCTTTTAATTCTTTGTTGCATCCCTTAACCCTTTATAATAATATACAGGAGTCCAATAAATTCTCTTATATTATTATTGAGATTCTTTCAATACGGAAAATAAAATGATTTTCATTACTTGTAATAGTAACTTTAACCCTTTCCCGCCCGCATTTTCACTCCGCTTATCCCCAGGTTTCAACCTATTATTTAGCAAAAACTGAAACAGACCGTATTGTTTCAGAAAAGGTTAAATACAGTAAAAACTATTGATCACAATTAATTCAAATTTTCAATAACATTAGAAAATATACCATCACATCCATTTCTCTGTTTATTGAGTCATAATGTGTTTTTCACCCCCCACCCCCCCTCCTCGTGATACTCGACACAGAGACAGTCTGCATTTGTCACATTCCCATGTTGTCTGAATATCTCAAAACCAATAATCACGTGATTTTGGAAGTGGAATGATGCCCATGTATATAAGATTTTATTTCATCTGGGCAAGGGTCTTCCCATTCTGTTATCATCTTATCGGAATGCGACTGTTTTTGTTTTTTTTGCTAGGGGCTTTACGTCGCACCGACACGGATAGGTCTTATGGCGACGATTGGATAGGAAAGGCCTAGGAGTTGGAAGGAAGCGGCCGTGGCCTTACTTAAGGTACAGGCCCAGCATTTGCCTGGTGTGAAAATGGGAAACCACGGAAAACCATCTTCAGGGCTGCCGATAGTGGGATTCGAACCTACTATCTCCCGGATGCAAGCTCACAGCCACACGCCTCTACGCGCACGGCCAACTCGCCCGGTGAATGCGACTGTTTGAAGGCTGCATTGTTATATGCGCAACAGGCCATGTCACTGAATAGTTTTTCTCCTCCTAACATACGTAAAAACAATCTCTTTCCCCTAATACTCTTTCCGAATTATCCGTAGGTTCAACATCATCCATTTAATCATTCGGAGTAATGAAACGTAATATTTGTGTTACCTGAATTGCTGTGGCATCGCCATCAGGTCCGATTTATCGATATTCGTTTTCATTCATATCACTGTTATCACTAAAATTATCTTCGTTGATACATTATTCACTCATTAAAAATTCACTTGCACCCCTACTCAAGGATTCTGTGTCACTTTTTTCGCCCATATTCAGCTCAGTTTCAATATATGCGATATTCAATCCCGCCATGTTTACGAACGAAACAGCTGACCCACGCTCGCAGAAGTTCAAGACCGTTGCCTAGGCAACGTCAAGACAGAGTAT
Organism: Anabrus simplex; assembly: GCF_040414725.1. Lineage (NCBI taxonomy): Eukaryota > Metazoa > Arthropoda > Insecta > Orthoptera > Tettigoniidae > Anabrus > Anabrus simplex. The sequence continues at coordinate 131,751,940 of NC_090270.1, read as the reverse complement.
CTCTCTTCCTTTATTCCCTGAGACTTGTAGATTGCACTGCATGTTCATAAATGCTTTATAAACACTTCACTGATGAGAAAAATAAAAAAAAACTATCGCACAGATCGCAGACGAATGCAGATAATGCAGCCGGGCGCTTTCGGGCGCTAAGGACCAGAAGACTAAATGAACAGTCGGGCGCTTTCGGGCCGGAAAGGGTTAAGTAGCCTCATTATGACATGTAACGATCTGTACGCTTTCCCAACAATGTGATCCACATGACCCTTCCAGTGCAAATTACTTTCAAATCTCACACCTAAGTATTTGCACTTGCCATCTTTTGGGATAACTATCTCATCCAAAGTATACTCAAATTCAGTTTTAAAACACCTGTTTGTAAATGTTGTAACAGTTGGTTTGCCTCCATTAACCTTCATATTATTCTCTTCAACCCATTGCCGGATACTCTGAAGGTCCCTTTGTAATTCTGAACAATCCTCAATATTATTTATTTCCCTATAAACAATTATGTCATCTACGTACAATCTTATTTTTGATGTTATATTGTTCCCTAAATCATTTGCGTATATTAAGAAAAGTAACGGACCGATTATACTACCCTGTGCAATTCCCTTCCAAACTTTCTCTTCCCGTGATACATTATTTCCTACTTTGACTTTCTGAACCCTTGAATTTAGAAATGTTTTTATCTAACGTGTAACCCTTATGTCCAATCCTATTACCTCCAATTTCTTTAATAATATTCCATGTTCCACTCTATCAAAGGCTTTGGAAAAATCTATGGCTATGCAATCTAACTGGCCTCCTGAATCCAATTGATCTGATATGTTCTGCAGAAATCCTACCAGTTGTGCCTCACAAGAAAATTTCTTTCTAAATCCATACTGGCTCCTCATGAACCAATTTTTATCATCACATATCCCTCTGATGTACTTTTATATTAAACTCTCCAGTATTTTACAAACTATACTGGTCAGGCTGATCTGTAGTTCTCTGGTTTCCTTTTATCACCCTTTCCTTTATAAATTGGTATTATTATAGATTCCTTCCATTCCTATTTATGACATAGTCAAAGAGAAATTTTAAATAAGGCACTATGTACCACACCATTGTCTTTAACACCTCCCCAGTAATTTGATCACTTCCTGCTGCTTTTCCTTGCTGAAGCAGTTGGATTTCTCTGAAAATATCTTCATTTGTGAATGAGAAGCTTCTTGTTTCCCTCTGTGTCTCTCTCTCTCTCTCTCTACTGTTTCGGTTTCCAACTCCTGACAATCGTCTACTGAATCTCTGAATTCCCTACTAAATAGGTTTGCTTTCTCAGTATCTGTTAAATAGTGTTAACCCCCTTCTCCCACCATTGTAGGAATTTGGATTCCGTTTCCTTTTTGATTCCTGATATATGAATACAGTTTTTTCCATTTCCCTTTGTGGTCATTACCCTCTTGAAGTATGCCATTCATATAATTCTCTTTTGCTTCCTTTTTCATTCTATTCAGTTCCCTCATTAGCTGTTTTCTAGTTTCTCTACTCTCGCTACCTTCTTTGATTTTCCTGTTTACTATTCTATTCTTTTTAATTTTCTTATTTCCCTTGTATAATAAACAGGGTCTGAGGTCATTTTACCCTTCTTAACAGGTACAAATCTCTTCTCTCCTTCCCAAATGATTCCTTTAAATTTAGCCCAAAGTGTATCCACATTACTCCCTTCACTTATCCAACAACTGAATTGTGATTTAAGGTAAGTCCCAAATTCATCAACTTTAGTTTTTCTGTACAATTTCTTGTCTTGTGTGATGCTCTTTTTAAGCCTTTTTGGTACCAGTCCTACATCATTATTACAGCCTTATGGTCACCTATTCCTTCAATTACCCCAGTTTTATCAACAATTTCCCATGGTTTAACCAAGAATACATCTAGTAAGTTATTGAGACGAGTTGGTTCTTGTACTACTTGTGTAAATCCTCCCTCCCAAATTAACTTATTTGCCAGTTTCTGTTCATGGGCTTCACTTGCAACTCCATTCCATTCAACTTCAGGCAAGTTTAGATCTCCCCCAATTATTACCATATCATTATTATTGTCTTTATGAGTATAATATATTATTTTCTCAAATATTTCCATTTCTCCTCTCTTCCAGGCCTGTATGTTCCTATAATTCCCACCTCCTTCATATTATCACAAACTAATTTTATCCCTAATATTTCATCCCTTTCATCGGTAAACCATTCATGTGAACAATAAGTTTCCTTCACCAGAATAAACACCCCCCCCCCCTTTTTTTATCTTCTCGGTCTCTACGATAGACAGTGTACCCTTCTGGAAATACTTCTCTATTACCCACCCCTTCTCTCAACCACGATTCCACTCCTATCACCACATCAGTCTCATAAGATTCCATCAATGTACCAAATTTTAATTGTTTATTTACTACACTCTGACAGTTTACCAAGAGCAATCTCAGACCCCCTTCCTCCCTAAAACTTGACTGTTGCAATTGGGTAACTTGGAATTCCTTACTTTCCTGAGTTTCATTTCCTAGTTGACTGAGCCAGCTTGAAGTACAGCTGGCTCTTTCTACTAGTTTTCCTGGTCAGTATTGTAACTCAAGGGAGTTGCCTTTTTTACAGTACATATCTTAAGATGAATAAAATCTAGAACAATATTTGCTATCTTTTGTTTACCTGAATTGTTTACATGAAGGCCATGCTTTGTGTAACAGTGTCTCTCGAAACTGCTGCTATCAATTACCTGTGTATTACGAAAATGTTTACAAATTTTAACCATCTCTGTATTAACTTTGTCCACTTGAATGTTCACACACGAGTCTCTAATCAAATCATGCCTGTGGGGCACGTTCACTACAAAGATATTAGTGTGAGTCAGCTTACCTAGTGTACATTTAAGTTTAGAAATGACATTCTTAGCGTCGTTGTGAGCTACGTCGTTCGTCCCGCCGATGATCACTACTGCATCACGACTTCCGAGATTTCTTGCTGCCTGTTCTGTGTTTTCCAATACCTTCTTGATTGGGGCCCCAGGATATATGACGGCCGATGCTGCAATATATTCATTGTTCATTTTCTCCGCAATTCCCCTCGCCTGGCTATCACCAAATATAAGAATGTTCGACACTTTCGCCGGTGCACTGTGTGGGATTTTAGGCCTAACTTTGCCGCTTCTCGTAACAGATTTTGCGCTATACGTTTGACTGCTTCCCATACGGATAAGTCGTTGCGTATCGCTTACTTCCCTCAGGGATGAAAATCTATTTTTGGTGTCAATTAGTCAATTACAAAGCTGCCCTTATTTAACTGTACACTTTTCCTCCTAGAATCTGAAGCAACTTGACACCACGCGCTAGTATTCACGGAACCACCTGCGTGTTTACTGGTACCGGTACTTTCGATTCCAGTAAACGTACCTTCTCCTTTAAAATCTCATTCTCCGCTTTTAATGCTTGTAAATCCTGTTGCAATAAAGAGAGAATTACAAGTATATTATCATTACCTCCATCCTCCAGGGAATGAGACGCCGGCGATTCGTTGACCGTTGTAGGCCTAGGTTTGTTACCACTATTTAAATTGCTCTCGCCACAGCTCACACAGGTCCAAATATCTTCATTTTTAGCAAAACCAGCACTACACATACATTCAAAATGTTACCAAATTAAACACTTTTCACACTGGATACCATTCTTCACTAGCTTCTTGTTTACACCACACTTATTCCCGATTATTTCGCAAGAAAACCGGGAGCTATCTTCACTTACATCCTTCGCGGACGCCATCTGTATATCAAGAAGGTCTTCCGACAATTCAAACGGTTTAAAGAAATTCACAATGAAGTGACACATAGTCCCTCTTGCACAAATTTAACCAAATATTGTAATGGTTTTCAGATGGTATTTTTCACAAAATCCTCAACAGTTGGCTGATATTTCAATCTCTTCTCTGAATCATCTATTTCAGGTTGGCTCTCATGGGTCTCAAATCTGATGGTACGGTCTATAAGGCATCCTTGAAATGAGTTTGGTTAAAAGGCACCAATATCAAACCACCTCATCCCACTGGAGAGACCACTCAAAGGTTGTGTATCACTTTACCTTCAAGATGTATATTGAATGCTCAACTCAAAGGCTGGTTCGGACCTCAACAGCTCCACCATCAGCCATCATAGGTCACCCAGGCCTCACTGAAGCGGCGTACCAGGGAAATGAGTGAGGTAGTTTCCCGTTGCTTTCCCCACTGTGCCAGAAGATGCTATTACATATCAGTCTGCCAAGTCCACTGAAATGCCCACACCAAATGACCCTATGAGCAACATTTTCACACCATTCATAACAGGGACTGGCTGCAGAAGGAATGGCACTACTAGCATTGCTCATACCTCGGTCACTTTTATGTTGTCAAAGCGAAGGATGAGACTAAGACAGGTCAATGGAAGTAACAAATTTGTTCTAGACCACACCAGAAGACACAGTGCACTATAATCACTATATTTTGCCAGCAAAGCCAAATCCTTCCAGATATTAACAATAATTACTGAACTGACTTTATGACAAGAGTTGCATGGAAGTTCATCATGGGTACAGACTCCCAGGATGTACAGTAAGCAAGAGTTTCGAACTCTGTGATAATGCTGACGAAGGTTCTACTGGGATCTGCCTGACACAGTTCTTACGGTTGATGTATTTACAGTCATCTCAATCCTTCTCTTTATTTGTTACAGGTTGGACCCTTGTGCTCCTGGACCTACCTACTTACTGGAGTGTATTGTTTGTAAAGGAGCACTTCTTTTCCTGTATGTTCTTTTTTATTTCAGTTGTCAAAAGTTTCAAGTTTTAATTGCTGTTTTGACTCATGTGTGTCAACAAAATCTCCTCTACCAAACATGGACATATAGCAAGAAATGTCATCAAAGAATTGTCGTGTAGAACACAGAAAGGTATTGCCTGATTTCAACAAGGTCTTTCATCTAGATTCACCTCCTATTTGTCACAAAATAGTTCCAAACTCTTGAATTTCATGTCCGTGCACACTGTAACGTGTATCCTTGAAACGAGTTGCAGTAATCGTTTAGTGATACTGACCATTGGTTGCACACAATTTAGCCTATATTTCTAATTATAACTGAAAGTTATGCCTTTGCTGGTGAGATGTAGTGTTTACAGTGCACTATGTCTTCTGGTATGGCCTAGAATAAATTTGTTACTTTCATTGACCTGTCTCAGTCTTCCTTGGCTTTGACAATAAGAAAGTGACCGAGGTCTGAGCGATGCTAGTATTACCATCTCTAATGTAGCCAGTCCGTTATGAATGGTGTGAAAATATTGCTCATAGGGTCAGTTGGTGCATGCATTTCAGTGGGCTTGGCAGACTGACATCTATTAGCAACTTCTGGCCCAGTGAGGAAAGCAACAGGAAACTACATCACTCCTCATTTCCCTAGTATGCCTCTTCAGTGATGCCTAGGCTATCTATGACAGCTGTTGGCAGAGTTCTGGCAGATCAAACCAGTCTTCGGGCTGAATACCCAATATACAACATACACAACTGAAAGTTAGTTGACCGGGCGAGTTGGCCGTGCGCGTAGAGGCGCGCGGCTGTGAGCTTGCATCCGGGAGATAGTAGCTTCGAATCCCACTATCGGGAGCCCTGAAGATGGTTTACCGTGGTTTCCCATTTTCACACCAGGCAAATGCTGGGGCTGTACCTTAATTAAGGCCACGGCCGCTTCCTTCCAACTCCTAGGCCTTTCCTATCCCATCGTCGCCATAAGACCTATCTGTGTCGGTGCGACGTAAAGCCCCTAGCAAAAAAAAAGTTAGCTGAAGTTGCTTAAATTAACAACCAAACACTGTTTAAAAACTACTGGTTCATACGAGGCATTCTGGAAGAGAACAGCGAATCCACCAAATGCAGGCTTAGAGATATTGATGTTTGAAATCTGTGTGCCCGTAAATTAGATAAGGACGAGCTCGCCAAAGACATCTCTTTGAGGTAATCATACTCCGTACAATGAGACATGAACAGATTTATCTAATTATTGGTCACAGACTACATTATTAAGAAATCATTAGAGCGTTAATTTTGATGCCATATATTGCAGCAAAAAATGCACAGAATTGAAAAAGAGAAATAACCTCACTGTGATTTTGACACTCGCAAAGTGTCTGCAGTTATTAAATAAACGCAAATTATGCAGATATCTGTCACTCTATTGCCCTGTGATGAAAAGCAGTCTTTCTTGTTCTCAGAACAGAGGCATTAATAGTTTATTAGAAGATCATCTTCAAGACGTTCTTCGGAGTTAATCTTTGCTACATTCAAGTTTCATTTGGTGAATACATAATCAAAAATGACTTGTGGTGAGGTGGCACATAAGCGAGTAGAGCTTTAAAGTCCTTACTTCCTTGTCAATGAGTTTTATTGGAGTGGCATACACCTTTGGAAGAACCGCCTGAGAGAGATCAAAGGTTCACTGTATGACCTGGACCTACCTTTTTGCAGATGGACATCAATAGTGATAGAAAATTCAGCAACATAGGCGCTTTTTATGACATAGCCTAGTCTGCACTAACTGGAGTAGACGAAGACTCTGCCGTCCTTAAGTTCGGTCGTCTTCGGTTTTCTCTTCGAGATCGACTTCTGCAGGGCACCATAGTTGAGAAACATATTCCTGCCCATATTCGCCACTATGAATGGCTTAGTGGTTCTACTGTTTCGTAAGTGTGATATAGTGCTCGCAAAGGCATGCCAAAACCATATTCATATTCTTATTTTAGCTGCCACATTGTCACTGAACATTACCAATTTCGTTCCTTTGTCTGGAATTTGGCTGTTTATGTAGCCAAGCTAGCAATTTCAACTGAACCACACCTTACTACATTTTCATTCTACACATACACGACAGCTGTATCATGTTTCATGTCATGAATGCAAAACTTATAGGTAGAAAGCTTTCTTTTGTATAATAGTACACGCCTGTTATGTTTGGTGTCTGTAAAGCTTGCTGTAAATTGAAAAATATCACGGCCACACATCGATTCTGATTACTTCTGAAAGATTTTAAAATAGAATATGCTGCTTTAGCACGTTTCAAGTGACCTTGTCTTAGATTCTTAATTGTCATTTGTCACCTGTTTACAGTAAGCACACATGTTACTCTTTGGTGGTTCAAAACCCAAATTGAAGTTTCTGTTATCCTTATAATACCTACTGCTCACAAGCTCTGTGTCTCTATGGTGTTCCATCGTCCAATTACAGTAAAACTAATAGAGGGAATTAATGTTTAAGCCTGTAGGGAGGTACTGTCTACGAGTATTTCATTTCAGCATCAACCGTACACTCATGTTTTCCATTCCCATGTTAGACAGCTTGGACAGTGCAACTTCGTGTCTGTTTTGCTAGCATGGTTTGCAAACACTTATTGAATATGCCGTGAATACTGTAAAAAGCCGTAGGACACACAGTATGTACCACATTGTCATAAATTGCAATGTAATGAATACAGTGTAATGTTCTGCTTAGCCTGTTCTTAATGCGCCACCTCTTCACATCAATACTGGTTAAGAGCTTAGAAGATTGGCATGCTGTAGATTATAATCACCCAAGTCACAGAAATTATTAAATATACGGTGTTGCCAAAACATTTAGGGACACCCATATATTTCAGACTTGAACAGAGTGTCCCTATACTTTTAACTTTATGATTTATTTTAAGTACAACTGATATAAAGTACTCAAATATCATGCTTGGTGGAAAATTTTAAGACTTTATCTCAAATAGTTCATGAGTTATGATTTTTTGGTCTTTTATGGCCACCCAAAATTGACCTTGATTTTGAAGAAACAAAATAATACAATTACAAAGTCACCCAACAATTCATACTGATTGTTACATGGTTGCTAGGTGATAACACCTTTCAAATGACCCCTGTTAGAAGGTGTTAAAGGAGTTTTTACTTATTTTGCCATCATTTCAGTAAAATTTCAATTCCTGTAAATTTTAGGCCTAATAGCACTGATTTCTGAATTGCTGCAACTTCCGAAGGGAGGCAGTTAGCACAATGACGTTTTCATGGATGGATTCCGTGTGTTGCAGTGGTTGGGGGAGCTAAGTGCGGGCGCAATCTCAGGTGTTGATACCTTTGTGAAGTTTAGAACTTAACTGTTTGCATGCAATTTACGATTTGAAATTTTACTAAAATGGGAAAATGAGTAAGAACTCCTTGAACACCTTCTAACAGGGGTCATTTTAAAGGTGTTGTTATCGGCTAGTAAACGCGTAACAATCAGTGTGCATTGTTGGATAGCTTTTTAGTTGTATTATGTGTTTCTTCAGTATCTAGGTCAACTTTGGGTGGCCATAGAAGACAAAAAAAGTAGTAACTCATGAACCATTTGACTTACAATCTTCAAATTTTCAACCAAACATGATATTATAGTACTTTGTATCAGTTGTACTTAAAATAAATCACAAGTATAAAAGTATAGGGACATTCTGTTCAAGTCTGAAATATACGGGTGTCCCGAAACTTTTTGGCAACACTGTATGTTGTATTTTGTCCATACCTAATGCGACGAAGCACCCACCAGTACATGCCATACCTACAACGTGAGCTGCAACGTATCGTGATATTCTTACACTAATGTATGCATTGCCTTTATTTTTTTTGCTAGTGGTTTTACGTCGCAACCGATACAGATAGGTTTTATGGCGACGATGGGATAGGAAAGGCCTAGGAGTTGGAAGGAAGCGGCTGTGGCCTTAATTAAGGTATAGCCAGAGCATTTGCCTAGTGTGAAAATGGGAAATAATGGAAAACCATCTTCGGGGCTGCCGACAGTGGGATTTGAACCCACTACCTCTCGGACGCAAGCTCACAGCCGTGTGCCTCTAACCGCATGGCCAACTCGCCCAGTGCATTGCCTTTATTCCTTTTAATCTTTGCTTGCATGTTTTTCCATTGTTACGCATGCTTTTGACATTTCCTCAACTTACAGGTATGCCAGGCTGATCACCACTGTTTCTGTTATTCATAATAGAATGAACAAATAGGTGTAACAAACAAAATCTAGTTTTCCCCTCCTTAATGACCTGTTAAAATAGATCACTATTTGTATTCAAATTTTAATGGCTAACAATTATGATCTGAAGAATTATAATTCCTACTGGTTTACATTTAATTTTTCGACCTTGGGGCAACCATGAGATTGTACATCGCCTCTCCTGGCTTGGCGTCATTATCTGGGTATCTGTTGAAGGTGCTGGATGTGCTAGTCCTAGGGGCGGTTGATCCCCACGGCAAGTAGTTGAAATGTAGGAGAACATTTTTCTCCTGTTTGGTTTCTTTCTTTCATTTCTTTAATTAATCTTTGTCATTTGTTTTTGATTAGGAATTCTCAGATCACTTTTGTTACAATGTTTAAAGATTAGGATTTTCAGGTGGTGTCAGGGACATTGTGTGGCCTTTATTTGTAACATGTATAAAAGATAGCTTTTTCAGGCTACAAAGCGTATTTTTAAAGTAAGTACAATTTCCAAATATAGCTACTGCAGTGCTTTGGTAGTCATTCAGAGCATGTGTGCTCAGTACATACATCTGTAGGCTAGCCACAAACGCCATTATGGAAGCATTCACTGTACTTATGTTTGTTTGTGTGTGTTGAAAATGCCTCTAATAATTTACGGTCCCGCCACGTGCGAGCTGCGATTCATTTCCTAAATGCAAAAGACGTGAAAGCTGTTGAAATTCATTGGCACATTAGTGAAGTGTATGGAGAACACACTATGAGCGAAGGAATAAAAAAATGGTTAGAACACTTAAAGAAGGCTGTACGAATGTCCACGACGAGAAGCGTAGTGGGTGACCGTCTAACATTACTGAAGACTTGGTGTGTCAAGTTGATGCAGAGGTTTGAAGAAACAGATGCTTTATAATTTCGTCATTAAATTATGAGTTGCCTGAAATTTTAGTGATCTTTATGAAACTGTCAGGACGCTTAGATTATCAGAAGTTGTGGACATGCTGGGTACCGAGGATGCTGACAGAGGTACACAAAACAAAGTGCATAGGCAGTGCTTTGACTTTCTCTGAGTAGTACAGTAATGAAGGAGATGCGTTCATCAGCCAAACTGTCACTGGCGACAAAACATAGGCGGCTTATGTTAAGCTGGAATCAAAACAACAATTTATGGATTGGAGACACTCAACATCACTCAAGAAAGTGAAGTGCAAGCGAACAATTTCAGCTTGCAAACTCGTGGGATAGGCAGGGGCTGTTGCTTGCCGAGACTTATTGTGAGACCTTGAATAACCTCCAGTCGTGCAATCCAAAATTAATGGCATGGCATGCACACAAGGGGGATTATTTTGCTTCACGAAAATGTGCGACCTCGCAGACTAATCGAACCTGAAACCTCATAGCTTCATTTGGTTGGGAACAATGTGATCATCCTCTGTATAGTTCTGACCTAGCGCCTAGCGACTACCACTTGTTCCTGCACTTGAAAAAGCATTTAGGAGGTGAGCACGACGATGATGATGAGCTAAAAAATCGACCATGCTGCAATGGTTGGCACATAAGGAAGAATTTCTATGAGGATGGAATTCAGAAGCTGGTTTCAAGACATGACTAGTGCTTACATATAAAAATATAATTGTTTACAAAAACTGCATGTTTTTTCTATATCAAAATGGTACTTAATAAACATGCCTCATACAACCTTATTTCATTTGGTGAAAATGAATGCATTTTTACTATTTTCCCTGCAGATTAATTTAGTTGTTTCCCTTTCATTCACTTCATTAGAATGGGCTGAGCCTCTGTTAGAAAGGAACCTTCTGTTCCACCAAAGTCTTTGTGCCTCTCGATGTAATTAAAATGATGAAATTACCACGGAGCCTCTGTTAGAAAGGAACCTTCTGTTCCATCAAAGTCTTTGTGCCTCTCGATGTAATTAAAATGATGAAATTACCACGGATGCTTGTTTGTTTGTCCAACCCTTGTGCCGTTTCTCTACAGGGCTGGGTCCTGTTTTCTGGTAACCTGAGTAGATGTCGAAAAGAATGAGTTTCATTTCTTCCGGATTCTACGCATTAATGGTTCCATTTTATTGTAGATTGTTTCATTAGAAGCTAGTATCTAGTGTCCATTTTCATGATAGTTTTTGTTTATGCACATTCTGATTATTCTTTTTCTTTCAATCATATCCACAGGGCTATTTATTTTGAGAACAGTTTCACTTGCGTATGTTATTTCTCGTTGTGTAACTGTTTTATTGTGTTTTAATTTTGTGGCTATTGAGAGGCCTTTTTTATTCTGTGTGTTCTTGGTGATATATTGTGCTCTTGTGAGTTTATTTATTGTAGTATGCCATGTTGGCTTTTTGTTGAAGAAATATGTTATTTCTTCTAAATATTAAAACAATTTTTATTATAATTCTTGGCATTATACTTGTTTTCTAAATTTTATGTGGGGACAGGAAAATTAATAGCCTAACTGCTTGTGAAAGGCATTTCTCACACTACTGTCAAGTGTAATCCTTATATATTTCCTTTATTTATGTTTGTCATCCCTTTTCTAACCCTTTTGTTAATACATTGCTTTTAGTAAGCATTCTTGATTTCTATGTTCTGATGCCAAATCGCTCAAACAGGTTATGATCCCTGGACTTGCTTCCCATAGTTTGCTTCATTATTTTTATTGTGTGTTTAATTGTACCCCTTCTTGCCTTTAAATTCTATGTTCACCATGTCAGTAGGGTTACAATTTCCTTGAATAACCATGTATGCCAGGCTGATTGTCACTGTTATTCATAATAGAACAATTAAAGTCTATAAATTATGTACATAACAACTCGATCTAGTTACAATCACATGTTTGGTTTGTTACATGGCTAACAATGACAAGCTGTACAATCAGCTGTTGTTTGGAGAGGGACCAGTTGTATGCTCACCCTTCTCTTGTGCAGCAATACGAGTCTTATGAATCTGTCACAGACTATGCAATTTCTGCAGCATTCAAAACAATGGGTATTAATGATGTATAGCAGACTCCCTCTACTTTAGCTTTGGTTAGTTCGGCTGCTGGAAAATCCGGCCGGCACCTGCCTTTGAGTACGCTTCCGTTCCTTACCTCGCACCCCGCTGAGACAGACATAAGTTACCACCTGTCTCTCTAGTTTCCAGTTACATCATTGGTTGATAGTTACATTTTGTTTATGACAGTCTGTGATCGTTACATGAAGTGTTAGTGTACCTTTATAAATTAAATTCTGAGTTTTTGCAATAAGTTTTTCTGCATTTAATTTTCCACCATGAGTGTTTGACTCTCATCGGGAGTGAAACGTCAATAGTGTATGGGAATCATGATGACAACTACTCCATTTTGGGCGAGTACACTTAAGCTAAATATTGGTATTTATAGCATAATGTCCATTAGTCCGGACTAGGGTCCGGTCCGGAGGTGGCCGAACTAGAAGGAGTCTACTGTAGTGAGGGTGAGCATGCCAGCTTGTATCAGGCTAGTGTTCTAGGGGAAGGTCTCAAGCTACCTGGAGATTTAATTTTAAAAAATCATCGACCAATGGCAGGTTCGCCCCTTTCATCTGGGATGCCTCATATGTTCAATAATAACAATAATGAAAAACTCAAACCTTTCAATAACAACATCAACACAAAACAAATTATTTATGCTTACTTTCTTTGCTCTGACATTTGATTTTGGACCAATTATCAAGCCTCCATCTTCCTCTTGATTTTCTCCTTCCAGAACACTATGAGCATGAGCAGAGAATTCCTGACCTTCAATATCTTTTTTCAGAGATAGTAGATCATTCTTCATTGAGGCATCCAGGTATTTCCCGTTCAAGGCTTCATCTACATACTGGCCTGCACGTTGGTACATTGCCACTGCATCATGCCAGCGTCGTAAGGTGACTAGACTCTGAGCAATAAAGAAGCACCTAAAACAGAAGAGGTATGATGATGTTTAAGATGATATAACTAGATTTCCATAGAACAAAACAAAACAATTTCAATCTCCTACACCAGTAAGCAAACAATATGCACATAAAGCTTTGTCTATTAATAACCATTATAGTTAAACATCAATCATCATCACTGGACTCCAAATCCACAGGTGAACTGGAATACTTGACTATGGAGACATTGTCCTCGTTGATGTGACCCTTGAACAAACTATGAAACTTCAACGGGCATTGAACTCTGGTCTTCGATTTGTTTTTAACTTGAGTTATGATACTCACATAACCCTTAGCTACACTTTTCTTTCCTGGCTGAAACCCAAGAGGCGAAGGAAATTCCACATACTTGCATTGATATATCGAACTCAAAAGGAAAATCTTCAAATTTCCATTTATTATCCTCATTCCATAATTGTAACACAAGATCTGGCACTTCCCTCATTATTCCCATCAACCACTCTTCAATGTGTAATAGATCCTTCGTTGTGGTTGGGTCAAGACTTTGGAATTCACCCCCAGCTGCTGTCACGAAATCCAACTCAGTATCAAAATTTAAGACTGCATGTAGAGATTACCTGTTGAATATGGTTGATTGTTTTATTTGTATGGTAACACACGATAAGTTGTGTGATGATAATAATACAATCATCATCATCATCACAGTGTAAATGTATTATTATTATTATTATTATTATTATTATTATTGTACCGGGCGGTACACCTCCACGCCGCTAATTCAAACTTTGCGCCAGTTGAAACTCCTCTGCTGGAGGAAGTCTGAACTTTATCTACTGTATTAATTTTCAAGTTTCTCAGAAGATGTCACTACTTGGAAATTTTGAAGTTTCTGAACTGGGTCGTTTTCGACGTATTTTTGTTTTTCCTGTAGTAAGAAGTGTGAACATTCTCTTCTAGAGGACACTACTGAAGAACTACAATGGTGCACCCTAGTGCGAAGTGAAAGAACTATGTTTTTGGAGAAATTTTGAATTCATAAGTTTGTTCTTTGTTAAATTTCTTTCAGTCATTGTTTAAGTTGGCAATATTAACCCTTTCTTTCCCCTTGTTTTGAATTTAGCCAATCCCGAATTTCTTGAATTAATTTTCCACCAATTATGTGTTTCTTCTTCATATTGTGTAGGGGTTTTCTTGGTTATCCAATAAAATGATTGTGGGCGGGTGTTTTCATTCCTGAAACGCCTCGAAGTTTCCACGAGAGTATATAAACTGCTGATTTTCGGGTCTCTGCGCCACTTCAGTACCAACTTTCAAAGTGTAAAGTACGTAGCAGGGGGCGGGAAGCGCCTCTTTCTTCGGGCAGCAGTACAACCACAAGGTAATGGCCGTTTAATTACTTCTTTTCTTGCTAGCTCAGCAGTTTAACTCTCGGGGCAGGTCCGAAGCCTTTCACCATGTAACTTTCCTCTAAAATGTAAAGACACTTAGTTTCAATTCTATCTTTTTAAACTAAAAATTTGGGATAGAGAGTGCTTAACCCTCTCGAGCTCCCACTCACGTTGCTTTGAGGTGAACTTATTTTCTCAACCGATTCTTCCTGTCTAGCGTAATGTAAATTGTTTCCTTCTATAAGTCACCTCCTTAGTATGGGATTAGCCGCCCTTGCATTAGCGGCCTAGAGCCAGATTAGGTTTTAAACAAATGTATTAGGAGTGCAAGAACGCCTCCTCTCAAGTTGGTATTTTAGAGGCCATGTAATTTTCATGTTTTCTTACTTAATAGGCCTCAGTAGGTTGGGTATTTTCCCCCTGTGCTTATGTCCTTAGAGGACAACTTGAAGGTGGAGTTTGGTGTGGCCTTTGATTGGCTTAAACTTTGAGAGCGGATCGCTCTTTTGGAATTTGTTACTGCGTGCCTCTAGGAGGCTTTACTGTGTAATTGGGAGCCAGTGCTCCTGGGCATGATTGGGGTTTTCTGCCCCTCTGTTGTATCTCGTTTTTGGGGTAAGGTTGGGCTAATTGCTCAAGAACTGTGAGTTCGAGGCTCGAAGCCCAATCCTGTAAATACTGTAATTGTACTTTTGTTGCCTTGCTACTCTGTACCTGCCATTCTTGTTATTTCTTAATTTTGAAAAGAAAATATAGCCTTGTTAAATTTTACCTTAACTTTAATTTGGTAGTTTGAGACCCGTTCACCCCCGCACCTTCTTTCACCTCTGCTGTTCCACAGATACCTCGGAACAATTATCATCATTATTATTATTATTGTGTAAATGTACATAATATTTAGCTTCTTACTCATGTACATGGATCACTTTTTATGGCCATACTTACACTTCAATTTACTTTATTACGTATTGTGTTATCTTTATGCATTGCTTATATTTTTTCAGTTTGCATCTTACTTTTTCATTATGACCTTGTCTTTTTTTTTTTACCTTTATGATCCGGATTTATTTTATTTGTTTAACTTTGCTTTCTTTCTTCACTATATGTTGTCCAAATCTGTAATTTTTAACTTATCTTTGATTTTATAATAGAATAGTACATTTCTTTTACATATGTGTATTCTCTGTAAATTATGTGGTTAAGTGTAACAGGGCCAATAGCCCTAACTTCGCCACTGCTTAAATAAATAAATAAATAAATAAATAAATAAATAAATAAATAAATAAATAAATAAATAAATAAATAAATAAATAAATAAATAAATAAATAAATAAATAAATAAATAAATAAATAAATAAATAAATAAATAAATAAATAAATAAATAAATAAATAAATAAATAAATAAATAAATAAATAAATAAATAAATAAATAAATAAATAAATAAAATACATAAACAAACAAACAAACAAACAATTAAATCCATGTCATAGAAACTTTTGGCAACGATTATGAGCAACACAAATTCCTTGCCAATACATCTAATTCCTAATAACATTTATAAGTATGTTCAGCAAAGATAACTGATTTCTGTTTACATTGCGGAGAACTTATATGCAAACTTTATAATTTTCTTTGTCTAAAAAATCCAGGTGTGTGTGTGTGTGTGTGTGTAATATGCATGGAAATATGGTATGTAAGATACCAAAGGTCATCTCTAACACAGTCACAACAACACACAGGAGGAGTAGCTATATTACTGGATATGTCCTATGGACAGCACTCTAATATATTTACAGCAGGTCTCATGGAGGAGATGTAATCAAGAGGCATGTCATCAGTAAAAGGTGAGTGAAAGAGCAAGGCATGTTCAATTCTTATAATGCTATTGAGAAACAAGCATGATAACACAACACATCATAAACAAGCTGTTTGCATGATTTTATTTTCATGTAACATATTAAGCGCAGTAACACTTATTTAAATCCTTTGTGCAGCAGATAGTGGTGATTATTGTAAAAGGGAAGAATGACTCATTTTTTTTGCAGCTCTATCTTTACGCATTGACTTATTGTGTTTGTATTCAAATCCTGTCTTTCCATTAAAAAAAAACAACAAAAAAACCTTATAATGTCATGTTGCACTCCTTTCCTTCTCCTGTGCTTAACCTGTGTTTCTAGTTTTTAAAATAATTTGTGTTCATTTTTATCCTTTTCTCGCTCCTCTTTGATTGTGTTTTAACATTTCACTAACACAATGAAGGCTTTAGGCAATACAAGGATGGGATACGGCAAAGAATGGGAAGGTAGCAGGCCATGGTATTAATCAATGTAAGGCCACAGTAATTGCATGGAAAACCACGATTATGCATCTTCAGGGTTGCCGAAGGGGGTTTTGAATCCACCATCTCCCAAATGCAAGCTCTCAGCGATGTTCAAATCGCTCAGTTCACCAATTTTCCTGTGCTTATCTCCTTTCCATCCTACACTTCCTATGTCAAGACTGAAGATCTGTCAAGATGACCCTCACACCGTTAATGAGTGCTGAAATAGGGAAGCAGAAATAAACTTGTTGGAGGCTGATAAGAAATGGAATAGAAGAACTGGGATTGATGAGTAGAGAGCTTGTGTGAAGATGCAAAGATTGTCCTTGTCCTTTCAGTTTCTTTCTATTACTCACTCTTCCCACACTTTCCTGTCATTGTATTCATCCCAGTATGCATCTGTCATAATAATAATGTTACTGGTTTTACATTCCAGTAACTACTATTTACAGTTTTTGGAGACATGAGGGTGCAAGAATTTTGCTCCACAGGAGTTCTTTTATGTGCCATTAAATATAACAACATTGACTGGAGTATTTGAACACCTTCAAATCCCACATGGCGGAGCAAGGTTCAAACCTGCCAACTTGAGCTCAGAAGGCCAGTGCTCTACCGTCTGGGCTACTCGCCTGGCAGTACGCATTTGTCTCCAGGCTCCCATCTTTTTTATATATGATTATAATAGTCATTGTCTTGATGTATGCAATGTCACTAAAGCAGCAAACACAGAATATTAAGTTCAGATATATGCATAAAAATGGGAGTGGGCATCTCGGACATATTCTGAGTCACGGCCCTCTTTGTACTCAGGCAGCTATTCTCCGGACCATCTTTTGAGCAGACTAAAGCGGAAGTGACGTCATTGTCTCGTCACACTTGCCGTGGTTGCCAAATGACCCGGCGCGCGATTCAAAGTTGTACTCCACCACTATAATACAGCACAGCTCACGGATTGAACCTCGAATGAATTTAAAATAATTAATACATTCACGTATGCGTGTTAGAATCCCATACAGTTTTTTAACGGCTTACAACTTTAAACAATTAATTTACTGAATTAGATTTTAAATGTGAAAACCTACAATCTGTTTTCCAGTCAATGGCCGGGTCAGTGATGGAATAAATGAAGCCCCATCTTGCGGCGAGGACAGGAATTGAGCCGGCTGCCGAAGCCTGTTTCACTCCTCTGGGGCAATGATTAATGACTGACAGATGAAATTAAATGATACTGGAGAGTGATGCTGGAATGAAAGATGACAGGGAAAACCGGAGTACCCGGAGAAAAACCTGTCTCGCCTCCGTTTTGTCCAGCACAAATCTCACATGGAGTGACCGGGATTTGAACCACGGAACCCAGCGTTGAGAAGCCGACGCGCTGCCACCTGAGCCACGGAGGCTTTCACAATTTTAATGTACTAAGTACAATTTCACAGTACAATTTCAATAAATTAGCTATTACAAATATATTTTTATAAAAATATTTAATTTCTTCTTCTTAATCTGTTTACCCTCCAGGGTTGGCTTTTCCCTCGGACTCAGCGAGGGATCTCACCTCTACCGCCTCAAGGACAGTGTTCTGGAGTTTGACTTTGGGTCGGGGATACAACGGGGCAGAATGACCAGTACCTCTCCTGCTATGCTGAACAGGGGCCTTGTGGAGAGATGGGAAGATTGGATGGGACAGACAAGGAAGAGGGAAGGAAGCGGCCGTGGTCTTAAGTGAGGTACCATCTCGGCATTTGCCTGGAGGAGAAGTGGGAAACCACTTCGAGGATGGCTGAGGTGGGAATCGAACCCACCTCTACTCAGTTGACCTCCCGAGGCTGGGTGGACCCCGTTACAGCCCTCGTTACTTACTTAATCCGGTCCTCTTGTACCATGAGGTGTCGAGGATACGAGAGATCTCCATCTACTCCTATCTCCGGTAATGGCAACGGCCTCTCGTACCGAGAGTCCCCTCTCCTGCAGTGCTTCTCTAATCCCCTCCTCCCATGTCTTCCGTGGTCTTCCTCGAGCCTTCCTTCCTTCCACTCTCACCTCCCTCATTAACCTCGGCAAGCGGTCTGTCGACATTCGGTGGACATGGCCAAACCATCTCAATTGATATTCTTGGATGGTTTTCTCCAGTGGCTTCATATTCAATACTTTCCGGATGGCTGTATTCCTGATCCTGTCTCTCCTGGTTTTGTCCTCTACTTTCCGGAGGAACTTCATCTCTGTCGCCTGGATTCTGCTCTTGGTTCTTTCTGTTAGCACCCAGGATTCGCAGCCATAGGTCAATGTGGGAATAAAGGTGGATTTGTAAACGGCTAATTTTGTGCCCTTTGAGATCTCCTTCTTGTTGAGGAAGTTTGTTCGGATGGCATTAAACAAGCGCCCTGCTGTTCCTATTCTTTCTGTTATTTCTTCCTCCATCTTCCCATCTGAGCTGATGATTGAGCCAAGATACTTGAACTTGGTGACTTGTTCTAATGGTTTACTATCGACCATGATACAGTGTCTCTCCTCATTCCTGCTGATAACCATAGTCTTTGTCTTGTCCACATTCACCTCCATACCTTTTTCCTTAAGCTCTTCCACCCATACATTGATGTTGTGCTGCAGGTTTTGTTCGCTGGAGGCAACAACAATCAGGTCATCAGCAAATGCCAGGTCAGAAAATCGTACTGGTCGCATGAGATAATTTCCGACCGTCAATTTCTTGATTTTCTCATGACACAGCTTCATAATATGGTCGAGGTATACGATGAAAAGAAGAGGGCTAAGACTGCAGCCCTGCCGGACTCCTTGTCTCGTAGTAACAGAGCTGGATTTATGTATTTTGAACACAGGGGAACCAACTCACTTTAGTGTATGTTACGGCACATATTCTCACATAGACGTAAGTCTGTGCAGCCGAACGTTGGTTCCGCTGTTTCAGCCCCATATGGGGTGATGGGCGTTAAAATCACCCAACAAGAGGGAGGAGGAAGCTGATCTGTAAGATCAGTGACATCATTTATGTTAAGAGGCTGGCCTGGTGGAAAATAAACATAACACACTGTTGCTATGACAGGCAGCGGTACCCGCACCACAACTGCTTCCAGGGGTCCTTAGAGGAACCTCTTCACTACAGGTATCAGAACGAACAAAAATACCCACGCCAACAGGCGCCCGGTGAGCATAATATCGTTCTGTTGGGTATAGTTGAAAATTTCTCAAGACCGTATGATGACCTGGTCTGAAGTCTGTCTTCTGGATATAGACTATACTCGCCGCGTACTCACTAATGAGCTGACGTAGCTCAGCAAGATGCCTGTAATAACCGTTTCAATTCCACTGTAACAGTGCCATAGTGTGGACTATAAATGGAGTGTTAGGTTATGAGCGACAAGATGCTTGTGAACCTAAACACTATCAACATCTACATCCATAGATGGCCAGGAAGTTCCCCTACGAGGGTAGCGCACAGGTTTTGGAGCAGAAGTACCTGCTGGCGCAGACTCATACTTTCTAGATGGAGGGCATGATTTCTCTTTCGCAGGAGAAGTGTGGGAGCACCCGGTAAGGGAGTTATTCTTCGCCGCTGTCTTTTCTAGTTTATCTAATGGAAACAAGAGAGGTCCACCTATTCAATACCATATAATGTTATAAGAAAAATTATAACATTGTATTATACTTAGTACCGGTTTCGATGCTGGTGTGCATCATCATCAGCCAAAAATATGAAAAATATACATAGACAAGGTTACAATAAACAATGCATAAAGTATACACAAATTTTACAAAACTGGCAAGACCTAATTAAAAACAAAATCCATAAATATTAACTTATGACTTAAACCTAAAAATAGCACCAACTGTCTTAAAACTTTGAATATGCATCTTCTTGATAAAAGTCCTCTGAATCTAAAAACATTAAACCATGTGCGAGCAGATTAAATTAAGCCGAGGACAAAAAACCAATGCTTCGCTATCATAAAATTCCAAGAGCATATTTTTTTAATTTTGTAAGAACATATGTATAAAAGGTTATCTTGTTGAACATTCACCGAGTATTAGAGTAACCGGTGCAAGAATTAAGAAACCATTTTTCTATTGGTTAAAAATGGCTGTCATTAAAATAACGTAACCAGTCAAAAGACGTAACAACTTCCAGTACTAAAAAAGAACATGAGAGAACTTCAGACAGTGTTTTTTGTAATAAAACATAGGTCTTCTCTAACTTAGCAGACTGAATCCATCCGCGTTCTTAAAGTATTAAATAACAAGCTGTTTTTAAATGAAAAAATGGCGGATGCCGTGTTTCCAGGGTACTGAACGATGTTCTCGGTTCAAATTAGGACCTGAAGCAAATAAAAAGAAAGGAAAGAATGTCAAGAAAGGCTTAAAAAAAAAAAAAAAACCTTGTTGTAAGAATTAACGTGAATAAGAGACTCGCTTCTGGGAGCGTATATATTATGTGTGTTTTTAGACGTTAGGGAAGACACTGAGAGCCGCAAGACACCGTGACTAATGCACCCGCATTGGAGGGGAAGGGAGGGGGAAGCAGAACACAGGAGGTACTGAGAAGGAGTAGGAAGGGCCCGGAGCCAATGGCAATGAAGGAAGGAGGGAAGAGGGAGGGGGATTATGCAGGGCAATGCGGCGAGAGGGCATGGCGTGAGAACGTTTTCTGTATGCTATAAAAAACTGATTTGCTATTGGAAGCTTTTCTGAGTCTGAAAAACGCTATCAAAAAATCGAACAATACTCTTGGTTTCTCAGAAATATCATTAAGATTCAAACCAGCATTAAAGTATTGATCCAGGTGAATGAAACAGCTCTCAGTAATGTCAAGCAAAGTACCTTTATTAATAACCTGTAAAACTGTGAGATCCTGATCAATGCTGGTAAAATTATGTTGAAAATCTTTCATATGCTGCCCCATTGCTGAAAACCTATTGTACCTAATGGCATTAACGTGTTCCGCGTATCTGATTTTAAAGTTTCGCCCTGTTTGTCCAAGATAAGAACTGCTGCAGTCATGGCAGCATAATCTGTATACTCCAGAACAATGAAAAACATTATTTCTATTTAATGAAGTGGAGTTATGCAGGATGTCAATACTTCTATTATTAGTTCTGTAAGAAATCTTAGTGTTATGTTTTTTGAAGATGTTGGTGATGCTGTGTATTTTATTTGTAAAGGTAAAAGTCGAAAAAATTATTAACTTTGGGTTTTCTCTCAAAAGGGTAGTATTAGGACGGTACTTAAACTTGTTAACAATTCTCTCAATGAAAGCATTCTTAAAACCATTGTTTCTAGCTATCGCCCGGATGAAATTTAATACTTTATTTAGATTCTTTTTCGACATAGGAACTCTAAAGGCTCTGTCAACCAGACTATTATATGTGGCATTTTTATGGGCCTGAAGATGGGAAGAATCGTTCCTGATGGTGATAGTCTGAGTAGGCTTTCTATAGATATTATATGAAAAGGAAGAAAGTGAACGAGTAACCGTTAGGTCCAAAAAATTCAAACGATTATTATTCTCGGATTCTAAGGTAAACTTTATATTCTGATCTGAACTGTTAAGATTGTCAAGAGTAGCTTTTGCATCTGTGCACCGTTCATCAAGAATTACGAAGGTATCGTCCACAAATCTGGCCCAGATATGAATATTAATGAAGGTTAAATTTTTGCTTATAGCATTATTTTCTAAGTGGTCTAAGTAAATCTCTGCCAAAATCCTGCAGGCCAGTGACCCCATTGCCAGACCATTCTGCTTATAAATCGTATTATCAAAAGTAAAGTAATTATTATTAATTAGCAAGTTAAGAAGACTCATAAAATTTAAAACTTCCAGTTTACTTAGTTGACTATTGACAAGAAGATTCTTCTTGATGATAGCAAGAAGCTCCTTGGTATTTATACTGGGAAACATGTTAACTATATCGAAAGAGTGCATAGTGTGATAAGGACAAAGAACAAAACTATCCAATTTATTAATTCATTCTGTGGTGTTCTTACAAAATTAAAAAAAATATGCTCAGTGTTCTCCCCAGGACCTTTTTAAAGGGCGCACCGCCCGGCTGTTTTTACAGACCGCCCGACTAACATAACCTAGATGTGTGCTGGTTACATTATTTGAACACATAGTTGAGTCATTGGTTGTTTCGAATTAAAATATAAATACTGTGAAACTGTTTATTTAAATGATAAGAATTCATTGTTGTCAGCATAATTACAATGGAGTTTAAGTGTTTTGCTTCGCTATAACGTAGCGTTGTGCGTGAGCGGCTCGTGGATCGGCGTAGAATCAAAGAGAATATTTAGAATCGCTTGCGAACACTCGTCTCGATTCCGTATGACGTCACAAACCCACACGGCACTTCACAGCAACGGAGTGGCAAGCACGATGATACACGATTATGAACGAGCGGTAGAACACAAGAAGTTCAAAATTATCTGTCAATACTTGAATTAATAACGATTAGAACAAATTACATGCAATACAAATGGAAGAAATACACCGTATTTATTGGCCAGGATCGTTAGAGACCATTATAAGAACGAGATGCTGATTGTGATATATTAGCAGCGTTCTAAAACAAAAAATTCTAACTACATTCTCTCAATATAGAAATACATTTACGAATAAATTGGAGAGGATTATGTTGCAGCAGCATTATTAAAGTCATGCATCCCAATGTGATGCTTGGTACCGGCATCCTCCCAGTCACCTTGGTGAATTCATTCACAGTGTTATACTGATAATAATAATGTTGTCTTTATGTACCAGTAACTACTTTGGACGGTTTTCGGAGACGCCTAGGTGCCGGAATTGTGTCCCGTAGGAGTTCTTTTACGTGCCAGTAAATCTACCGGGGCCGACATATCTGAGCACATTCAAGTACTACCGGACTGAGCCAGGATCGAATCTGCCAAGTTGGGGTGAGAAGGCCAGCTCCGCAACAGTCTGAGCCGCTCGGTCGGGCAACAATATCACTAGTAGCTACACAGAAATTCCTGACGTTCAAATCCTTCCATACTTAATTTCATGAAGTGGTAACGCGAATACCACACTAATATTTGAGATTATGCTAAGTTAAGATTTAACCGAGTTTGGGGTTTTGTTCATTATTTTATTCTTGATTTGAAATGTATGTACTTCGCATGTCTTGGAGTCATTAAGTGTTATTTTAAACACACTTCCTTCGTTACATCACGATTTCATTCCCGCTAGTTTCGTTGTTACAAGTAATTTTACAAACGGTCAGAGATACCGATGCGTATTCCCATGGACTCGATTCCGGCGCAGTGTCCATTTCCAGGCATAGAACTCAACTCGAGACAGACTTTCTCGACTCCAAATACTTCAATACAATATTTGGTATTGCGCATTTGCTATGGCAGCCATTTTGACGGAAAATATCGATCTACAATCGAATATGAAACATACGAATCGATAGAGTATGTGTTAGTGTTCAGTGTCACCAACTTCGTTGTTTTCGAAGCAAATCTGTTTGTTCGGTGTTCTTTTGGTTTCTTTTTAACATTTACTACTGCTAACAATGGACTTCAGTTGAATTATAGTTCCGATTTAATTACATTTTAACTATTGTTGTCAATGTTTTCCATTTGTGCTTTACTTTCTAATTCATCACGAATATTGCTATTATTTTCAATCTCTTGGCGGGAATTACCTAAATGAATTGCCCGTTTCTTCCTTCGTGTTTTTGACGCCAAATTCTGTGTTCTCAAAATGAGTAGGAAATTTCGTCAAACATCTACTCTTCTAAGTTTCTTTAAGAAAGAACCTAGTAAAAGTAATAATTCAACACCAGGAGAGATTTCCGAAAAGGACATTGCTGAGGCCGGCTCATCTGGTGAAGTGGAAAGTATTCAAAATGAAAAATCACAAGTGAAACATTCTTCTAAACATCGCTTATCGGGCATCACTAATGACTGGTTTAAGCAATTTACGTGGTCAGTTTTGAAAGAAAATGGTATGTTTTGTTCCACATGTATAAAATGTTCATTGAAGAAACCGACAAAGAAGGAAGTGACTTGGGTGACTATACCGTGTGCAAGACTTCGAAAGGAGAGTTTAGTTGACCATGAACAAAGCAAGCTGCATATCGATTCTTGTTCAAACTTAAGTGAAAGGCGTGTATTCGAAGAAACTGGATTTGGGCAAATAGAAAAATCAGTTTCTATTTTAAACAATTTACAGAGAGATGCTTTTCTCGGAGCCCTAAGATCAATGTATTGGTTGGCTAAAAATGAGCTACCACACACTACATTATACGGAAAATTGCTGAAACACTGTGAGGCTATGGGTTGTACATATCTAAAGCATCTTAATATTGGTGATAATGCTAATTATACTTCAGAAAGAATAATGCAGGAGTTACTTGATGTTATAGCTTCAGAAATTAGATGTGAAATATTAAAGAACATACATTCAGCAGATTATTTCAGTGTTCTGTGTGATGAAACTACAGATATTTCTGCACTGAAGCAACTTACTGTGTACATAAAATATGTCAACCAACTTGAAAACGAGGTTAATGTTAGTTTTGTGTCAACCTGCAACATCATTGATGATAAAGCTGAGACCATAACAAATAAACTAACTGAAATTCTTGAAAATTTAGGGTTAAAAACTTGTAATTTGGTAGGTCTAGGGTCTGATGGGGCAGCTGTCATGATTGGTAAGCAAAAAGGAGTAGCAACACTGCTAAGAAAGAAAACAAATGGACTCATAGTAAACTGTCACTGCATTAACCACAGATTGGCACTTGATAGTGCCCAGGCAGCAGCTGAAGTGCCTTATTTAGTGAAGTTTAATGACATTTTAAGACAACTCTTTTTTTTTTTTCAAAATTCCTCAGTCAGGATGGCTGGTTTAACTGAAATCCAGAATATCATGGACAGCCCTCAAATTAAACTAAAATTGGCCAGTGATACTAGATGGTTGTCTCATGACTCTGCTGTACAGTCTCGAAGAAGATCTATGGTGAGTGTTGTTGCTGCACTTGAAAGAGAGGCCACTAAAAGGAATGATATTACAGCTGAAGGCTTAAGCAAGTACATGAAGACATACAATTTCTTAGCTGCAATTATGATGCTTTCAGATATCTTACCTCTTCTGTGCACATTGTCTAGAGCTTGGCAAACGCAAGATATTGACTTGACAGAAATTGAGCCAATCTTAGAAGCCACAAAACTCAGCGTCTTACAATTGAAAGAGACTCCAGGAAATCATTTTCATAGTCTCAGTCACAATCTTGCTGGTGAATGGTCAGACTTCCACATCACTTATTCAGATGTCGATGTTGTGACCTTCAAGACAACAATTTATAACAAGTACATAGATATTGTTATCCAACATCTAGAACACAGATTTCCAGATATGCCCATCATTTCCTGCTTTTCAAGAGTGTTCAATAATGCAAAAAGTCAAGATCAAAATGAAGCTTCTGAGTTGCTTCTTGATTTCTACTCTAAAATGGGAAGCCCTGCAGTCATAAATTACAATAGCGCTAAACTGGAATGGTCTGTTGCATCAAAAAGAGTCCTACATTGGATTAAGACCTAAACAAATAATGAAGTTTGCAACAACATGCGAGCTTAAGGAATCTTTTCCAAATTTAGCAAGACTAGCTGCTACTGGACGGTCCATACCTGTGAGCACAGCTGAATGTGAAAGGGGATTTTCGGCTTTGAAGAGAGTTAAAACCTCTTTCAGGAATCGTATGAAGCAGAGCACACTCAACAATTTGATGCTGATTTCACTAGAGGGACCAGACTCAACAGAATTCAATTATATAAGAGCGACAGACAACTGGGCCTCAAAGAAGAAAAGAAGAATCAACATATAAAATGCCATGCTAAAAGTAAATTTCATTTTTTTTTAAATGGTAGAAGAAGATATATCTTATTTTGTCTTGGTGATAACAGTGAAATCTGTTTCTCAGTTTATGTTTACCTCTCTGATATTATTGTAAATCCAAGCATAAACAATTTATTTATTGAAATTTTATCACTCATTTTTGAAGTAGTATTCCCCCACCCGGCTACTTATTCTTGCCACCCGGCTGACAAAAATTTCTGGGGAGAACACTGATGCTCTTGGACTTTTATGATAGCGAAGCATTGGTTTTTTGTCCTCGGCTTAATTTAATCTGCTCGCATATGGTTTAATGTTTTTAGATTCAGAGGACTTTTATCAAGAGGACGTATATTCAAAGTTTTAAGACAGTTGATGCTATTTTTAGGTTTAAGTCATAAGTTAATGTTTATGGATCTTGTTTTTAATTAGGTCTTGCCAGTTTTGTAAAGTTTGTGTATACTTTATGCATTGTTTATTGTAACCTTGTCTATGTATATTTTTCTTATTTTTGGCTGATGATGATGCACACCAGCATCTATACCGGTACCAAGTATAATAAAATGTTATAATTTTTCTTATAACATTATATGGTATTGAATAGGTGGACCTCTCTTGTTTCCATTAGATTCTCGGTTCAATACGGAATTAACATGAAGTTTTTAAACTGGAAATTTTCTAGTTTAGACGGGCTGGGAGATTATTTCCCAGCCCTGATCGACGATGCCGCCTCCGACGGCGGGGGGTGGGGGCACGGCTTTTGCCGACCTCTTACTGAGGGGAGACTTAGCCTTCCCCCCTTGCTGTGCCGGATTAGAACTGCCAGCCGGCACAGACTTCTGGTTAGTCGAAGGTGGGGTGGTTCCCTCCTTCGAGCTTTTACTCTTTGCGACGTTGCTCTGAGGAGTAATGATCATCATGGGTAACGACGTCATGAAAGATGAACCTGGGAGTCTCTGAGCTATCGAGCTGTAGTCGAGTGTACGGGCAGGTGTATTCGTGGAATTAAACTTACGGAGTGTTTCCTGGTAGGAAAGTCCATCCAGGGTCTTGATCTCCTGGATCTTCTTTTCACTCAGATATGTCGGACAGTTCCGATCCCGAGGAGAATGTAAACCAGAGCAGTTGGTGCACTTTTACGGAGTTGTGCACTCCCTCGCGCCGTGAGCTACTCCTCCACATGTACAACATACAGATGAATTCGATCAACAAGATACCATATGTCCGAATCTCTGGCGTTGATAGCATCGCATAGGAGGCATATGTATGGCCTCACATCGCAACGATAAGTTGTTACCTTGACTTTCTCTGGTAACACTGACAACTTGAAAGAGACAATGAAGGCACCAGGGGCAACATCTTCACCGTTGACCTTGTAGCGTAATGCGCCGGATGTGTATCACGCCATGGTTCTTCATGTCTTTCATCAACTCGTCAGTGTTCAAAATAAGGTCGCGGTGAAAGATGACTCCACGAACCAGATTCAAGGATTTGTGCTCCTCCACTTCGACGGGGATTTTGCCAAAGTGGTCGCACTTAAGCATCTGATCAGCTTGCAGTGCTGTATAAGTCTTAAAAAGCAAACTACCACTGCGCATTTTCTTGAGATCCTCAAGTTTGCTGTAGACGCCTTCAATGTGTCTACTAAAAAGGGTCGATTTTACCAGCTTAAAATCATGCCCATTGGTTCTGGTTGCAACCAGAAACCTAGGGAAACTCGATCCCATTCCTTCATGCTGCGCATCTTCCCAGGGAGTTGAACCTCTCAGAGAAGCAAAAGTTGAAGACTTCGGTGGGGGACCAACTTGGGATGGGCGACTTTGTTTCAAAGCCATGCCCGAAATCATCCTACCTGAATGCCACCCACTCCAATCAGAGGTCTCTGTAGCCGAACCAAGCTGCCAAGGCAATACCCACCTGATCATAGCCTGTACTGCTTGGGGTCCAATGTTGGACGATCCCTAATACGGGATGACTGAGGCAATGAGCACTAGGACTCCCTTCCTCCAGTAACCCACAATAGCACGTACCCCATAGAGTGTACAGAGCACTGAATATAGAGAGGGAAAAAAAAAAAAAAAAAAATAATATGTCCTTTTGGCATTCGGCTGTGCGAGGACCAGTGTTGTCAGACGGATACAACTGCCAGGGTACATGGCGCTCCCACCCACAAGATTCCTGGGGGGTCAAATGCGGGCTTTTGGGCATAACCGCACACATAAGAGACCCATCCCCGAGCAGCACGCACATCAAAAATTTTGAAATGGTCTCAACTAACCCTAAAAAAAAAAAGGGACCACGGCCACATGACCCTTTTTGTCACCTTCTACGACAGGCAGGGATTACCTGTGAATGTATTCAGCCCCTCTCATCCACAGGAGGTCCAACACATACCAAACTGCAATCCATGTCTGCGCCTAGGTCGCCCCTTTTAGTCGCCTCTTACGACAGGCAGATGATACAGCGGGTGTATTCTACATGTGCGTTCCCCACCCACAGGGGGTCTAGAACAGGTTGATAGTTTCAAGTATTTAGGTTGTGTGTTCTGCCAGGATGGTGTAGTAAAGCTAATACAGTGAGCTCGCAGTTGCGAACAACAGTATTCTGTAAGAAGGTAGTCAGCTCCTGGACGAAACTATCTTTACATCGGTCTGTTTTCCGACTAACTTTGCTTTACGGGAGCGAAAGCTGGGTGGACTCAGGATATCTTATTCATACGTTAGAAGTAACAGGCATGAAAGTAACGAGAATGATTGCTGGTACAAACAGGTGGGAATAATGGCAGGAGGGAACTCAGAATGATGGGATAAAGGCTATGTTAGGAATGAACTCGATGGATGAAGCTGTACGCATAAACCGGCTTCGGTGGTGGGGTCATGTGAGGCGAATGGAGGAAGATAGGTTACCTAGGATAATAATGGACTCTGTGGTGGAGGGTAAGAGAAGTAGAGGGAGACCAAAACGACGATGGTTAGACTCGGTTTCTAACGATTTAAAGATAAGAGGTATAGAACTAAATGAGGCCACAGCACTAGTTGCAAATAGAGGACTGTGGCGACATTTAGTAAATTCACAGAGGCTTGCAGACTGAACGCTGAAAGGCATAACAGTCTTTAATGATAATGTATGTATGTATAAAAGAGACTACAAAATTGTCTAAGTGAGAATTTATTTAATGTTGGAACTGAATATTTCCTTTAGGACCACCCCACATTACTGTAAGTAATTACCTGAAAGCTTTATAGAAAGTTGTTTTTGTTTCTAGTTCTAGCTGATACTGATTATCATCTTCAAGACCAGGTAACTGTTGAAGCTCACCAACGTTTTGTAAAATAATCTCATACAATCGTGTCAAATCTTGAGGACGAGCCTTCCGTCCTTCAGTGGGGTTCTGAAAAAGATAGAGGGAAAAGATAAAATTTTACATAAAACATAAAATGTGAGGCTCTTTTGATGACTTATTATTATAATTAAATTTTCATGAATCAGCAAGATAAATACAAAGCCACAATAAATTACCTCATTTTTATCTGCCAAAGCAGATTTAGCTGCTTCTACCATAAGTAAATTTCTCTGTATGGTGCGGGTCAGTCGAATGTATGTTAAATAAGACAATAAGTATTGTATTGAAGAAACGGGTCCTCCTGTACCAGCACGGCTCTTTCCACTCTGGAGTAAAAAGAAAATTTACTTAGGCTGATGAAATGGAAAACAAATGGAAAGTAATCTTTCCCTCATTCAAGATAACAAACATGACAAAAAATTGAACATAAATGACTAAATATCATCCCTGGAAAGGCAAAGTCTTGTAAGCAATATTTTTGTCAAAACTGAGGTTACGATGTTTTTACATCAACCGGACTTCACTGCACATACTGGCAAAGTATCGTAAGCATCAAGTGAATGTAGAAAGAAAAAAAAACAATGTAAAAAAAGAGAGAAATTATCGTAACCAACATCAGTACTATTCAGACCACCAGGTTATCGTAAACACCCGAGTTAGAATCTTGTTATTTGTGTACAGATTATTTTATTCAGAATATATAGAGATTTGAGGATTTCCACTCAATCAATATAATTTTTAATCACTCTTTGATTCTCTTACGGTAGTGTAGTAAGTCAACTTTCTGACTTTTTTTTTTTTTTTTTTTTTTAAGAACCTACATTACTTAATTTACGATCATTTAAGAAAATCTCTTGTTATCCCTCCTCCAAAAGTGCTACAAAAGTTACCATAAGAGGACCACTCTGTTTAACAATGCACTCAACAACAACTGCAAACAATTGTAAGCGACATTCACAACTTTAAAATAATTAAAATGAGTTCCTTTTCGCTGCGACTGAATAAATAGGTAACCTAATATGACAATACAGTGAAAATTCATTTCTGGAGTAGAAAAAAAACTGAAACTGTCCAAACAGCATGGTTTTCTACCAGGTGGCTCTTGTCTAACAAACCTAGCCACTCTGCATAGCTTTGCATCACACGCCATTGCAGCTAAATCGCAGCTGGATATCTGCTACGTAGACATTTCGAAAGCTTTCAATTCTGTAGACCATACTCTGTTGCTCCATAAACTCTCCGAACGATTTAATATACATGGCAGTCTTCTGACCCTTCTTTCTGGCTTCCTACATAACCGTTGGCAGAGAGCGGTAATATCAGGCACTTCATCCTCATGGTTACCAGTCACGTCCGGTGTCCCACAAGGCAGTACTCTTGGCCCCTTGCTGTTTTCTTTGTTTATGGACGATCTGCCGTCCGAACTCAACGAAACAGCCAATACCCTACTCTTTGCTTTTTAGGAAGATCAGGAATCCAGGAGATGCAGCTCTGCTACAGTCCTCACTTAATGCCCTCTCGAACTGGTGCCGTACTTGGAAACTTATCCCCAATCCACAAAAATGCAGCCACATGACCATAACACTACGTAAATCTCCTCTACCGACATCATATTACCTACTCGACAAGCCCATCACCGTAGTTACGCAACAGCGTGACCTAGGAGTAATATTTAATACAAAATTACAATTTAAGACCCACATAGAAACATATACAACCAAGGCTATGAAATTACTAGGCATTCTCTATCGCTTCACAGAAATTTCTGACCCCATTGCTCTTCGTCACTTCTTCCTCACGATCATTCAACCTCTCTTAAACTACTGCTCTCCTATTTGGACAACAGCCTCCCCCTCCAATACTAAGCAGTTAGACAGAGCAGTGTCCTTCTTTGCTGCAATTGTAAGTAACAGAAACCCCAAGCTCAGAAATCTGTCTACGCAGCAGGTATTAATGGCAATTAATATGTCACCGCTGCACATTAGGCGACAGGTAGCTGACCAGAGTTTCCTCCACGGGATCTTAAATGGGCATTACCGCTCAGAACATCTTGTCTCACTCTTCTCTCTCCGTGTTCCTTCCCGCTCCACCAGAACCAAAGACCTTCTCCACATTCCCCACACTCAGCACTCAATACTTCAACGATCTTTCCTAATCCGCCTCCCGACACTCTTTAACAATATTAACAGGAGACAAGAACTCGATATAGCATCAAATAAAAGTGTATTCGAGAGGTGTGTAAATAGCCTCTTAAAGATAAGTTGATGTGAAGGGATTATACCGCCACCTTGACCCACGACGACTTGGCTATCCCTGGTGTGAAAATGGGAGACCACGGAAAACCATCTTCAGGGCTGCCGACAGTGGGGTTCGAACCCACTATCTCCCGGATGCAAGCTCATAGCTGTGTGATCCTAACTGCACGGCCAACTCGCCCGGTAAGGAAATTAAAACTGAATAATATACTTCCATAAAAATATCAATTTTCATAGATTCTTTTCATATATTTTTTGGAATCATGGGACATTAATTTTAAATAAGACCACCTTCCCATAAAGCAAATGAAGTCAGCTTGTGTTGATTGTGTGAAGCCTGATGAGAAATATCCTGTCATACCTGAAGAAAACTTATGCTTCAAGTATCAGCTGTGTGGTTTCACGGTAACAATTTGGTGCTTACATAATCACCTGCTTCTGTATTTCAGCTGAGATGAAATGAAAATGAAATGGTGTAATGCTTTTATTGCCAGGAGTGTCTGAGGACACGTCCGGCTTGCCAGGTGGAGGTCTTTTGATTTGACTCCCGTAGGTGACCTGCGCATCGTGATGAAGATGAAATTATGATGAAGATGACAATACACCCAGCCCCAGTGAAATGAACCACTTTTGGTTAAAATTAAAATGAATATAAATTGCTTTTGAATGCCATTTTAATAATAATGTCATTGGCTTTACGGCACACTAGCTACTTTCGGAGACGCCGAGGTGCCAGAATTTAGTCCTGGCAGGAGTTCTTTTACGCAGTAAATCTACCGACACAAAGGTGACATATTTGAGCACCTTCAAATACCACCAGACTGAGCCAGGATCGAACCTGCAAAGTTGGGGTCAGAAAGCCAGTGCCTCAACCATCTGTGCCACTCAACCCAGCAAATACCATTTTTGTTCAATACTTCTTATGCTTAATAGCGGCAGCTTCTTCAGAATTGAGGTCTTCAACTATCCACTTATTTCAAAACTATCGATATAATGAGCAGCAATTTTGAGCCATGGCAGCATTAGTGCAAACCACGAGAACATGATCATTGCAGATGGTAACAGAAGACTAAATGCATCCCTGAAAAAATGAAGCAAATGAGTGATTCTCCTTAGTTAGCAAATCTGATCTGTCACAACGTTATTCCCTCTCCTAAAATTCCAAACACAAACCCGATATTTGAACCACAGAAATTGTTTTGTCTAGCGAGGCCCAAATATATTTTCTACTAGCAGTAAGTGCAGATTCGCTCGCGTGGATTTCGTATTTTGATAAAAGTAATCATTCCTCGGTACTGCACTAAGGCATTATCAGAAAATCCCTGAAGTATAAAATGATGATGATGATGATGATGCTTGTTGTTTAAAGGGACCTAACATCTAGGTCATCAGCCCCTAATGATACGAAATGAGACGAAATGAAATGACAAATTAAAAACCCAAATCCTCCACTGACCACAATTCAAAACGTGAGGACGAAGAATGAATGGATGGATGGATATGAATTTAAAACGATCAGTGGAACCGACCCACAGTGCCCCACATGCACAGAAGCTGGCGTAACACAATAGTATTATTGACCAAAGGACTGCCTCTATAGCATGATACTGAAAAGATGATGCTTGTAGTTGGAAGGAATCCAAAATCCAAGTCATCGGTCCCTCATAATAGTACTTATCGCTAGAAAAGTAGAACCATGGTATTTGTCATGTTGTGGTACTAATCAAGAGTAGCGTCGACTCGCGGTATTCCACACATTATGGTACTACTCATAGGTAATGAAATTCGCACATGTATTACAGACCTACTGTTTTTCTCACATTGCACCGCCATTTACAGGCAACGCAAACCTATGGTGTTCATCACTTAAGTGTACTAACCACAGGGAGTCTTACTATCCCGTGGTGTTCCTCATATAGTGGGTACTAATCATAAGCAAGCCAAAAACATGGGTTCAATCATCCCATGGTGTAGCTCATATAGTGCTACTAATCACAGGTACTGGAAAAGCTGTTGCACTCTCGTCTGCTACTAATCGCAAACCTATTTGGTACCTAACACACTGGTACTACGCACAAGGAAAAGCGACCCATGTTGTTCCCCGCGTGGTGGTACTAATCACAAAGAGTTTCATGGTTCTAATATAATCATCCCTCGATCGCCCCTTTTAGTCGCCTCTTAGGCAGGCAGAGGATACTGTGGGTGTATTCTTTGTCTGCTTCCCCCACCTACAGGGAGTTGTGTGTTTGGTCCGCGAGAGGTATTTTATTTTCCTCAAGTCTGCTGGCAAGCCGGTTAGGCCCCCTCTATCCGCCACCTGGGATGCGCCACGTGGGAGTATCACCTCACCCCCTGCTATGCCAGCGTAGTAGGTTCGTGGTAAAGTATAAAAAGTCACAGAAAAATTGAGTTTCATTAACCCCAGAAACCATGTTTGTGGTATTGCTTTTGGGGCTAAGATGACCATGTGTCATAGAACTGCACAAGTGAGAAATACTGTAATCTTATATCAAGTTGGGAAAAAATGCATGTTTCCTTTTTCTTAAAAAGGAGATTCCAAACACCTATTTCCACGCCTGTAAACATCTTCAGTCTCTGAGATATAAGTATCCTAGTAAAAAGAATTCAACTTCTTCACTTTTTTCCACTCCCTCAAGTAGACTTTTCAAAAAATTAAAAAATACGTGTTTCTTTACTTTTAAAGCAATTCTAAATGCCGGTACCAATTTTCACGCCTGTAACTTCTTCTATTTTTGAGTTGTAACTATCCTCATAAACAGAATTCAACTGCTTCTTTGCTTATTTTCACCCCCCCCCCCCCCTCCATGTCGATTTTCCTAAAACAAAAAATGTGTGTTTCCTTATTTTAAAAGGAGATTCCAAATACCAATGTTGTTCACATCTGTAACATCTTTAGTTTTTTATATAAGTAATCCTCATAAAAATAATTTAAATTTTTCAATTCTTTTACTCTCCCTTAAGTGGCGGTGACCGACTGGGATAGGGAGTACCCACTCTGGACGTTTGCCCGATCTCCTGGCTTCGGGTGGAATCACTCGCCGCCGTCGCCCAGACACGCGCGGCTGTCGCCGAGTGCTACCCCTTTCGGCAGTACAGGTGCGTCACCTCAGCCTATATATGGAGGCTGGTCTGGCGTCATGCGAGCAGTCTGTGAGTGGCCGGGAGACAGAGGTCTTATTTTAAAGAAGATTCCTAGTATCAATTTTTATGTCTGTAAAAGCTTAAGTTTTTGAGATATAGATATATGTTCCTTTAAAAACACACACACACACACTCTCTCTCCCCCCCCTGTTCACCCCCTTAGTGTCCAAACATCCAAAAATCCTCCCTTAGTGAGCACTTACACTTAAATATAAATGTATCCCCAAAATTTCATTTCTTTATGTCCAGTAGTTTTGGCTTGACGATGATGAATCAGTCATCAGATCAAAAATTAGATGGAAGGCTTTTCCGGGGTTTGCTCTATTAACCAGCGTTTCGTCTTAGGTCTGACACTAGACTCTTCAGAGTGGGATGTGTCAGACCCTACCCACTGACGCTGGGGTGTATGCAGGTGAACTTATCAGAAGCTTATTTATGAAGCACAGTCTGATAACTGCATACGGGAGATAAAACTCCACAATGGAATTAATGCCCGCCTAGCAATTCCAAATGGAAATTCTAAGTTCCCATGGAGGGAATTAGATTCTTTTCCACCGATAGAGCATATCAAAAATCAGATCAAAAATTAGATGGAAGGCTTTTCCGGCGTCAGTGGGTAGGGTCTGACACATCCCACTCTGAAGAGTCTAGTGTCAGACCTAAGACGAAACGCTGGTTAATAGAGCAAACGCTGGAAAAGCCTTCCATCTAATTTTTGATCTGATTTTTGATATGCTCTATTGGTGGAAAAGAATCTAATTCCCTCCATGGGAACTTAGAATTTCCATTTGATGAATCAGTCAGTCAGTCAGTCAGTCAGGACATGTCTGTATATATAAAAAAAAGAGATTTATCTGTACATTGGTCAGAATTTAAAAAGGATGGTATTTCTATATCAGTCATATCTACAGCAACAAGGAAATGCACTTAATTTTCCGTAATTTCTGTCTGTCCGTCTGTATGTATGTATGTATGTATGTATGTATGTATCGTGAAAACGGCTGAAGATAATTTATTGAAAATCGGTATCCAAAGTTGGAGAATACGTCACTAAAATCTAGGCCATAAATAATATTATTCACGCTGAGAGAAACTGTAGTTTCGTGAGAGGCCTAAAATTTATTTCTCAAATATTCATGTTATCAGTGGTCGTATCAATAAATACTACATAACTAAAGTTATATACTGTAGTATTAAATTTCCGATTATTTATACCTTATACATTTTTACTGTACTGGCTATAAATTTGAATTTTTGTTACTAAGTCCATATCAGCGCAGAGTCACGAGAAAATGGGTGAACTGAATAGACTGAAAACCGGTATCTTAAGTCTGAGAACAAGTAACTACAGTCTACGCTATAAATAATTTTATAAGAAGCCCTAATATCACAGAGTCAAAAAACTAAATACAAAGGCCTTCAATATACAAAGCTCATAAAACTGATCAACAATAACATTACATTGACCACTATTTGTTGTGATGTGCTTTGTGTCTTCTGTTCCCACCCATCTCCGATAGATAGGATTACTGCTGTGTACCGAGTATTTTTTAAAAATTTGCTTTACGTCGCACCGACACATAGATCTTATGGTGACGATGGGGTGTGAAAGGGATAGGAGTGTGAAAGAAGCAGCCTTGGCCTTAATTAAGGTACAGCCCTAGCATTTGCCCGGTGTGAAAATGGAATGGAATACCATCTTTGGGCTGCCGACAGTGGGGTTCGAATCCACTATCTCCCGGATGCAAGCTCACAGCTGTGCGTCCCTAAACACACGGCCAACTCGCCCAGTCATACCAAGTGTAACAGCCTCCCTGAATATTGGCGGGAAATAGATGGCGAGTTAGATAACTTTCTTCTTTAGCATGCCATTCCTCTGGTTCATGCATTTTCTGATACTACTGATACGTAATACACTTACAAAATTGTACAAAACTATTTTAATCCTCCTAGTCAATACTATATATTTTACGTCTAATTAAGACTAAATTTCACATATAGACATGTTTCGACCCAGCATTGGGTTATCCTCAGTAAAACATGTATGATGAATTAAAAACCTAGCAAACACACAAAATGAAATGTAAAGTTTTTTAAATAGCATAATGAAAGTTGTGTTCCGACTTGGGGTGATATACGTAAGCATTATTGAAGTTGAACCATCTGATTTTTTGTCTGTAAAATGGATAATACAAATCAAATTAAGGTTGAAAAATGATGACTAACAGGAACAACGTTTAGATTAAGTTCTGAAAAATGAAAATTACCTTACATTACGTGGCCCGCTTGTATCACTCATGTTCTCTGACAACAGAGTCCAGCTCTCGAATGACTTGCTGCTGCAGTCGAGACGCAAGACGTGTTGCTACAAGGAAGTGGAGTGGGGAAATGGGGCGGGGCTTTCAGGAGAATGGGAGTGTGCGGAATAATGTGGGTGGTGACTGAAAAAGAGTGCAGTAATTGTGAGTTCTTACATTCCTGTTTTTTTGTATAAATGATCGGAAAAAAGTTTTCCATATTTTGTCCTTTTTTTCATTTGTCTCATTTAAGTTGAGGGGTGGGTTCTTATAATGATCCATACTGATGTAAAAATTCCCTAAACTGTTTAGTAGTGGACATTTTTGTTCACATTGTAAATTTTTTTAATATCTTGATCCATTGCAGTATAATTGTGATTATAGTCTTTGTGATGGCAGAGAAACTATTATATTTTAAGGAGTTGTGATGTTCTATATATCTTATGAGGAAGTTCCTACCAGTTTGTCAGACTTACCTTGACCCGCATCCCTGACATTCCAGTTTATATATCCCAGAATTTGTGTATTTGTTGCTAGTATTTACTGTGTGAGAGTAAAAAAATAATCTTTCATTAGTGTTGCTGGTTTTGAAAGCAATTTCTAGGTTCTGTTTTCTTAGGATGTTGGTGATTATGTGTATATTATTATTGCTCAATGTGAATGTGGCATATTTTTCTTTAATTTTTTACTCTTTCGTTAAAGTAGTTGTGTGCTTGTTAGTACGTTTACTCATTAGCTTATTTATAAATTTTGTGCTGAATCCGTTGTTCAAGGCTATTTCGCGGAGAGTCCTGATTTTTTTTTAAATTTCTTTGAGAGCGGGTTTTGTAAAGCTCTTTCTAACATGCTATTGTAGGCAGCTTTTTTGGGACCTTCAGGATGTATTGAATTCTGTTTAATGGTGTTAGCAGTTTAAGTTGGTTTCCAGTAAATGTTAAATGCCATGTGATTACTCTTATGAAGTGATAGTGTTATGTCTAAATAATTAAGCGAGTTATTGTTCTCCATTTCCATAGTGAATTTAATATTCTGATCTAAACTGTAGAGTAGTTCCAAAATTTCCTTTCTTTCATTAATGCTGTTATATATGATGGCTACACATCAACGTAAGGTGTCCAGTATTTTATAGCTTTGATCTTATCTATGATGTTTGTGTGTTCTAAGTCGTCCATATATATGTTCGCCAAAATACTTGAGGTAAACTCGTCTGCTGGTAGATGTTATTCTCAAAAAGGAAATCATTATTACTTAAAGGCCTATGAACTCGTCTATTTCACCAATGCTTAATTTACTGAATTTTGTTAAATTATTCTGTATCAAATTTACAATGGTTTTAACGGGGATTTTGACATACATATTGACGACATCAAATGAAAGGATCTTGTAGTGTTCTGGTAGTTTTATATGTTTTTTTGTTGTTATTTGCTTTACGTTGCACCGACACAGATAAGTCTTATGGCAACGATGGGATAGGAAAGGCCTATGAGTGGGAAGGAAGCGGCCGTGGCCTTAATGAAAGTACAGCCCCAGCATTTGACTGGTGTGAAAATGGGAAACCATGGAAAACCATCTTCAGGGCTGCCGACAGTGGGGCTTGAACCTACTATCTCCCGGATGCAAGTTCATGGCTGTGCGACTCTAACCGCAGCACAGGCAACTCGCCCGGTCTTTTATATGTTTCATTCTTTCGCAAAGTTCTATGGAGTTCGTTATCGTTGTATTCGCTTGGTAGTGATAATGCGTACTAAGGAAAACTTGAATAAATTGAGCTAATTTGTACATTGGGCTACCCCTAAAATTGATAATTGATCGTATAGGGGTGTTAGCCTTAAGAATTTTTGGTAACAATTTCGCTACGGGTAACCTAGGGTCCATAGCAAAGAGTTTTTTATTGAAAAGGAAAGTACTATTATTGACTATTGATTTTAATTCTTAATGCAGGTTTTTTAAGGGATTCTTCTTGATTATTCCGAGTAACAATCGGAACCTGCGACACGTGCCAACGTGTAAATCCGAACAATCGCCTGCTAAAACAATATCCCATTCCATTATTACCTGAAGAGCCCAGGAAGGTATTCGCAATCGACCTATTCGGCCCACTTCCCAGGTCTACCCATGGAAACAAACATGTAGTAGTGACCATAGATGTCTTTTCTAAATTCTTGTCACTTTTCGCCATACAGAAGAGTAATACCAAGTCAATTTTGAGACGCATTACACGTAACGTGATACCTACGATGGGAAAACCGGAGTTCTTATTATCGGACCATGGTTCTCAGTTTACATCTCTGGAATTCCAACAAGCCATGAGACAGCTTGGTATCAAACACGTCTTAAATTCAATCAGATATCCAGCCGGTAACAAAGCCGAGCGGGTCATGCCCGAAATCGCTAAGTTCTGCAGAATTTACTCTGGACAATGTCACTGGAACTGGATAAAAGTACTGCCTATTCTTATGTATTGTCATAACAATACCATACATGAATCTACAGGCCAGGTACCCGTTCTTATTCAACACGGGCAGTTTCCCTCTCGACCTTGGGAAAACATCGTACAATGTCCGCCTGACGCACAACTGGCTCCAGCAAGGCGCGTTGAAATAACAGCAGAGCACCTGCGTAAACAGGCTGACCGTAGGTTATGCAGAGTCGCGAAGAAAAGATTCCACAGACCTTTACAAGTGAACGAACTGGTCTTAGTGAGAAAACCGATGGTCTCCAGCCCTACAGAACGGTTTTACGGCAAGTTTGCTGATTTGTATACTGGACCATTTAAGGTTATAAGGTCGTATAACAACAACGCCTACCGAGTCCAAAGTCTCGATGGACGACAGGAATTTATATTCAACGCCTCGAACCTAAGACTCTACCGTGAAGCGGAAGAGTGAAGAAAGAAAAAAGAAAAGACCCAGGTTGACCGTCAAAGAAATACCACTTTGTGGCGTGCAAAATGATTACCGTTCAGACAACTGACAGATGCTTGGAAATTATTAATACCATGGAAAATTAAACAGTGAGGTAGACAACATACGGACCACATTTTCAGGAACGAACGTGATTTAAAAAAAAATTTTAACCTTGTTAAAAATTTTGTCCCAGTAAGAGGTGGATGTGACCGTGAGGTCACAGCTGACTGGACAGGTGTTGGTGTGTGGCTTGTGTTCGCTTGTCGGCGAGATGGGGTGTGCGCGACCTTGGACGAGGACGAGAACAAGTTTTTTTTACGTGAAGAGGGCGGCCGGTCGGCTAACAAAATAAAAATTAAAAAATGAAGGTTGGCGAGAGAAAAAGATGCTAGCGCGTGTCACTGGTAATTGCGAGGAACGATATGAATGAAATATTTCTAATATCTTTGGCGGCGTGACATGCATAATTACGGAAGGCTCAAGGATTAAATTAAAATAAACTGGATAAATAATAGCACATTTAGAGGATATAAATTACAAACTAAAATTTTGAACTAATTTACACGACCTTTTGGCTACAATGGTGGTAAAATTATATATTCATACGGTAGAAGAATTTAGTATCTAAATTGACTTTACTTCCGTGCACGAGCACCAGACACGATATTTAAGTCATGTGATAAGAGTACTCACTCTCACAGACTAACGTGTTCCCGGACTATCATCTTCAGTCGCTCAGAGCCCTTGACAGCAAGATTTTCAACATAGAACATCGTGAATACTGTCGTTAGAAACAGTGGCTTCACTCCTGTGCTCTACACTTCTGATAATTGTATACAACTTAGAACAGTGCTGTGATCAGACGTCGAATGTGCAGATATTAATCCCTTAAGTACGTGTCATTTCCAAAATACAGTTACGTGTGTGTTTGGAGTTTATTCTAAAGCACTTTGTGTAAGTTTCAGCTTTCTCACGAGTGAACGCGGAAGACTTGGACGTGATCATTTCCAGAAGAGGACGGAACTTCGCATTATGGATTACCAGCGCTTCACCATGAAGTTCTAAACCATCGACCACCGTCGGCGGCGTCGGGATGCAGATTCTTTCATCCTGGCATGGCTGATTGAGAACCCAGACTTCCAGACGTGAAGATTTCTCCTTAAGTTAAGTCGATTACGTCTCATTTATATCTGTTCTATGTAGTTGTTCTATTATTTCTTCCTTCTTAGTAATCTATTTTGACACATTTTATGGTTGTATATTTTCTCGAATATGTCGTAAAACTGACACATGCGATTGCTTAATGACCATGTGGCCATGAATTTGACAGCGAGGGTTCTGATAGAGTTATCCATGTGTTATCGACACCATCTTTGCTTATTGAGTGAATTTCGTCACGAATACGAGTTAATTTATGTCCGATGGATTTAATGATAGGATATTTTGTCAATATTTTTAATATTTTCCTTGTAATGGAACTTCTACTTGTACCTCGTGTCTGAGATAACGTGTCATCGGGATATTAAGTCTGAATTCTATGTACAAATTTAATGAGAATATGTGCATTGGGGCATGTGATAATTAATTGGCGTAATTAATCATCGAGACACATTTAAGTGGATATTATGTATTTGTAGGACGATGGTAGGTCCTGATATTTCGTGGCTACACATATTTGAGATTAGGATGCGACAAGTTAGAGTCGTCATTGAGGTACACTGTACGTGTAAAGTATATGGAATAATTGCGCATGATATGAATCTTCGTGAAACTGAGCTTTTCACATGTTAATGTCGTGATATTATTAAGCCTGATGTTGATTAGGTTGTAAGGTGAATATGGATTATTCGAGATGAATGCAGTGTAGTCTAATATTAGTGTCTTCAGATGAAGAAAATGAAAGTCCATGTCAATCGATGTACTTCTTAATTCGTGGGAATATCCCAACTTTTCTCAAGTAATTCAATAATTCCAAGTTGAAGGTACAGGTGCATGTTCGCGAAGGCCTTAGGTCCGAAGAACAGATCTTCGACGAAATATCTCAATAATATGTGATTCGTGACTATGCAAGTTCATTCGCTGATGCAATTTTTCGCTCTCATGAGGTAACTCAATCTTGCTGGAACGTAATAAATCTGTTAACAGGAGAGTAATATAGTTGATCGACACTCGTCGACATGTAAATAGTGTAGATATTTTCTTCTTGGTAACCACAGTCTTCTTGACAATTTCCGTAGTTAGCTGTAGATGTAGTAATTTGAGAGAATTATTTTCTATGTGTTTTGTTCGGATAATGTGCGACACTTTGATATTAGCGATGGATAGTGGACGGGGTTTCCACATGGATGATATTCTCCCCATTTACTTATGTTCGTAAGCTCAGAAGGCGTTTTATTTTGTTTAATTATTGATCAGATGCTTAAAGTTCAGTATTAATTCTCACGAAAAGAGATGTGAGACGACGTGAACAGGTATATCCGACGTCTCGGATTAACTTAGAGAAAACCAAGGCAAATTCAACTTTTCATTTTATAACTACAAAATTGTTAATATAACGAATGTAAATTTTATTTTGCTATAATTGTTAACTTATTGACCCTTAGAGATTTCTTTATTATACTCGTTCTTACAATTACTGCATTTTTTCCAGATTGTCGATGAAGGCTTGGCCCAGACCTCATTTTTCTGAATGACAATTTTTGATTCAACTTTAAATAAATAATTTAATGACTTTAAAGACGATAAAGAAAATTAACAATGTAAAATATTCTGTTAGAATATTAGGGGAAACAACTGCCGTGTACCATCCCATTTGTTTGCACTTAGGTTTGTTACATCAAGAGCCATATTAAATTACATAAAGTAGTGATCATAGTCATAATCACAGACTTCAGGATGGTTAATATTTCATTTAATTAAATAAAAGTGTCATATCTGTTCTATACCTGGAACATGCTTATTCGATGAACCCTATGTTAATCCTGCCACATTCATTTATTTTATGAGCCTACAGCCATCGAACTGAGCACCCCTGGGGTGTCTAGTGTTCGCTGACTGACTACGTCGGGGACAATATACGATCTTAAAATTGAGGAATTAAAGTTGAATACAGTCCTTTAATGTTAAAATGTTCATTTCATATATACGTCGATAGCCATTTGTTCGATAAAAACTCGTTGTGTATAATAAAAATTATTAAACTGCGCCGTCTTCTTAGCTTTGTTGGTGTGCAGAAATGTAGTTTTTATGCTGTAAATATAATGGTTGGAACTGTGATTGTAATTTACCCTGAAGTTATTAGGCGGGCATAGCTTCTCAGTTCAATGCAACCCTGTAATGATGAAAGCCCAATGTTAATATAAAAGCAAGAAAAATTGATGAAGACATGATTGAATCAAAATATTGATGAGGCCAACTCACCTTCTACGGCTGTATACTTCGCATGACGACTGCAGCACAACGAGTGTGTCTGCTCGTATCGTGTGCTATGTGATGAAGCGCTAAGGAGGGGGAAGTAGGGGCGGCAAGAGAGATGTTTCTAGAACGTTGACGATGTAGGAGAGGGTCCGGGGGCGTTGTGGACGAAGACTGTAGT
The DNA here is from genome assembly GCF_040414725.1 of Anabrus simplex. Taxonomy (NCBI): domain Eukaryota; kingdom Metazoa; phylum Arthropoda; class Insecta; order Orthoptera; family Tettigoniidae; genus Anabrus; species Anabrus simplex. The sequence goes on along the minus strand of NC_090270.1, from coordinate 131,707,865 downwards.
ACGAAAAACTGTTTCGTAGAGTTTGAAAGACGTTCGAATTTACTGGAATTCTTAGCTTGTCAAGTAATAGAATCAAGCAATCGTATAATACTTTGGGTTTCTCCGAAATTTCATTCAGATTAAGGTTAGCATTATAATACTGGTCTAGATGTATTAGACATGCTTCCGTAATGTCAAGCCTCGGTCCCTTAGCAAGTGTTTGCATGATCTCAAGTCTTTATCTATGTCTGTGAATTTATGCTTGTACTCATGGATATGCTGGCCTACAGCTGAAAATCTATTATATTTGACGGCGTTAAAGTGTTCTTGATACCTGACATTAAAGTTACATCCAGTTTGCCCTATATATCCGCTTCCACAGTCTCTACTTTGAAACCTATATACACCTGATTTCGAGCATGGATTGTCTTTATTAACAGCTGAAGCATTCTACTGTACTTCTGTTATCTGTCTTGAACGCAATCCTAATATTACGTTTCTTGAAAATGTTTGCAATTCTATAAACTTCTTTATTAAACTGAAGGTCGCAATTTCTTTTACTTCTGGTTTATCTTTAGTCAGGTTTGTGTAAGGGCGATATTTAAATTTGTTTATTATTCGCTCTATAAAATTCCCTTTAAAACCGTTAGCTTTAGCCATGGATCGAATGACGTTCAGTTCATTGTCCAAGTCTCGCTTGGACATTGGTATGCTAAATGTGCGATTCACCAAGCTATTATATTTCGTGCATTTGTGAGCTAAGGGGTGTATCAAATTCTTGTTGTATTGTGACTGAAAATTGTATGTCTTTCTGTAAATGCTAAAGAAAATGAAGAGGCGTGCCTATTGATCTTTACGTCCAGATAATTAATGGATTTTTCTATTTCAGATTCCAAAGTAAATTTTATATCAGTATCTATTGTATTAAGATTATTAAAAGTAGTAGAGGCATTGGGTATGCGTTCATCCAGAATAACAAAAGCATCGTCTATGTACCTGGACCAAAATAGAACATTCTTAAATTTGTCATTATTAATTATTTGCGAATCTTCTAAAAAATCTAAATAAATTTCTGCCAAAATTCCTGAGGCCGGAGACCCCATTGCAAGGCCATCCTTTTTTTAAATTATCTTGTCAAAAGTGAAATAGTTGTTATTGACCAGCAATTTTTAAATCGTCATAAAGTCTTCGATTTCAAAATTGCTTAAGTGACTGTATATCTTCAAATTCTTGGCAATGATAGGAAGCAATTTATTAGTCTTGATGTTTGGAAACATGTTTACTATATCAAAACAATGTACTGTATGGTGATCCTGTAATTGAAATTTACTTAATTCTTTAATATGTTGTAAAAATCATCCAACAACATTGTATTTTGTATGTGATCTCAGTTCAATATGGACAAATAATATGAAGTTCCTTACACTCAAGTACTTTGGCGAACATATACAGATACTGTCCCCTTCAAATTTGGCCTACAATAAGTATTTATTGTGTCTGCGTGTACAAGATTATTATTCCATTAGCACGGGCGATATTTTTCAGCCCTGTGTTACAGACGGTCTCACTTGTACAGAACCGGTCTTGTTGGTGAGGGGAGCGATGTATTTGATTTTTTGTATTGAGCTGTCAGCTGTCCCCACGTGACCTACCGAGACGAACCAAGGTCGCCTCGATATGAATCGCGCATGTCAAGTTTCAGACAGAGGTACTTTCGAGAATTGAAACGCTAGACGTCGGCCAATTACAGTGACACACCCTTGTGCTGAATATGCTTAAATACCCCAGTTTCCGCAAGAAACACTCTCTTGTGCTGTGTACTTCGACGTGTTCTTTTGCTGTGAACTCTTTTGTTGTGTACTTCGACGTGCTATTTTGCTGTATACTCCGATGCTGCTCTTACATTCACGACGCAGATGATTCTTGTATTAATTATTTGGCAGTACAATCAGTCACCCTTCACTAATATTTGGATCAACGAGTCTGGCAGATTTTCTTAAAGAAAGTTACATATTTTTCATCTTTAAATTAAATGCGTGTGTGTGCGAAACACCTCCTAAAATTCTTTGTCAGTTTCAGCTTCTACTGTACGAGAAGGAGGGTGTTGGATCGAGTATTTCAAGATGTTGCTACAATTTGAAGAGGAAAGCTACCACAACTCTACTTTGAACATCACGGCTACAATGGTGTGCTAAAATCTAGGCGATCTCTGGCATGGGGAGATAGCGACCGAGGGCAGATAACCTACCACATGTTCCAGATCATCAGCAGAGTTCCAGTTCCATCATTCATTTAAGTACTCTTTTCTAATGTTTATCTGTTCATCTTTGTAAAAATAATGCTTACTTGTTCATTAGTGGTAATATTTCTTCTAGTCTTGCAGCAGTTTTGAATATTTTCATCCTTATTTCACATGGGATATGGTAGTATTGTCATGTGTGTGTGAGTGATTATTGGTCTCTATTAGAATAGCTAGAACGTGTGTGTGTGTCTTCTACGATTATTCTAGCTGTCCCATTTAATAGTCTAGTGTGGTTTAAAAATATTTGTCCTCACCGATAATTAATAATTTTTTTTGTGCTAGAAAGTGAACGACTTCACTTAACTTATCATATGTTATAAACTTCATGGTTACGATCCGTATTGAATTGTAATTATAATATAATTATTAAATTAATGTAGTAATGGTCCACTTTTCAATACTATAATATGCAATATTCTAAATTACATTAATTAGGGACTAGTTTCGGCCAGGGCTGGCCATCTTCAGCCTTATTGTAAAACATCTAATAACTAAACAAGTGTACATGCACACAACTGACATAAAACAAATGAAACTAATATATACAAATTGACATTAGAAACTGGGATGAAATTATGAGTACTTTTGAAAATAACTAGGTTCTAACATCTTGAGTATGCTCATCATCGAGACTCTTTCAAGTATTAATTTATATAGACAGAACTGTTAGTTCTAATACTGCTAACCATTAATAATTTAATAGTAAACGGGAACTGGTAAATGTTGAGCCAGTAGTTCATCACCAAATCTATTTGTGTGGTGTTAGCCATATGCAAGTCATTGGACACTGCTGTAAATAACCATTAGCTGATGGATAACTGTTAGATGTTTCATCATCAAAGTGATAAAATGAGATGCTCTCGTGGTGCTTATTAAATCATGCTGAAATGTTGTTGGACATTGTCAGGACGGCACATGAAGATGTGGTTAAAACAGATACATTGTGTCTGGTATAAAATTTTGCAATTCATTGCGGTGCCTATGAAGTTAACCTGAATAAATTAGATAAATTAATTTAATTTTATTTGGGAAAAGGCGATTCCTAGAAAATATAAAAAGCTTTCTGATAAGTGTTGTGTGTGCGATTCACAGTTTCGTATGAATTTATAGTTAAATCAGATTCATTCGTAATACAAGGCGAATAGGTAGAAATTCCTAGAGATAGATGGAAAGTGAAAATTGGCGCTGTCCCTCATATTTCTGCAATTTGCCACAATCTCACGAAACAATTAAACAAATGAAAAAAAAAAAAAAAAAAAAAAAAAAAACCACCCCGTAAAAAAGAGCCTCCGAAGGCGGAGGAAAGTTGAAGAAACAAATCACACAGGCCTCACCACGAATTAAATTTCGATGCCTTTTCTGAGAGTGCTAAAAGAAATAAGAGGCTCAGACACAGTTAAAAAGACTATAAGTTCACTTATAAACAAACTAAAGAGACAGGGACGTAATATAATGACTATCCGTAATAAATTGAAAATAGCTAGTGCTAAGATTTTGTTGCTAGAAAAACGACTAAGAGATTCCAACCTACAGTCAATTTATTTAACCTTTCCACTGCCGAGTTTTGATGACCAGGCGAGCCCTCTGGGCTGGTTTTTTTTAAAGGAAGAAGCACTTTTACAGATACATTTTTACCAATACAATTAATGGAATGCATATCATCCTCTTAGGCCCGCAGCCCAATACGAGGTCGGGGATGAAGTGAGATTATATTTTACACCATATTTTTACCACTGGATGCCCTTCCTGATGCAAACCTCAGTTGAGAAGATAATGAATATGAAATGAATGATGGTGAATAAAACTGGGTAAGGAAGTGGAAGGAATAGGCTGTGGCTTATGAATAGGAACTGTCCCGACATTTGTTTGGTAGTGTAAAAGGGGAACCACAAAAAAAATCTCAGGACAGCTGATGGTGGGGTTAGAACCCACTCGCCTGCCGAGTGCAGAGCTTGGCTCCATAGCCGTAGTATGTTAATACACGCGGCTACTCCGCTCGGTGATACGGTTACTGTAATATAATGTAAAATTGTTGATTCAAGAACAGGCATTATTATCAAAATCATTTACATTTGTGGAAAAAAGTATTTATCTGAGGAGGGGGTGACAATTGTGCAAGAGATTCATCATTACTAGTTTGCCTCACACTTTCTTGTAGTTCAATATCACCACTTAGATATTCTCCATCTTCATTATCAAAATATAGCTCTCCAGAATCACTATTTATGAGGAAACATTCAATTTCTTCGTCAACAAGAGATGAACGTATACTTCAAGACGAAATGATGGCTACACATTAGCGGGAAAGATGTTCCACTCCAACGAAGCTGAAATAACACCAGATCGCTTTCAAAACACACGAAATGGAGTGGTATATCTACTGTAGAGAACTTCTTTGAGCATTTCCATGGAATCTCAAAGCATGACACTATATCGCGTTCATTTGTGAGATCGGTGAAGTACACACGGCACGAAAATGTATATATACGGGTTTGGCGGACGAGACATGGCGTTCAATAACGTATACATACAGGTTTGGCAGTGAATGAGTTAAGTGAGCCGACATTATGCAGAAAGCAAAAGGTGATTATTGATACCATGCTTCCAAAAATGTCAGCTAAGAAATAAAGTGATGTGATATGACAATGAATTCCCTTTCGATAGTCTCTTAGTTAAAATGAAATCATCTAAGGGGTATAGACACTGTTTAAGGCATGACATGCTTCCCCTTCCTTCGGAGGCTCATCTGCGAAAATTAGTTAAAGAACTTAAATGCCCTTATAGGGTTAACACCCATGCCATTAGTGCTATTGAGAACTATTTCTGCAATAAGAAGAATGAAAACAATCACACGGGAATTCTCATATTTGACGAAGTAAAACTAAGAGGAGAGGTTCAGTTTAATACCAACTCATTAAAAGTTGATAGATTCGTAAATTTAGGAGAACACACCCAAGAACACGGGACAAATACACTCTCAAACCATGCGTCAGTGTTCATGTTTGTGCCCCCATTGCATAATTGGGTTCAACCGGTTGCTATGTATGCAAGCAGAAATTTTACACCTGGTAATATTTTATTATGAATTGTAATCAAGGTGGTCTTACAACTATAGCAAATTAGCACCAGAATTATTGGTTTCACCTCAGATGGAAGTCACTCTAATAAAAAAGTGTGGAAATGTTTAGGAATAAATGGAAAAGAAGGCAAGGTCATGTGCTCTACTTCTAATCCTTTTGATACTAGTAGGGGACTTTGGGTCTTTTCAGATGCTGTACATATAATTGATTGTATATGAAATAATTTCCACGATAAAGGCAAGTCTATTAAAATAATGAAGTTCAGGACCTAAAATTCTATTGACAGGTTTTCAAAATGAATAACTGCCATAAATTTGCAGGGTTGAAAGTTTGCCACAAGCTAACGTCTGCACATATAGACCCCATTTCATTTCAGCGCATGAACGTGAGACTAGCTTTTCAGTTATTTAGTAATTCCGTAGCAAATGGCATAAAGTTTTTTAGACAGATAAACTTCAGAGGGATTGGAAGACAGTGAACAGACGGAAACATTCACTAGGAAATTAAATATCTTAATAGGTGTATTAAATATTTTTATACCAGCAGGGGCTCTTCATAAAGATTCAATAGGGCATCAAACCTTAATAAAATGGAGAGATAACCTCAGTGGGAAGAATACTTTTGCTTCAGAAAGAACTCTTGAATCCCGAAGAGTAACAATTGAGAGCACCATACAGGTGTCCGAGTATTTATGGCATAATGGATTCTAGAACAATCATTTAGGCCTACTTGACAGTGATAGCCACAGACTTGCTAAGGTTTTCTTGAGTTATTATCTAGGAGGAAATATAGTACGGTATCCAAGGTCACAAAATATCATAAATGTGTCAACCTGTATCACAGAAAGCCTACAGAAGAAATACTTGCCGCAGCGCTCACATTTATTAGGGACTATACCAATAAATACAGTACTGACAGCACTTTCCTCACCCATCCTTCAAGAGCAGTTTATAATGTGTTCGTGAAATTTGAAAGTGTAGTGGAACAAAAATTCTCCTGTGAACATAGTTTATGGGGCGATGTATTTTAAAAGTGTTTGGACACTTTGCAAAGTATCACTATTAATTCAAAAGAATTAGGATGCTGCAATAACCATATTACAGACATTATCCCTAAATTTGTGTTACATTATATGAAGTGCCTATTTTATTTTGTAACAAGACAGATGAGAAAGGAACTGAAATCTTTTAAGACCACAAAGTCTACCCGGAAGCTATCTAAAATATTTGTCAACTGACTTCTGGAATGGTAAGCAAAAGCATAACAATTTGCATGCAAAAATTGTCTTTTATTTGTATACTGACTTGTAAGCTCAAACTCACTCACTGCTGGAAGAGCAGCATAGAGGAGGAACCGATGAACTAGGGGAGAGATCACATTTTTACCTTCTACTTGCTATGCATGAACAGTGGAACAGCCTGCCACAAATGTTTTTGGCCACGAAGAAACTCGCTATAGCGCTAGTTACTTTGATTGGGTCATCGAACGCCTGTGGGCAGCTATTTCTTACAATGAACGTTGTGAACTCAACAGTCAGAAATTATCTTAGTTCAGATATAAGTGCTTCTTGTGTGTTACTGAAGACAACACGTTATGAACCTAATATTAATGACATAGCTAGTGAGTATTTTTGCAGTATTGGCAAAATACAACCTCGAAACATGCAATCAAATGTATTATTTTACAATGTATATATGTAAAAACATTTGAAACACAATTTTGAATTAGGGATGGAAGTTGGTGGTGGCAGTGGTAAGGGGGGTGGGTGTGGTAGCCCTTAAAATGAAAATAACAAGTGGCATGGTAGAGAGTTCAGGATAATAAACTAGACTTAAAATGGTACACCAGTTGGAAAAGGTTTGCCATCCCTGATCTAGAGGATTAGAATATATCATAAATGAATAGAAGAATTTAAAAGTTAGTGATGAATCAAAAAATATGCAACGATGGGTGCTCAACAACAGTGCCCAAAATAACACAATGTTTACTTGAAGGAGAACAAGACTTTTCTTTGAAATTTTCTCTGCACTAGCCACACAATTTACATAATCCTACAACAGGAAACAGAATCTAATTTCACTCAATTCAATATTTTACTAAACTTAATGCATATAGGATTGGTGGGTAATGGCTTAGAAGTTAGTTAAAAGTGATTTTTGGCAACATTAATCTTACCTGATCTGATTTAAGTTCATCCTTTACAGCTGAAATAGCATCTTTGCAGTCCATAAGAAAATTCTCAAATAAAGTTATCTTAGCAGCACTATCAACAGCACGCTCCACAGCTGCATCCAATTCTTGTTCAGAGAGAAGAAACAGCCGAACACGTTCAGGACGAACCGCAAAAGTTCTTCCTCGCCATTCCACTTCACAGAGTACTTCTGCTCTCCTTTCTCTCGTTTGTACAATCAAGGACTGGAAATAGCATGAACAATTATTTGAAAGATTGAAAGATCCAATACAATACAAACCAGAACTTACTTGAAAAATGAAATTAAAAACAATCATAGGCTACAACTTATTTACAATTTTTCTTTACATCGCACTGACAAAGATAGGTCTTCTGACAACGATGGGATAGGAAATGTTAAGGAGTGAGAAGGACGTGACCATGACCTCAAGTAAGGTACAGCCCCAGCACCTGGGGTGAAAATGGGAAAACATGGAAAACCATCTTCACGGCTGCCGGCAATATCTACCAATATCTCCTGAATGCCAGCTGACAGCTATGTGACCCAAACCGCGCAGCCATTCGCTCAGTAGGCTAAAACTTACATCGATAATTCTGGTTTATGTTGTAATACAACTGCATACCAGTAAAGATGTATATCAGTGATTTACTGGTATAATACTGGTAAAAGCATCCAAACTTAAGAGTAAAATGTGAATACTTATGAAGGGATTTAAGTGGTAGTTCCGATAGGCCTAGTCATTATGATTAAACGGTAAAGAAGTAGCCCTTCTGAGCGACGGCTTTTTGTTTCATTGAGATAAGCACTGACCTGTGCAGCCTGCTGTTTCAATACATCCCTTAGTCGGGCTGCAGTCATAAACACCTGTAGTGAACAAGTTAAAATGGGTAGGAAACACATCCTGTATACCAGTACTTTGAATATCAGTGCACGTCAAACATATCCAGATGCATAATAAACAACTGCTTGCATGTTGTGAAGATTTGTACATTATACAGTAGAACCTTGATTATACGTTCCCGGAAACTACGTTTCCCCGCATTATTCGTTCAAAATACGTGGTCCCGCGAGCATCCTAATTAAATAACGTTATAAAAATCCTGCATTATCTGTTCCTCTAAGAAACGATTTCCTGGAACAACCGTCCAGAACTTTCAGTCCCATCATCACTAAATCCCTGATCATGCGTTTTCAAGAAACTGTACCTCATGAAAGGACGGCTATGACATACTTATGGATCTTGGTGTTAACGTCCCATCATTGCGGTAATTAGAGGAAGTACTGTATTGGAAAAGCGATCGCCGGTGAACTTCCGTAAGGGACCATTTTAGCATCGCATTCGGGTGGTATTGTTTAGAGAATCTTCGGAAATCATAAAGCAGGGAGTATCCACAACAACTGGAAGGAGACAGAGCGTATTTCGACAGCTCTACTTGAAGACGGAACGAGCCTCGTCAAATGTTTGTACTTGAAAAACGTCTACATTATGTTGAGGGTTAGATGTTTATTTTACTTTTTTCGAGTGTATCGCTGAACAGGTTTTCAGCACTTCCCTCAGAGCACTGTAGTCCCAAGGCTTTCAGGCAGAAATCGAAACTGCTCCTTCTTAAGTAACATAAATTTAGTATTTTATTATTATCAGATAAGATTATGTTATTGAGCCCAGAATAGATGTTGCACCTTACATACAAAAAGCGATGGGAGGTTTTGTAATTACCTATTACTGTTGTGGTCCTGATATAAGACTGGGAATTTCACGTTTTTGTGCTAAAATGTTACAAAAACCACAATCGCTTTATCTGCACACGTTACATTTGAAAAGTTAGTATCATTTCGCACTCGTACTGACTTGTACAGCGAATGCACTTTCCAGCCGAGTTCAAGGTCACAAATAACTGTAATTTCTAAAGTTTCATAATATTTCTTTCTCTTACCAATTTGATTGTAATAAGTGATGGGAAGAATTGAATATAATGCATTCGAGAATTTGAGAATTGATACTTACATTCGAAACCATATTCTCGAGTTCTCCACAACCTTTAAAAGACAACGTAGGCCTAATTTACACAGTACAGTGGAAGATGTAAAAGGATTTCGGCATCATATATATATATATATATATATTCTAAATATCTAATGTGCTTTATTTTATTATATTATAGAATTAAAAACTACTTGTGGTTACGGGTATTTGATTTTTCGAAGAGTTTGGCTGATCAAAGTTGCTGAACTGACAGAAGTTTTCAGTGGAAACTGACGAAGTTTCCTCTGTAAAACTGAATGTAAAGTTTCAAGATTTTTTAAGTCACGTACCTGTAATTAATGTTTAAAGCTGGCCCCATTAATTGGCCTGCCTCTCATCCGGAGGTCCCAGGTTCGATTCCCGGCCAGGTCAGGCATTTTTACTTGGACATAAGGGCTGGTTCCAGGTTCACTTATTTTACAATTACCTTGAGGAGCTATTGAAAGGCGAGATGGCGACCCTGGTCTAGAGAGCCAGGAATAACAGCCGAGAGAATTCGTCACACTAACCATGCATCACCTTGTAATCTCCAGGCCTTCGGATCGAGCAGCGGTCGCTTCGTAGGCGGAAGGCCTATTGGGGTTGTAGTTTGGTTTGGTTTGGTTTAGGAGTGTTTGTAAAATTATAATTATATATATTTCATTTTTGTGATGTTTAACCGAATTGTTGATGGTTCATTTGTTCCCAGATTTTCCGTTTTCCTGTGTTGTGCGCTTTTTTCCCCGCGGTCCCTCCAAAAAAAGAGAATCGAGGTTCCACTGTATTAACGACGACATTATTATTATTATTAATTCCTGCGCATTGCAGGCATACTGTGCTATGCTTTGTACGAATCTATGCTCTGTTGTATCTACGACTGATACTTCCTGAGAATATACAGTAATAATGTTAATGCGAGCCTCATACGGACTAATTTATTTACCATCTTCAAGGCTGCCGGCAGTATCTCCTGAATGTAAGCTGACAGTTCCGTGACTGCAGTTCCAGTTTCCCGGGTACTGTTTGCGAGCATCTACCGCCCTGTCTTTTTGAGATACGTTCTGTTATCAATTACGTCCTCTAGGGTATTTCCCCGATCTGCAATGATATATACAAATTATTTTCAAACTATGTTAGTGTTGAATATCTATAAATTTATGTGATGCAGACATTTTAAAAATTTACTTTTAATGTAGTTTATGCCCATTACAATGTAATTTATCAACAGAGACCAAGTACCAGAACAATTTAGGTTTATATAGAAGATCAGCATTACAAAATACGTGTACCCATATATAACTGTAATTGTGGAAACTGTTGTTATTACACTTAAAATGCATCCAATACCGATCCACAAAGATTACATTACCAGTACTACATTACCATTACCTACTGTTATAACTGAATTTGGAGGATTTATTTATTTATCGTATGGCAAGTATACAAAAGAAAAAGAAAATTTACACTATATACAAGGACAAGAATGTTGGTAGCGTTCACATTTACAAATCAATGTCCAGTTGCTGTAGCCATTCTAAGATGGGGGGTGTAGCACTGATGACATCTTGGGCTGGTCCACAATACTTCCTCAGAGGGCACTCCTCAATAATGTGCTGCACTGACTGAAAAGGGGCTCCGCACTCACAGGCAGGGGATTCTCGAAGTCCCCACTTATGCAGCATGGCATTACATCTAGCGTGGCCTATTCTTAAACGGTTGAGTTTAGACCATTGGTGTCTCTTCAGGTGAAATCCTGGGAGTCCAGTTGTGGGGTCTTGGATGCCTTGGTGTTTCACACATGCAGACCTCCAGCTTTAACGCCATTTTTCCTGGATATTGAAGCCAGTTATGTCATGCCATATTGGGATCCTTGATTTAAGACGAGGAGGAGGTAGGTCAGTAAGGACCTCGTGGATTAGGAGATTCTGTGGATGATCAGGATGGTGTAACTTTTTCTACTCGCGTGTAGTTGCTTCCTGTCGTCTCAGTTCCGGAGGGGGTATGTTACTGATAGTATGTAGTCACGGGATTGGAATGGATTTTAGTGTGCCTGTTATGGTTCTCATACATTCGTTCAAATGGACGTCGATCTTCCTAGTATGAGCACTACGTTGCCACACCAGGGCACAATATTCAGCCTCTGGATAAACCATGGTGAGGGCAGTAATGCGTAGTGTGGCTGCATCAGCTCCCCATGTCGTACCAGCTAGTTTCTTCATGATGTTGTTTCTTGACTTAAATTTCTGACTTTTATTTTCCATGTTAAAGAACAGTCTAAGGTAATGCCAAGGTACTTGGGGTTGAAATTATGTTTAATTCTTTATTCGCAGAACACAACATTAGCTTTTGGTGAGCTATTTGTTTACACAAATGGAATGAGCATACCTCTGTCTTAGCCGGATTTGGACAAAGTCTCCACTTCGTGTAGTATGCATTCAAGGTTTCCAGTCAGTGGAGAGAATACTTTCCCCCTCTTCTAATGTGACAGTTTGGACAGCAATGGTTAAGTCATCAGCATAGCAGAATTTCTTGCTGATGGTGTCAGGCATGTCACTGGTGTACAAGTTGAAACGTAGTGGGGCTAATACAGACCCTTGAGGTAGTCCATTTTTTCCTGTAAAAGACTTGCTTGTATTTTGCCCTATGATGACCTTGAAGTAACGATTTTTCAGCATGTTCTTCAGAAGTGCTGTAAGTTTTCGGTAGCGTGTATGCTTTTCAATTTTGAATAGTAGTCCATCCAGCCATACTGTATCATATGCCGCTGTCAGGTCAACAAAAGCGACAGATGTCTTTAGCTTCTTCTGGAATCCTGCATCAATATATGATGTTAATGCTAATACTTCAGCAGCTTTGTTTGGTTCTGAAACCCGCCTGGTATGTCGGTGTTATGTCATTTATTATTTCCTGGATTCCGTTAAGGATGAGGCGTTCCAACAATTTGTAGCAGACACTCAGTAGTGCAATAGGACGGTAGCTAGAGGGGTCATCTGCTGGATTTCCTGGTTTGAGGATTGCCATGGTGTGAGTCATCTTGAACTCCGGGGGAATGATTCCAGTCTCTAATATGTCACTGAAGAAGTGTAGATAACCTCCTCGTGGTGTACCCTGGACAACGGACTGCTTATGCAGGACAACTGATAGTCTACACAAATAGGCGACCGAACTAGATCCTGGATCTCTCATGGTCAATCAAAGTTACATCAGAAGAAGAATTTGGAGGATGTTGAGCAGCATGACAGTGCCGTCCACACTAGCATGTATCGAAAGATCTTTGGTCATTTAAGTACATACTTCTCCTTATTGTTGCTAATTGTGCAGTGACATAATAAAAGATATCTTTTAATCAGGACTAATCCACAATAAGTGTTGTTGTATGGTTATCATAGCACTCCAGAATATATGCACATGACATTCAGTTGTGCCATCCTGATGTGGTTGGGAAGGCACACAAAACCAAATCAAAACGGAGGCACTAGACCTTTCAACTTACAATTAAACATTTATTTTCCTTATTTCATATACAGGATATTTTGTTTTTGTTTTTAATTCCTTAATGTGTCCCATACCAACTGTCTGGGCACACTGTTATAAGCCTTCTCAATGTCAATAATGTCATCACTGTCTTTTCCTAACTCCCATCTTATCTCCATCATATGTCTTAATGTAAAGATCAGGGCAAACGATCTGTCTTTCCTAAAACCATACTGTTCTTCCATTTCTCCTTCTAGCTTCCCCCTCAGTCTTCCTTCCAATACTCTCTCAAATATCTTAGCTGCATGGGCAAGAAGGGTGATCTGTTTGTAGTTATTGCATTCCTTTTTATCACCTTTTTTAAATATCAGGATAATTAAACACTTTTCCCACTCTTCTGGGATCTCTTCTTCCTCCAGATTATTCTAAATAATCTATACAGCCACTGTAGCCCTATTGGTCGTGCTGTTTTTATCATTTCCATAGTTACCTCATCCACTACTGCTGCTTCACCCACCACTCTTCATCTTTTGTATGGCCTCCTCTATTTCTAACATTGATATCTCCTTTTCGTGTTCTTTTCCCATTGTTTCTTCTTGCTCCTTCTCATCTACCAGTTCACTGTATTTAATACTTAGCAATTCTGAGAAGTATTCTTCCCATCTTTTTAGTATGTCATCTCTTTGCATCAATATCTGCCCTGTTTCAGTTTTTACAAATTTTGTATCTTCCGTATTTCGTACACTATTCTTCACCAAACCATACAAGACCTTTTTACTTCCTTTTATATCCTCCTGTAAAGTTTCTGTGGAACTTTCACAGCTCTTCCGTTCCTCTCCTTGTACTATTTTCTTACATACCTTTTTGGCTTCTTAATATTTCTGCCAATTCTCTGTACTATTGCTGCCTATCCACTTCCTCCAAGCCATTTGTTTCCACAATTACGGTTAAATATGGGTACAGGAATTTTGTAATACTGGTCTTCTATATAAACCTAAATTGTTCCGGTACTTGGTCTCTGTTGATAAATTACATTGTAATAGGCATAAACATACTGTACATAAACTATATTATACGTAAATTTTAAAAATATTCAACACTAACATAGTTTGAAAATAAACTACTGTATATGCCAATGCAGATTGGGGAAAATCCCTAGAGGACGTAATTAACAACATAATATATCTCAATAAGACAGAGTGGTAGATGCTCGCAACCAATACAACTTAACAAAATATATTTATCCTAAACATTTCTATTTTTGAAGGGGAACCTACTGTATAATATGATATTCACTAATTTCCACACCCCTCAGCAGTCTATATTAGAGCTGTGCAATTAACAAGTCTGAGCATATTCCGTTGGATTACACCTCTCCACTTCTACTACTTTGCTAGTTTGGTCAGAGAACGAGCAAACTGCTACAAAGAACAATGAATGAGACTCAAACTTCCAAGTTTTTGAGCTGCTCAATTCTGCCCTGATTCACTCTACTCACTATGATTAAAAGAATGGACAGTATGATTGACTCATTTGCTGAAAGTCTTTCTGAGCTTGATTCTTTCAAACATTCATTGAGCAAAGAGATGGAGCAGGAGTCTAGTCTAAGGGAAACTCATCTGTTATAAATTAGTATGAACATGTCTACATGTTGCTTTGCATAGCTTAAGACTATATTATGTAAAACATGATTAACTTACACCAATATATCATGAACAGTGGAATGCTGAGTATGTTTTTGCACAGTATAAATTAAACAGGAATGTAAATTCAAATACAATGATGAATATGAAATACACGGCACCTACGAAGAGGCACTGAATTGTAAATTTATACAACAGTAATTTAATATGTAGGTTCAATTAGGCCATTATGAGCTTTCCTTTCGATGAGTAAAGGAATAACAAGATGTTAAAGAAGACCGATACGAGCATTTCTTTCCATGAACAAAATAACATAAATACATTCTCATGAGACTAATGTTTATGCATCAAAATGTTTAAATCATACCTGATGGTTCCCAATTCAAAATCACATAGTTTAGTCCAATTTCTGAGTTCCAAAACAAGGTTTTTCTGTACATGTGACCTGGGAAAAACATTGAGATAGTAATGAAGTTGGGACTTTTCCGAATACACCGATAAATGATTCTGAACAAGTCTACATGCTGCGTTACATAGCTTTAGTCTATATTACATACAGCCATACTGTTGTAAAAAGTAAAAAAGAATCTCTTAAATGTGTCATAATAAGGACCAAACTCTTCCTCCACTAATTACCAGGTTCTTCTTGGTTTTACATACATCAAAGTAAAACTAGACTTAGTAACAAAAAGCTGAAAATAACATGGAACTTTATGGAGACGTTTCAGAATCTATTTAGAACAGTATTCGTAATACGTAAGCTTTGGATGTTCCAGGAAAGTCATTTTTTTCCTGAGCTCATTTCATCCAAAATCTGAAAAATAACTGAAAGATAACTCCCTGAGCCTGTTTGAAGCAATTTATTTGCATATAAATGCATATTTTGGCCATTTTTATTGTTTAGGTTATATTCTGTTCATTTTAGTGATATAAGGTTTTATTTTGTTATATTTTGAGCATCTTTGTTGCACATGCAGGGTGTGCCGGAAAAGAGCTGCCACACCTCGGGATGAGGGCACTAGTTTACTTACAAATTTCATACTAATACCTTAGGGTTTTTTGGAAACCGTGTGAGAACTCCACTTCAGGGCTATGATGATGTATCCTGTATTAAATTCTAAGATACCTACACTAGCTCTGTCAATGCACATGATTAAATGTGTCTGCTACATTATTGCTAAACACTTTTTGACACATTTAATGTTAGTAATAAT
Organism: Anabrus simplex; assembly: GCF_040414725.1. Classification (NCBI taxonomy): domain Eukaryota; kingdom Metazoa; phylum Arthropoda; class Insecta; order Orthoptera; family Tettigoniidae; genus Anabrus; species Anabrus simplex. The sequence goes on along the minus strand of NC_090270.1, from coordinate 131,691,979 downwards.
CTAATACTTGCTACTCATCCCTAAAATGATTAAGTCATATTTTATCCCCTTTTTTAGGTCATATTTAGATAGATTTTGGGGCATATTTGCTTGCATATTTTGTACTTCTTTCGGTCATAAACTTCAGAGCCCTACTAATAAGCAACAAATTTACACAAGAAATTCATGAAACACATTTCAATGACTTTTCCAATCAATTCTATTCAGTTATACAACTGAAAGTCTACTCTCCAATTTTATCTCAAAGGTTATTCTGACCATAACATGGTACATATTATGTTCAACCACTTCACGAGTGATAGTATTAAACCAAAATATTTAAGATTGTAGTGATTTCTGTGAAAGACTAACAAGATATTTTCTCTTTATATTACGGTTAACAACATATGTTAACTGAAATGCTATGAGAAGTACCTAAGTACAGAAATAAGTAATTTCAGGAGTAGAGATATAAGATAAAATAAGAAATACACATACATCTAAATTGGCCAATAAATCTCCTTGACCATGGCCCCTCATCTGCAGCAAGTCATCAATGGCACTTTCATCTCCTATATTGTAGGCACAGTATCGTAAGCTTGGAGAGAGTTCATCCACTCGCTGTCTGTACAGTATCTGATCTTCCTCAGGTAACGCAGGTGCTAATTTTTCATATACCATCCTGTTGAGAAAAATAAAAATTATCTTTAATGAATCACAATAAGCACCAAAAACTTCCTCTGCTAACCAAAGGTTCTTGGTTTTATAAACGTCAAAATAACACAGCACTTTCAAAAAGAAGTTTCAGAATCTATTTAAATTACCCCCTCCCCCCAGCTTTTCGAGTCTAAAGAAAATGAAAAAAAATCTTGCATACAAGACCCCCCCAACGTAATTTGTCAGAGAACAACAATGATTCTGCTTCGAAGCGGGTAAAAGTCGTATAGCAGCTCTCATGACGTTGCATAAATTTATGAATAGTTGTGTCTGTACGACTCACGCAATGAAAACACGTGTCAAAGTCATGTGGTACATCTGTGTTTCGTGGTTAAGAAATGTCGGCCTCCGTAGCGTAGGCCTACTGCAGCTCTGATGATGTCGGACAATTAGGTGAATAATTTCATGTCCGATCTGCGCACTGCAAGCCAGTATCAGTCATGTCTGTGTTTTGCAGTTAAGAATGTCAGCCAGCGTAATGGTTAGCACAATTAGCTGCCGTACTCGGGAGTCTGAGTTCGATTCCCGGTACCATACTGCCAGAGATGCACGAATGGCAGGAAGTACGATAGGCAGTAAAAATGGTACATGTTACGCCTCTCCACTGGGGTGCGTGTCTAAAAAGAAAAGAGCTGCACGACATTGGGATGGGGAAACGAGTTTACTTTAGTTGAGAAATATTCACAGTTGTTGCTATTAATAAAGAGGCCAGATCATTAACAAAGTGATCGTTTAATATCTCGTAACTTGGGCCAATATAGGTGTTTTTTTGAGAGAAGTAAGTTTAAAACGTGATAAAAACTCTCCAATTATAACGCTTGTTTTACTCGCCAACATACCTAATAATAATAATGATGGTGATTTTATGTCCCCACTTTGAACGATTTTCGGAGACGCCGAACAAAACATACTAGGATATGTGTTACCAAAAAAAATGGAGACAACAAACGTACTAAATTAAACATTATGACAATAAAACGCATTAATGCTACACCCGTAGATATCCATAAGTGCAGCAAACTTTCCTGTTATTTATTTTTATTATTTCCGTTTTGGAACTGTTCGCACTATTCGGAAACTTGATAGCATTCCTAACCTAAACAATGCGGCCTCTCATCTCATTTTCAGCTGTTTTGGTAAATCCTGATGTGATAAATGTGGAGAACAAGCATGAAATATACTTTAAAATACGAGTCTGGCTTTCAACAACCGCAGTCATTAAAAGAATGCTTCCATTCACTATGTATTACATTCAGAAGTACAACTCCTAACATACGCTAGTTATCAGCTGGTGGTTTGGCATGCTCTCTACAACACTGCTTTATTCGGAAGGAGTGGTTTCTGCTACACATACATCAACTGAGAATATCAGAGACCATCTCCATATCTCCAGAAACAATTTGGGAACAGATTCTCACCATTTGGATTCTATAGTCGGGAACAAAAGTATTTTTTAAAAGGTTCAAGAAGATGGGACTTCGAATGCTCTCGATTGCAGAGAAGATGTCATTTGGAATGACCCCACGCCGGTAGCAGGGAAGTTGGCAGCACAAGTCGATAATTCAAATGAAAGCAGTGATCAGGTTTACTGTGTGTTAGTCCTACTGCTCAACTGACAGAGACAAATGACTGGCCATTAAGTTATTTTGTATCAATATTACATAATATGATACCCTTATCCCTTTCCTGTACCGGGTCAAGTATGAAGCGAGGCGAATCTTTGCAACGAGTTTTTATGACTGTATGACTTTCCTAACGTCAACCTTATCAGAGGAATCTGTGACATAAATAAAGGAAACTATATTTATTTGAACTTAATTGACTTGTGTACTGGGATTGTATTCCCCTTAATCATCTATTGTTTGGAGCGCCTGTTAATTGGTGTGATCTACAATTCAAAATATTTAGATCTGTGATCTGCTATTATTACGTCCATATGGAGATGAATTGTACTCGCTCTATTGAAAATCAATACTGGAACGCATGTACACGACTCGTTTCTGGACAGTGAGCTCCTACTAGCTGCTGACTTGCTCTCCGACCAAGCTACAAGATGATAAAGATGTTGATGCCCTGTCCAATGGCGTGTGTGTTGGAAGACATATTTGAGTTTTGGAGGAATGGAGTCCGATTCTCCAGGTTAAAGTCACTAAAAACTATGGCCATGCCTTTTTTGTTGCAAGTTATTTCTGTTTCAATTTTTTTTTTCTTTTGAGATTTAGTAATACATATGTGTGCTGAATTGCTGGCTGTGTGAATACCTTCAAACGTGTCTTCAAGTATGTGAGTAATTGGATTACATGCTTTTGGATATGCAGAATTGAAAATGTAAGTAATTATACATTCCTAACAAATCTGGGAACATTTCTACGGCTGTGGATTAGTTGAAGATATTACGATACATTGAAGTAACAAGCCATTGGTCCTCATGTGACATCATTAAAATTTAGACTATCTATTATAAAAAACTTTTCGGCAATGATTTACCTCGTTAATCAGAACGTTCTTTTCGGTACTTGAAAAAAAAAAAATGGTAAGGACAAGACTTTAAATTGTTATCGTAAGATTTTGAAATGTAACTGTAATTAAATTATGAAGTAATTTGGAAATGCGGTATATGGGCCTATGAGTGTTAAAATCATTCTTATTAGCTTAATTTCATTGAGATAATATTTGTGTTTAATTTCTCCTCCTATCTTTTTTTTTTTTTTTTTTGGGGGGGGGGGTGTGTGTGTGTATTTCTTTCTATCTGTATTTCCTTGATCTTGTAATGCGACCTTTAATTGTGCCGTAATTTTCATATGATTCCCTGTGTTGGGTGATTTGTTGTAACGGCGTCGATCTTTTTGTCTGTATCTTCCGGGTCGGGTTTTAATTCTATCTCATATGCGCATTGTCGCGGTTCCAAGGCCACCTTGCATAAATTTAATAACAATTTTGGACCTCCGTTAGATCATCCGTTAAAAGAAATGTTAAATTCAATGATACTAGATCCTATCATTTATATATTATTATTAATCTTCTGTAACACTGTGGTTTGTAGGAAATTGAAATTTGTTTCTCCTATTTCTTAAATCTTCCTTGGGTTAACGCTCACCTGACTTATTCATACCCGCGTTTTGTTTTTATTCTTCTCATTATTTGTTCCATCACTTATCTTAACTGTACGCATTAATTTAGCCAGCTTTGGCCGTTATTACTGATAGCCTGGCTTGGCAAGCTGCATTTTTCTTGTTCGTGTGTAGTTGTTCTGTACAATTTGTGGAAATTTATAATATTTTCCCTTTATTATTTTGTGATCGTTTAAGGGACTTTTTCTACTAATTATTAGATTATCATTTCAATTGATTTATTACTTTTCAGTGTAATATCTTTTTTTTGCTATTTTGGTCGCAATTTTGAGTGGGTGTATATGACCATAGTACTATGATTTTTCTTTAAAGATGTACGTGAAAGTTGCTTGAAAAAAATTTCTATTAATTTGGATTAATTGGACCTAGGTAAACTTACAGGCCAGTATTTTGATTTTTCAAGAAAAGATTTTATTTAATATTAAGTATTAATTTTCTTAAAGGTATCAAATTCTCAAATTTTCCCTTCAATTTCAGTAGTGTAATTATTCATGAATTTTTAATTATTTTTAAATTAAATATTTCACTCCAATTTTAATTTGGTGCTTCATTTGGTATACTTAAGTCACATTGACCTAGCAACTGATCAAGTATAAATTTAAGATCCTGTCCTCTTAATCTCTCATATTTCTGGGCCCCTTGCATGTTTTATGTTTGTATGCTACTGCATCCAATGTAAGTACTTTGTGCTTTGATGTTGTTGTTTGTTGTTTCACAGTGTTCAATTCCTGTGTCCACGGACCATTGCAGTAGTTTGTGGTAGCATCGCAGTGGTTGCTACGTAAGTTGTTGCAGTTGTTTATACTAATGAACTTAAGTTGACTGGGTCAATGTTACTAATTACCAAATGAGATAAGCCATGTAAACCTAAACATTGTAAAACTGAAATGTATCCAAGTAATTTGTTTTTATGTTTGTTTCATGTGTGGTCGAGACTTCCCTATCGCTATACCCTTGGCCTTAAAGTATTTTATGGTTTAGTTCACCATGTGAGCACCTGAAGCTTGTTATTGTTTCCTGATCCTATATGGTGTTCATGGAATCTAGTTAGTCTTTGGTTCTACTTAATCGGTGCCAACCATCTCTGGGTGAGTCGATGACCATTATTTTATTTCTATTACTGAATATATTCAAATTATTTACTTACTTAATCTGGTTTCATATCAAACGTTTTTTTAAAAAAATTCCTCATTTTACCGTAATGAATTGAGTGTCTTTGGTCTTATGATCTGCACCCTCTTATTATACTCAAGGTTTTGCAGGAATTGCTACGCCTGTCCTTTGGGGAATTTATTAGAAAAAAATTGTGTTTGGTGTTGAAACTACAGTTGTAACCTTACTTAAGATCTAAAAGTTGTCTTTATTCTAGCTTCGCTTGTGGTCCAGATTCATCATCATCATCATCATCATATTCTAAAGGCTAAGCCTTGTCGCTGCAGCCACAGTTGTTTACCTTGAGCCAGTCTTTTCAACTCAGCATAGGTCTTGCACTTCATCCTCAGAAGCAGGTTCTTGAAGTAAGACACTCTGGGTCGTCCTCTTCCTCTTTTTCCAGCAATTCTTCCTTCAAGATATTACAAAGGAACTCCTCATGCCGCAGAATGTGACCAATAAATTTTATTTTCCGTTTTTCAATTTCAGTTATCAGATTCCGTTCTCTTATCTCTGTAAGGACCTCGGTATTGCTCTTCATTTCAGTCCAACTTATCCTCTGCATTCTTCTCCACATATACAGAAGCACGCTTCATACAAAGGTTTCTGCAAAAGCCTTCTGAATTTGAATATCTATATGTTTGTTGGCCAGCAGATGCTTTTTATCTTGGTCCAGATTGAGTGCTATAAATTAGTGTTGTAATTACATTCTCTCTTCCAGTGACTATGTACCTGCCTTGCTGTTGGATTGAATATGTAAAATTTGTTTACAATCTTGACCCATGGCGATCCTCCTTTTCATATTTATTTCCAATGTTCTAGTTTGCCCTTGTTACTGTCATGTGTTACTATTGTGAGTTTTCTTTAATGTGGTGAGTTCTCATTTTGATTATGGTTCTTGCTTGTGTATATTGATTCATATCTGGGACCCGTGCTGTGGGAGTTTCTTCCTATTTTGACTTATGGGATCTTATGCATGTTCCCGCTGTTAGTATGGTCTTGTTATGCGTCTGTATTGAACTAGTGAATGAATATACAGGGTGAACAAAAAATGCCGCATTTGGAGGTCGGCATGCGATTCCTCATCCCATTTTTACCAGTGGAATTGGTGAAGATAGTTGATAGGTGGAAAATAAATAAATACTTAATTGTGAATCAATAGTCCAGACACTTGCCTGCTGCCATTTCTTGAAGGATACAGTACTATTGTATCCATCTCTTAGCACAGGCCAGAGTGAAGTGTAGCTTCCACCGAAGTCCCAGTCTCATCCATGGCTGTGACAATATGGAAGCTGCTGGGGTATGGGTGGTGCTGAGTAATGACATTCAGAGCACGACTAGTGCATCTGAGTGTTATGAAAGGTGTTGCTCGTAGGGTCAGTCGTGCTGCAATAGCACTTTCTGATACAGTGAGGAAAGCAATGGCAAACCACCTCACTCCTTGTCTTGCCTAGTACGCCTCATTTTGGTGCTGCCATTGGTTTTTGCGGTTTCCTTATAACCGCATAACTTTTGGTGGTGCTATTTGAGGATCCAACCAGCCTCTGGGCTGATGACCTAATAGACAGTCCAGACACTCAAAAGAGATCAGGCATGCACACATAGGATATGACAGCAGTCAGATGGCTCCGCTGTCGATGTGTAGTGTGCATTTGATATGCATCCAGGTGGGAGTGTTGTTGCCATGTGGCATTGAAGTGAAAAGTGTCTATTTCATCAATCTAAAGCATGTTTTCAAAAGGTGATAAGCTTTCGCGGATGAAAATAGAGGTTGCCCGTCGCAAAAATGCATTAGAATGTTATCGAGGATTACGTGAAGCCTGTGGTGAGAATGCATTACCATGTAGGACGGTTGCATGATGGGCCACGGCATTTTGTGCGAGTCGGAATGAGGCTGTGGATTTGGACCGCACAGGTTGGCCACGGCTGTCCATTCGTCAAGATCAGACTGACATTGTGATTGGTCTCGTTTCCATAGACCATTGATGGACTGTCCGGTAATTAACCAGGTTCGTCTCAGTCATCAAGCGGTACGACACATACTGATGAAATGTCTTAACATGAGGAAAACTGCGTCCTATTGGATTCCACATCAGCTCAACGAAGTAGAATAATTGCACTGGTATGCACTGGCTGGCATCCATCTGGACAGAAAGCACAATTAAGGAGACGCACTTCTGCAGCATACTGTCGCCATTGATAAGGCGTGGGCACGAGCCTACGAGCCTGAATTAAAGCATTAATCGAATGAATGGTGTCAGCCATGTTTGGCATGTGCACAGAAATTTTGATAACAACCCAGATGGGTGAAGCTTATGCTGATTGCGGCATACGACTACAAGGGTGTTATTCTTTCACATGCTATGCCTGAGGGACAACCCGTCACCAGTGATAACTACTGATAATTTCTGGAAGTGACATCTGCGTTCGGCTATGCAACACAAACGTTCATGTTTATTGCAAGACAATTGACCTATCGTGTTGCGTGACAACACATGTTGTCATCTCACAAACAATGTCAAGCTCTTATTGCAATGGTGGCATTGGAAGGTCTTGGAACACGCTCCATACTCACCAGTTATGAGTCCTTGCGACTTCGACCTGTTTCCGCAGTTGAATGAACCACTCTGAGGCCAGCGATTTCCTGACGTGGCATCTTTACTCCATGCAGTAGGGCGCTTCATCACTGTCATCAACAGAGAATGCCTTGCCAACGGTCCCCAATGGCTCCCGACATTTAACAAAAGGTAATAGACTTATTGGGTGACTACACTGAAGGAATGTAATTCAACTATACTTGTGAGTTCATTAAATATTGGGTTCTATCAATATTGCCACTACTTTATTTACAGCCCTTATGTATGTATATTCAGTCTGTCAGCGATGCCGCTGGTGGGATCCTCAACAGCTCTGCCATCAGCTGTCATAGATGGCCTAGGCATCACTGAAGAGACGTACCAGGGAAATGAGTGAAGTAGTTTCCCGTTGCTTTCCTCACCGAGCCAGAGTTGCTATTACATATCAGTCTGCCAAGCCCACCGAAATGCATACACCAACCAAGCCTATGAGCAACATTTTCACACCATTCATAGCAGGGACTGGCTGCATAAGGATTGGCATTACTACCATCGCTCATACATCAGTCACTTTCATATTATCAAAGCCAAGGATAAGACAGACAGGTCGATGAAAGTAACAAAATTGCTCTAGCCTATACCAGAAGACACAGTGCACTGTAAACACTAGGTCCTGCCAGCAAAGGCGGACAGCCCTTATACATAGTGAAAATCATACAACACAAATAAGAAGCAATTTTAAGAACAGTGGGAAAAGGGAGGTAATATTTACTTGGGCAGGTAACTCATGTCTCACTACAGATACACTGCATTGGGGTTCAGGTGTTAGGGAAAGGTCATAATCCCCTCCCCCATCTTTTATTTTGGCTATTTGTTAGAATTAAACACAAGCTGGATGTTTCTGAGCATATTTAGCCTCTTTTATACAGCATATAAATGTATATATTGTTTTAGTCATATTTTGATCATTTTAATTATTTTGAGGTCAATTTTGCATGTAAAAATGTACTGTACATTGAATGTGATGTCCAATATTGTTTGTTTAAATGTATTTGTGGAATTGTGACGTAACTTGAATCTCGGGCTTCAAAGCTGAATAGCCGATGTTTATTGTATCTCGTCTGAGTTTACATTACCAGTTTTAGAATAACTTCCTTTAGAGTTAAGACTAGCAGTGTGGGTATTTACATCCACTGGAAAATCACCACTGTTGACAAGGAAATACCATAAAGGCTTATCTTCTTATCTGTGTCTAAACATGTGGCTCCTGACTACTTCAGGTAGCTTTTCAACGTTTCAGAGTTACATTAACAGCGACAAAATGTGCTTTTTTCTCCTATATTTCAATAAAATATTTTCCATGGCAACTGTTAATTCCAATAACCAATATGATTCTCACTGATTTGCAGGAGTAGCGATGTGGTCTCTGTCACCACTGTTTTAAGACTGCAACATTAATTAAAAATATATTTGGTACTGTCCACACTAATGATTTATAATGGAAGTATGACAGAGAGTAGCAGAATTAAGTTAAAAAAACCTGTAATGAAATTATTTGAAGTAGTACAATAAGACTGCATAATGAATTGCATATTTAATATCAAAGAACTAGCATAAAAAAACATTCATTGGAAATATGAGGATTTGGTCATATTTTCCATTTTTGGGTCATATTTAGCTTTTTTGAAGAGTATATTTGGGCAACTTTTAGGTTCTAAACAACCAAGCACTAGTGATCTCTCCTTTTCTACTACCATTAAACTATTCAGAAATGCAGATAACTTACTGAGCTTTCTTAAGGTTTTCCATTGCAGGTTTCCAAAGCTGCAATTCGAAGTGCAGAGAGCCATGTATCCATGCGACATATGCTTGTGCCTCTAGTTTGGTGCGTGCATCAAATTTACTGCTCTAAAAATGAAATCAATAAAAGAAGCTGACTTCAGTTTAAACATAATACAGCGCAAACAAACATTTAAAAGTTTTACATGTTGGATTTCTAATTATTAAAAAAGTCCATACAGTATATGTTTGGTCCTTTGCCTTACTTTACAACAAACTTATCTATTACATGTGGGACAAAACATGAGGACCTCGCCTCACACTCATTAACTCAGCAGGGTGCAAGGTGTGATTAACTGCTGACTTCCAGCTCGCTTCCAGGAACTGAGGCCATCATGTTTTGTCCCCAAGTATACTACAAACTTGAGAGTTGACCCCATGCAACTAATTTGCTATAACAGTCTTGTATTAAGAGAAGCTGAAGTATTAGAATTTTGAATTGAAAGGATTTCTTTGGCATGTAAATAAATCTACTCACATGTCTCTTGAATGTAAGTACTATGATAAACAATACAGGATTCGACCAGACATGATGGGGTGCAAGGTGATAACTACAATAATATTAACAATTGGCTTACATTTATACTAAGCATAAAATATATATATATATATATATATATATATATTTTTTTTTGCTAGTGGCTTTACGTCGCACAGACACAGACAGGTCTTGTGGCAACGATGGGATAGGAAAGGGCTAGGAGTGGGAAGAAAGCGGCCATGGCCTTAATAAAGGTACAGGCCCAGCATTTGCCTGGTGTGAAAATGGGTAACCATGGAAAACCATCTTCAGGGCTGCCGACAGTGGGATTTGAACCCACCATCTCCCGGATGCAAGCTCACAGCTGCGCGCCCCTAACAGTATGGCCAACTCGCCCGGTATTTTAAAATACTCTGTTAAAATTTACTTTTCAATCACTTACACCCAAATTTTTTGAGAACTACAGCTATTTCATTATTTCCTCTGTTCACAACAATGCCCTTATTTAGCAAATGTTATTTCATGACATCGCAGTTATAACTTTGCTCAATAGCAAATTTCATCCTTGAATAACACTGACCTGCGAATTCAAACTTTCCAATCACTGCATGAAATTTACATAATGATCTTTTATATTTCGGGTATGCTGATTCCGGAACTGAAGTCCGATTTCCCGTATCACATCAGGGTTTAGTGCAAATTTAAAATGAAAATTTGATAAATATGCAGCACACACACATGAAGATTACTATTATATGGTAAAGAACGCTTCTTTCTTATTATTTTCATCCATCTGAACACTCCTATCTTACAATGGTATACTAATGAACATAATATAGAGATATGTAGTGTACTGTGTTAACAGATCTATAGAAAAACACAGCCAAATGCAACAAAATTTACCACGCATTAAGCCTCATAATGTACTGAGAAAGGTAAGTCTACGGTCAATTTTATAATGACCTACCTTAGTATAAGAAACGTCTTCGCCTTGCTTTTTGTGTGTGAGTAGTAGTTGGACCTTCTCTCTTTAGTAACCAGCAGTAATCTGCCAGCAATTTTCCTTGATAACTGCATTCCATTTCCTGTAGATCCCGATGGAATCCTTCTCCTTGCTCTTCGCTCAGCATTCCTAGGTTTTAAGGGAAATAGTCCAGATGTGAATGTAACATGTGCCCTTTCAAGCTCATTTTGCAGCCTAAATCTTGAAAAGAAACAAGCAATCTATCCGCTATTTGTTTGTAGTCTGAATCGTTTGTGTTTCCAAGAAAGTTTTAGACCACATTCCGGAATTCCTTTGTAAGGCCAAGATCTCGAAAGAAGTCATTTAATGCACTTTGCTCGACCAGTCTCGGTTCTTTTTTCAACACATTCAGAGGAGATATCACAGTCAGAGTTGGTGCCCGCCATTTCTGCATCAGATTCAGAAGAGGGACAATCCTGTAAATGTTCTGGATGCTGTAGTACTGGTGTATCAGGGCCATGAGGAACGGGTAAAATTGCAGATCGAATATTGCTTGGATACACAATGTTACCTTTGTTGCTGCTGTTAAATCCCTTCACATTCACAGAACAGAAATAGCAGTGAGTACTGTGGTCTGGGGTTTCTGTCCACACCACTGGAATACCAAATTGCAACGCAATTTGCTTACTGTTCACCAACTGCCGTAACTGCTCTGTACAGGTTCTACAAGCCTTATGTGGTGCCCACGGCTTGCCTTGGTCTCCAAGTTTCGAGCCAAAGTAGGCATAGTAGGCCTTTCTCACGAACTTGGTTATATTGCGCCGCTGTCTCATCGGCACGAAACTTCCACATACATAGCAGAATGTATCTGGATTGTTCTTGCAGACACGTTGTGGCATGTTAATACATGTAAGTTCAATAGAAATATTAACACAGTATGTCACTCACTTATAGAACGCTTATGAAGATAAAAATCTCTTTTCACTAGCAAGCGAAACACAACTCAGACTGTCATGGATGAAGCACAACGAGAGAATGACGCCACTCAGCCAAAACCGTGCGTTGCCGGCTATGTTGTACATAGTTGCCGGCTCTACACTCTGAGCATGATAATACAGGACTACGAGATGGCTGGAGGACGTCAAATTAATAAAATAATAAAAGAATATGGAAATCTAAATTAAAGCAACACTCTTCCTAACAACGTAAGAAGTGCATTAGTGCATGTGATGAAATAAACGTAATACAGGATTGAGAAAATGTGATGTGATGGGGAAAAATTAACATCGAATCCTATTTCAGGATGCAGAAGTCATCTTAAAAAGCAATACAGGATGGCAGCAATGAAACCATTGCAGGACAGTGTAATTGTTTCGCTTAGAAAAAGCATTACTTAAATGTAATGTTAATATCGTCTTCATCAACCTTACTGAGATACTTTTTAAAATTTTAAATATGACTTCATTTGTCACTTGTTTCTTCCTTTCCGTTACTTTTACTGACCCACTGGGTTCCTTTCCACCTTGTGAGTTTATTCAGTGTTCTTAGTCTTTTATCACTTTTATTCTTTACTTTTCTCTTTTTCTTTTTTTCCAGCTTTCTTCTTATTCCACACTTCCCACCTCAAGAATGAAGATCTGTCTCTGAATGAGTGTGAAGCTCACCCTCCTGATGAAACTGGGGAACAGAAATGAGTTTGTCGGGGGCTGAGAAGGAATGGAGGTAGAAGATTCAGAACTGAGGAGGAAAGAGCTCATCTATTTGAACACTAGAGGTGTAAGAAAATGTGGAGATTATCCCTGTTCTTTTGTGTTTCCATGTTTGTTCTTTTCTCCTTTCCTATTGCTCCCTATTGTGACGTTGAGCTGTCATTGTATTTATTCTGTGTTTTTTAATTTTTTTTTTTACAATTTGCTTAATGTCGCACCGACACAGATAGGTCTTATGGTGACGATGGGATAGGCAAGGGCTAGGAGTGGCGTGGAAGTGGCTGTGGTCTTAATTAAGGTACAGCCCAAGCATTTGTCTGGTGTGAAAATGGGAAACCATCGAAAACCATCTTCAGGGCTGAACCCACTACCTCCCGAATACAAGCTCACAGTTATATGACCCAGCCGCACAGCCAATTTGCTCGGTTATTGTGTTCCTATCATTCTATAAATATTACTTGTCCGCCTCCGTAGCATAATGGTTAGTGTTATTAGCTGCCGTTCTCTGGGGTCCAGGTTCGATTCCCGGTACTGCCAGAAATTTAAGAATGGCAGGAGGGCTGGCATGTGGTTGAAATGGTACACGCAGCTCACCTCCATTGGGGATGTGCCTGAAAAGAGCTGCACCACCTCAGGATGAGGACACGAATTTACTTTATATATTACTTGATTTGTCACATGTTTGTTCCTTTCCATCACCTACATCTGAAGGCATAATTTAGGTGCAGGAACAGAAGAGTCTTACAAGTGTTGGTTGTATGCGGCAGATTTATGATAACCCTGTCATAGCAATTCCAGGTTGCTGGAGGGAAAATTGGTGACCTTCGGCCTCTACCATGTTGCCTTACAGCAATAGAGTTCATCTCCAGGTAATCGCAGATTACCAGACGATCAGCACTAATCTCTTTTCTTAACAAATGAAATACCTTGGAAACATGGTGTAGAGGAATGCAGGTAAGCCTAGTATTGAGTGAAATTGTGCCCATGTTTCAAAATTGTCTCCGTCCTTGTATTCAGCCATTAAACCTTTTGCTTGCATCCTTTGTCACAGACACCAGGTGTCCAGTGCCTGCTCGTCGCTGTGTACACCCATCTCCATATCCACTGCTTTCACACATGCATCACTGTTGTAGCAGATGTCCTGTACGAGTTGAAATGTCACGGTATGACAAACCAGCTTCCCGGAGACTGATCATTGTGCCCCATTCAAACTCACATCAACAGAGAATGCCTCGCCATCGGCCCCCAATGGCTTCCCGACATTTGGTAAAAGGTAATAGACTTGGACATCAATGAGGCATAATGGCACTTTCATGTTTCCACCATGCTTGACAGCTCTTCACTGACTACAATTGGCGTAACACTGATCTTGTCAATCACACAAGGCAGGGCCCTACTGGGCCTGTACCCCATCTCTCTGCAATTCTAATCGCTTATTGCTGGCACACTGTTCTACAAATCGAGCGAGTTTGGATTCATTTGGATCATTCTTTCAGAGTACTGCAATTTTCACAAATATTTGTGTAGATATCTACTTCAAACCAACTACTGCAGCAAAAGCTTTTTGAGTAATGCAGAACTAGGTTCAGCAGTACATCTCATAATATGGGTATCACATATGACGACGATGATCATGATCGTTGTTTAAAGGGGCCTAACAGCTAGGTCATCGGCCCCTAATGGTATGAGGTGAATGAAACGAAAATGAAAACTTCAAAATGTATCCACTGACTAGAATCTAGAACGAATGATGAAAAAATTGTGAAACAAAAACACTCAATCGATCTAATTCACAATGTCTTAATTACAGTAGAACCTCGATAATTCGAAATCGGTTAATTCAAAATCCCGCCTAATTCAAAGAAGCTCTCATTCCCGGAAACATGAGATACAGTTTTGCATGTTACTTAAATTGTTTAATTCGAAATACGGATAATTCGTCATTCGAAGTACAATGTCGGCCCCATTACCGAAATTCAGACTTTTAATTCGAAACTGCCTTTACATTTTAAAACAATAGTATGTTACAGATTAATTTCTACTCGAAATTTATCCGCTCCACGTCACAATAGAACGCGCGTTCCGGAACATGGAAGGGTAGCTTTCCGCACTTACACTCACTTCGGTGGGTCTACAGTGCGCTTCATGATTGCTAAATTGAATGAAATCTGAATTCTTTTGTATTCAACCTTTTAAGGAACGCCGTAATATCACGCAACAGGCAGTGTGTAGAAAAACAGAATCCGCGAACACTGGCGATGCCGACAGTTGACGAAAAAGCGTAGCTCAGATAATAAATTCGTAGGCACCGAACAATATTGTCATTGCCGGTGAAACTGCATTGCTTTATTTTAATGCAAGTCCAAACGGTCTTATGGTTTTAAATGGGTCATAGTAGTACGTTGCAATGCACATGGGATGGAAGCAAGAAAATTTATCCCCTCGTCATAGAAAAGTTCGATAAACCACAATGTTTTAAGGGCGTCGGGCACTTTCCATGCCAGTACAAAGCATATAAAAATGCAAACAGTACAGAAATCCAAAAAATAATGCATTTGCACAGGGGGACCGGCATAATTTATCCTCGTCTTTGAATTGTGTGATTTATTTTTTCTTTCGTTGCGTGAGGTTATGTTTGTCAGTGATTTATCAAAGTGCATTATTTGAACATTGTATAAGCACCTTGTTGGATACATTTCGGAAATAGTTTTTTCCATGACATTTGAAAGGTTTAAACTGTGAATCGAGGTGAGTGCATGTATTAATGGGTCTTAGAATACTTTGTGACACGGCAAGTGTTTACATTTCTGAAGTATGAGAGAAGTACCATGGCGGGAAATCGTACAAGGATAGAGTCATAGAAAAGTTCGATTTTAAGGGCATCGAGTACTTCCTTTGTAAATACAAGGCATCTAAAATGCATAAAGTATAGTAATCCAATTAATAAAGCACTTGCACATGGGAGCCAGCATAGATTTCTCCTCGTCTTTGAATCATGCTTTTTTTTTTCTTTCTTTCGTTGCGTGAGGTTATGTCTGCTAGTGAGATATCCGAGTGCATTACTTGAATACTGTAAATACACCTTCTTGGATACATTTTGGGAATAGTTCTTTTTTCATGGCATTTGAAGGGTATAAACTGTGAATCAAGGTTAACTGCATGCAGTAACGGGCCATAGAATATTTTGTAACGCAGCAAGGGTTGGTACTTCTAAATTGCAAATTGGCGGTTAATTCGAAATCACGTAATTCGAAGTCCGATTTTTGAGTCCCAACGACTTCGAATTAACGAGGTTTTACTGTACTAGGATGATACTCATTATCTAAAGGAGTCCAAAATCCAGGTCAACGGCCCCTGGTACTAATCACTGGTTAACAGAACCATGGAGTTTCTATTATACCGTATTTACTCGTGTAAATGGCTTTTCGAGACGAAGAAAATGAAAAAATAAATCTCGCCTATAAAACCCCCCACCATAATTTGTCAGCGAACTATGACGATTCCGCTTCGAAGCGGGTACAAGTCTTATTGCAGCTCTGATGACATCACACAAATTTGTGAATAGTTTCGTCCGTATGACCTATGCAATGAAAACGCGTTGAATCCATGCGGTACATCTGTGTTTTGTAGTTAAGAAATGTCCACCTCTGTAGCAAAGGTCTACTGCAGCTCTGATGACGTCGCACAAATAGATGAATAGGCCTAGCTTCGTGTCCAAACTGCGCATTGCAAGCATGCATCAGTCATGCTATATGTCTGTGTTTCGTAGTTAATAATGTCCGCCAGCGTAATGGTTAGCACAATTAGTTGCTGTTTTCGGAGGTCTGACTTCGATTCCCGGTACCGTACTGCCAGAGATTTACGAATGGCAGGAAGGTTGATATGCGGTAAAAGTGGTACATGTAACTCCCCTCCACTGCGGGTGTGTCTAAAAAGAGCTATACCACCTCAGGATGAGGAAACAAGTTTACTTTAGTTGAGAAATATTCACCGCTGTTACAATTTATACAGCAGACGAGATCATTACCAAAGTGGTCGTTTAATATCTCATAACTCGGGCCAATATAGGTATATATTTGGAGAGTAGTAAGTTTAAAACATGATAAAAGCTATCCAATTCAAATGACTGTTTTATTCGCCAACGTACCTAACAAATAATAATAGAAATTTTATGTCCCCAGTACTTTAAACGATTTTTGGAGAAGCCAAACAAAACATACTAGGGTATCTATATATATATATATATATAAAAGTCATTGTATGTATGTGGGTGGGTTTGTACCACATCTCCTCCCAAACCATTGGAGCGATTTCAACCAAATTTGATACACTTATGACTTGGTATCAGGAGACAAACCGCGTGGGGGTAAGACATCCCAAACACCCCTGGGGGCGGGGGGGCGAGGGGGTCATATATAAAAATAAATGAAAATGGTGTCGAATCCATAATTTTCGGGGTCGCTGAGATGAATAGTGACACTCCAATTTTTTTGAAGTCCAAGTTCAGCCCCCTTTGGGGTGGGGGCCAGGGGGGAGTGATATATACAAATAATCGAAAATAATGTCGAATACATAGTTTTCGGGGTCGCCAAAGTGAATAGTGACACTCCGGATTTTCAGTATCAGGAGACAAACCACGTGGGGGTAAGACACGCCAGGAACCCTTAGGGGCGGGGGGCAAGGGGGGTCATATATAAAAATAAACCAAAATAGCGTCGAATCCATACTTTTCGGGGTCGCTGAGATGAATAGTTACACTCCGAATTTTTTAAGAGTCCAAGTTCAGCCCCCTTCGGGGTGGGGGTGAGGGGGAGTGATATATACAAATAATCGAAAATAGCGCCAAATACATAGTTTTCGGGGTCGCCAAAGTGAATAGCGACACTCCAGATTTTTGGTATCAGGAGACAAATCACGTGGGGGTAAAACACCCCAGGAACCCTTAGCGTCGGGGGGCGAGGGGGGTCATATATAAAAATAAACGAAAATAGTGTCGAATCCATACTTTTCGGGGTCGCTGAGATGAATAGTGACACTCCAATTTCTTTAAAGTCCAAGTTCAGCCCCCTTTGGGGTGGGGGCGAGGGGGGAGTGATATATACAAATAATCGAAAATAATGTCGAATACATAGTTTTCGGGGTCGCCAAAGTGAATAGCGACACTCAGGATTTTCAGTATCAGGAGACAAACCACGTGGGGGTAAGACACGCCAGGAACCCTTAGGGGCGGGGGGCAAGGGGGGTCATATATAAAAATAAACCAAAATAGCGTCGAATCCATACTTTTCGGGGTCGCTGAGATGAATAGTTACACTCCGAATTTTTTAAGAGTCCAAGTTCAGCCCCCTTCGGGGTGGGGGCGAGTGATATATACACATAATCAAAAATAGTGTCGAGTCCATACTTTCCGTGGTCGCTTAGGTGAATAGTGACATCCCGGGAATTTTTAAATTCCAAGTTCAGCCCCCTTTAGGGTGGGGGACAAGGGGGGAGCGATGTATAAAAATAATCGGAAAGAATGTCGAGTACTCTTCGGGGTCGCTGACATGAATACTGACACTCCGGATTTTTACTATCAGGAGACAAACCATGTAGGGGTAGGGCACCCCAGGAACCCACAGGGGCGGGGGGCGAAGGGGTGAGATATAAAAATCATCGAAAGTAGTGTCGAATGCATACTTTCGGGGTCGCTTAGATGAATAGTGACACCTCGGGATTTTTTTAAGTCCAAGTTCATCACCCTTTGGGGTGGGGAGCAAGGGGGGTGAGATATAAAAATAATAGTATTTAGTGTCAAATGTACAGTTTTTGGGGTCGCCGAGGTGAATAGTAACACTCCGGAATTTTAATATCGGGAGACAAACCACGTGGGAATAAGACACCCCAGGAACCATTATGGGTGGGGGGCGGGGGCTTGAGATATAAAGATCATCAAAGTACTGTCGAATACATACTTTTGGGGTTGCTGAGATGAATAGTGACACTCCAATTTTTTTAAGTCCAAGTTCAGACCCTTTGGCGTGGGGGCGAGGGGGAAGTGATATATACATGTAATCGAAAATTGTGTCGAATACATAGTTTTCGGGGTCGCCAAAGTGAATAGCGACACTCCAGATTTTTAGTATCAGGAAACAAACCACGTGGGGATAAGACACCCCAGGAACAATTAGGGGCGGGGGGCAAGGGGGGTCATATATAAAAAACGAAAATAGGGTCGAATCCATAGTTTTCGGTGTCGCTTAGATGAACAGTGACATCCCTGGAAATGTTTAATTTCAAGTTCAGGGGGAGTGATATATAAAAATAATCGTAATTAATGTCGAATCCACAGTTTTTAGGGTCGCTGAGATGAATAGCGGCAGTCCGGAATTTTAGTATCATGAGACAAACCACGTGAGGGTAAGACACCCCAGGCGCCCTTAGGACCGGGGGGTGGGGGGAGAGGGGGCTGATATATAAAAATCATCGAATGTATTGTTCAATCCATACTTTTCAGGGCCATTGAAATGAACAGTATAACTCCGGAATCTTTTAAACGTTGTTCATCCCCCATCGGGGAAGGGGGGGGGTTATATAAAATTATCGAAAATAGCGCCGAATCCATAGTTTTCGGGGTCGCTGAGATGAATAGTGGCACTCTGGACTTTTAAAGTCCAAATTAAGGCCCCTTTTGTGGTGGGTGGTTAGGAAGGGAGTTAGATATAAAATAATCGAAAATAATGTCACATCCATGGTTTTAGGGGTCCCTTAAATGAGAAGTGACACTCCGGTTGTCGTTTAAGTCCAAGTTGATCCCCAATTGCCAGGCGGGTGAGAAGGAGTCAAGAACAGAAAATATCCAAATGACCGAGATTAAGGATGTTTTTTGTACGTTCCAGTATAACTGTCAGCAGAACTTAATACAAATATTACCTACTACCTGAAAAAAATACTAAGGGGAAAGACACCCCTCGAAGCCTTGGATAAGGGTACGAAATGTAATCAAGACTGAAAATGACCGATATTAGTGTTGAATCCATACGTTTCAGGACTACGGGAACAATTTCAAACAAACTTGGTCACTTATGACTTATTATCAGGAGACAAAGTGCGTGGAGGTATGACAACCCTAGCACACCTACGACGGGATGAGGTGTAGAAATAATCGAAAATAGTGTCGAATCCATTCTTTTCGGGGTCGCTGGGATGAATAGTAACGTTCCAATTTTTTAGAAGTCAAATTTCTGCCTCCTTTCGCATAGCGGTGAGAAAAAGTGAAAAACAAAATTTCGAAAATGACCGAGAGAATGGACGCATGTGTGTGTACTGGACCTACTGTCTGGGGTAAGAGACTCCTAGCCTCTAAAGTAGGGGCGAAATGTAAATATTAACCGAAAACGACCGAAATTTGGGTCTAATCCATAGTTTTCGGGGTCGCTGAGATGAACTGTAACACTCTGGATGCTGTTTAAGATAAAGCTCAGTCCTACTCGGCAGGCGGATGAGAACTGGCAAAAAATTGAAAACGTCCAAAGGGACAGAGTTTAAGTATGTTTGTGTGTATGTTTTAGCATATCTTTCAATCAAACTTGGTATACACATGACTTACTTTATAGAAAACATTACTGTGGAGGTCAGATACACCTAGCCCCCGCTGGTGTTGGGGAATGAGAGGGGCTGACGTGCAAAAATAAGGAAAATAACAAATATTAATGTCGAAATCCATTGTTTATGTGTCGCTGATACGAACTGTGACGCTGTGGATAGCGTTTAAGTCCACGTTCAGCCTCCATCGAGGCAGGAGCTGAGAAGCGCTTAAAAGTAAATAGTATAAAATAACCGAGATTAGTGTTTACTCGATAATTAAATAATCTAAAACTTGAAGTCAGATACATCTAAATAACTCTAAAACTACATGATAAGTCGTAAAATCAACATCTCAAAAAGAATTCTATAAGCATTCACTTCATACTTAACTAACTGGTAATACAAATATTAAATGTAAACATTCAAAAACTATCCGGGCAACGCCGGGTACTACAGCTAGTGGGTTAATAAAAAATAGAGACAACGAACGTACGAAATTAAACATTATGATAATAAAACGCATTACCGCCACACCTGTAGATATCCATAAATGCGGTATATTTTCCTGTTATTTATTTTTATTTTTTCCGTTGAACTTTTGGCACTATCAGGGCGATAATATACCTAACCTACACAATGTGGTCTGTCTGATCTCATGGACAGCTGTTTACGCAAATCCTGATGTGATAAATGTAGAGAACAAGCATGAAATGTACTCTAAAATAAGGGTCTATGTTTCAACAGCCGCAGTTATCAAAAGAATGTTTCCAGTAACTATGTATTACATTCAGAAGTACAACTCGTAACATACGCTAATTATCAGCTGATGGTTTGGCATGCCTTCTACAACACGGCTTTATTCGGAAGGAGTGGCTTCTGCTACATACACACCAACTGGGAATATCAGAGACCATCTGGGAATAGATTTACACTGTTTAGACTCTATAGTCAGGAACAAAATTATTCTTAAAAGGTTAAAAAAGACGGGACCTCGTATGCTCTTGATTGCAGTGCATGGCTCAAAGAGAATGAAGCATGGCTGACGCGACTGACGAGACTGACGAGACACAGCAGTGAAGATGACGTCACTTAAAATGCCGACACGCCGGTAGCACGGCAGGGAAGTTGGCGGCGTAAGGCGAAAATTCAAATAAAAGCAGTGATCAGGTTTACTGTGTGGTAGGCCTACTGCTGAACTGACAGAGACAAATGATTGGCCATTAACTTCTTTTGTATCAATATTTAATCATATGATAACATGATACCCTTATCTCTTTCTTCTACGGGATCTAGTATGAAGTGAGACGAATCTTCGTAGACTGTTTTTACGGCCATATGCCCTTCCTGACGTCAACCTCAGAGAAATTAATGAGATGTAACGAATGACGTGATACGAGTAACTACAACAGACTTTCATATGTACCGTAGGCCTAAAAGTCGGGTTCACCATTTATTGTCTTTTTACGTTTAGAAATACTGTCTTCTGACGAAAATAGCCAGTATAACTTAAATACATTCTAAGTTTGTTAAATAACAGTATAAAATGTTTACACGTACAATTTGTAGCTCTTTATAACTTAGAAGTCATGTGTTCGCTGCACACAATTTTGAGGTTATCGCATATTGGACCCCCTTTACTATTTTTGGCTGTAAAAGTGGGAAAAAAGGGGGTCTAATACGCGAGTAAATATGGCAGTTGTACTATTCACAGGTAACTTAGACTCATTGTGTTTCCTGCATTGTGCTACTAATCACAGTTAATGTCGACCCATGGTATGTCACACACAATGGTAAAACACACAGGTAACATAAACCCATGATGTTTCGCACATAAGGGTACTATCATTATTATATTACATAAGGCTACTCCTCACAAGCAACACAGACCCAGGATGTTCCTCACATAGTGGGACTAATCACGGGTAATGGTATTCCCGTGGTGTTCCTCACTTAGGTGAACTCATCACAGGCCACGTATACTCATGATGTTGCTCACATAGTGGTACTAATCATGGGCAATATAGACCCACGGTGTAGCGCACATTATGGCAATGCCCACAAGCAACACAAACCCATGGCGTTCCTTACATAATACCACTACGCTCAGGCAATGCAGACCCATGGTTTTACTCGCATAGTGGTACTAATCACGGGTGCCAGCCAAACCCATGATGTTTCTCACTTGGTGGCACTAATCACAGGCAACTTAGACCCAGGGTGTTTCTCACAAAGTGATACTACTCATATGTAACGCAGACCCATTCTGAACACGTGTAACCAAACAGCAGAATACACATGATGACCATTATCACAAACAATGCCCATACCCGCATAATAGTACTGCCTATTGTATTGGGAACTGTTCCAGCCCTGTACATTGTTTTATTGTTGCCGAAACATATGAAAATGGGACGGCAATAATATCTGTTCATGCGTCCGACATCTTGCGCTAGCGCAAGGCGAAGCTCCTTGTAGCGAGCTGGACACGTCACGAGCAACGAGTCTGCAGGTGACGTCAATATCACATGTTACATGCCTCTCCATCGAAGGTACTAGAAAGAAAAGGCCTAACTTTTCAGCCGCTTAAGTTTCGGACATGAGACATGTATCATCATGTAGCTCATGTTCCAAATGCAAACATATATTAATTTCAGTAAATTCCGTCAAGGCATTCTAAAGATATAAGCCAATTTCATCTCTGTGACGTAGCAAGCAGCCTTGAGCCGTACTGAATATAAGCAGAGAGCCAGGCCAAGCAATTCAGTTCACGTCGAGTTCGCACCAATTTCACATCGAGTTTGCGTCAAGTCTACATTCGTTCACAGCTGGCTAGTATATCACGCTGCGCGCGTCGAACCAAATATTCCTGCGACCGGACCTTGCACTACTTAGAAAGTTTCGATGGCTAGTTGATACTTAGTCTTTGCGATACCAGTGAGTAACCTGTACATTGTGGGACTTGTAATTCATCTGATATTCAGACTTAAAAAATGAACGTGTGTAATTTCAAAGTCTTAAAGACTTATAGTATTCAGCAACAGTGGTAGTTGACACTTAGTAAATATCTTAGTTGACGTGTGAGTAACCGTAACCAACTTGGGGTTAACATAAATACTTCGCATGGTAATGATCTTGGACTATTTGAACTTTGAATTTCATGAGTGTAGGTTATAACACTTTGATTGTCTTGGGAGCCTAGAACACTGTCATTAGTGTAGAAGAACTGTTCACGCGTCATCACAACAGGCTGTGCTATTTAAAATTAATGCATGTGGACTAACTGTGTACTCAGTGTTATCATGAAGTATAGGACTTATACTTGAATAATTGAGGTATTACAAGAGAGAGTCGCTTATTTATTTTGCTGTGAAGTTGAGCAATTACAAACTGCGTTCCAAATTTAAGTTAATTTAACCTTACGAACAGTGAGCAGTAAGTGGTTAGATGAACTGTGCCGTGAACGATATTCCTCATGATCGTGATAGACGATAAAAGACTCGCTCCGACGTATTTCTCATCGAAGTGAATGCTGATAAATTGTGAAACAGACCAGTGATAACTGTGCAAAATCAAATAGTGCATGTTTTCGACGTAGAACGACGGAGATTTGGTACTACGCGGGAATGGTTCCAGGGGCGTGGTACCATGGAGCAGCTTGGGGCCTGCTGACAGCCGAATCCCAGATTGCTGTTCGCAGAATGGTTTTCCACTGTTCGAGAAGGCGTATATCAGGTGATGTCAGTGCTTTTCCATTAAATTCTGACTTTAAGCAGGACCTTTATGAACTAAGTCATTACGAACAAAGAACTTTAAAGAGTTTACTTAATTAATATTCTACTTGAACAGTATTAACGTTTTCCAAGTCAAGAAAGACTTTCAACAACAAAGTGCTCCTGTATACTCCCATTTATTAGAACTTTGAGGTATCAATTAAGTGCACTATTCATGGTGAAAGTATAACAAACTCCAAATTTGCCATATTTTTCATAACGTGTGCTCAGAACTTTAAAAGACTAGATTTGATTTCAAGTTTAACGTGTTCTCGAGAAGAAATTTGCTTTACTCAATTTATGTAGGAAGTGTAAATATGAAATCGCAAATACCCATAGAGAGAGAGACTTTAGGATTTCTCATTTATTTACAACATTCTTGATTTATGACATGAAGAATATGATGGACATATCAAATTGGGAAATATTATTCAGTTAAATTTCATTTGAATTAATTTCGATGTTCTGTTGTTTAAAAAAAAAAAAGGAGAATGAGGATTTATTTTCAATGAAATATTTATTATTTGGCGACACAATAGAAGGGCATTCCAAAGAATGAAATAAAGGAATGAAAGACGTAATATCTCTTATTTCGCCTTGCCATCCTCTCTCTGTACCATCTCCTAAGGACTCAGTACCCCTTAGAAAGACCTCATGCCATTAACAGTCAACTTTTCCTGGTACACTATGTAACGCAGTCCATAATGTTCTACATGTAATGGTACCAATCACAAATTCTCACAGTTCTAATGTCTTCATCGCTTGGTCACCTGTTTTAGTCACCTCTCACGACAGGCAGGAGATACCGTTGGTGTATTCTACATCTGAGTCCCCCCACAGAGCGTATATTACATATGTACTGCATTGTACGTATTGTTTTACATATTACTGTATAGTATATTAAGGCCTATACCCCTAAATGCACCATAATAAACATGTTTTGTTTCTTATAAACACAGTTTTAATGAACATTCCACTGTTCTTTTAGGTTATTTCAGTTAATCTGAACTTTTGTAAATCTGGTCAACTTATCCCTCACTCCAAATTAATGAGGTTTTACTACAATAACAAAATGTTAAATCTACACCATACAGCAAATTGCAGTGTTTCATTTAGGAGGAAGAGATCACAAACATAGAAATATCACTAATGAATATAAAGACAGATCACCAAGGAAGCGTTGTAGAGGTAACTATGTGCGAAAGTGGCGAGACAGGTGTTTTTTTTTTCAATCTGCTTCTATGGCTGTTATTTTAAGGACAGGGATGTGAAAGTGAGCACTGTATAGAAAGCAAAGCTGTTCTATATTTCTGTAACAGGTATGAAACAGGGTATTTTAAGAGAAATATAAACCTAAACAATAATTCACGATAATGAGGAAGAAGATGATTGTCATTTTACGAGGCCAATCACTGAGACTGACTGGACTGGATTCTTAACAACTGAACAGTTAGTTATACAGTAGTCCTGAAATACAAGAAAGAGAGAACAGAAAAGACCGAAAAAAAAAAAAAAAACCTTATTCCAGATCTTATGATCATCTCCAAATACACAGAGCTAAAAATGACTTTACTCACCAAACATTTTAACCTTGCAAAACCCAGGTGAGATGAATATTTTCAGTCCTACATTTTTGGAAAGTCTACAATCATCTCCAAATACACAGAGCTAAAAATGACTTTACTCACCAAACATTTTAACCTTGCAAAACCCAGGTGAGATGAATATTTTCAGTCCTACATTTTTGGAAAGTCTACAAACACTATTGGATATCTTCTATAAATAACATACAAATCAGTATTTGGCCACATAACACCTTGAACATTTCAAACTAGGAGTTCCAAATATACCTCACAGAGCTTTTGTAGTTGAAGGGAGTAAGATGTTGCCTTCCGAAGTCGCGATACCAGATGGAATTTCTTGCGTGGCTCAGTGTTAGCCTCTTGTCTCAACTGCATGGCATATCCCCAAGCCCGCTCAGCCATCATCAGTGGAATGTACAAAAACCTAAACAATGACATTTTTCTGTTATCACACCACTGATGCAGAGACAAACTGCCAATGAAATAATGAAAGTGGATTTGAAAAATTAACAACTGTCAAAAGTAAAATAAAGTTTTGTACAATTTTTGAAAATTGTTGTAATTCCCTACTTGCCTTCCAAGAAGTGGATGCAGTTAAATATATATATATATAATAAAGGGTTTTTGTCTGTACATTGCTCAGAATTTGAAAAGAATGGTATTTCTGCATTGATCATGTCCTCTGTAACAAGGAAATGCACTTTTTTACTTCTCCATAATTTCTGTCTGCCTGTCTGTCTGTATGTACGCACATCACGAGAAAACGGCTGAAGAGAATTTAATGAAAATCTGTATGTAAAGTCGGGGAGCGAGCCACTACAATTAAGCTATAAATCATTTTATTCACGCTGAATGAAATGGTAGTTTAGGGGAAGGCCTCAAATTTAATTCTCAAATATTTATATTATTAGTGGTCCTATCGATAAATACTACATAACTAAAGTTGCATATAATTAAATTTCCTATCATTTATGTCTTACACATTTTTACCGCACCGGCAATGATAACGCATATTCATGAATTTGTATTTTTGTTGCCAAGTCCATATCAACGCCGAGCCACGAGAAAATGGGTTAACAGAATTTAACGAAAATTGGTATATAGAGTTAAGGAATAAGAAACTACAGTCTAAGCTATAAACAATTTTATTCACCCTGGAAGAAATTGTAGTTTAGGGGAAGACGCCTAAAATTTAATTTTTAAATACCATGTTATTGGTCCCCTATCGAAAAGTACTACATAACAAAAGTAATAGAGAATACAATTTTCGATCCTTTATGATCTATTCAGTTTTACCGTACCGTCTATGATAAGAGTGGTATTTCAGAGTTGGAAGGAAACTAAATGTGAAGGCCTACAATATTGAAAGCGCATAACATTGATCAACAATTACATTACACTGACTATTGTTTGTTGTGATGTTCTTTGTCTCTTATGCTGCTAATCAAGTCCGATAGATGGGATTACTGCTGCGTACCGAATATAACAGCCTGACTGAATATTGGCGAGAAATAGCTGGGGAGTTTGAAAACTTTCTTCTTTAGCATTTCATTCCTCTGGTTCATAAATTTTCTGATACAGCTGGTATGTAACACACTGGTTTATCATAGTATTCCAGCTATTCAATCCCTACTCTGACGGGCTGTTTTGAATGAGCAGTGCGCACACCTAAGGCAGAGGTTCAGTAGTAGTAGTAGTAGTAGTAGTAGTAGTAGTAGTAGTAGTAGTAGTAGTAGGCCTATTCCAAATTATAGCACCACAATTCGCTAAATAACTCAAAATTCAACCCTGAAAAGAGTTGTTTCTTAAGAAAATAATCTTCCTCTTCACTTTTATTATTTACCGGGCGAGTTGGCCGTGCGGTTTGGGGCGCGCGGCTATGAGCTTGCATCCGGGAGATAGTGGGTTCAAATCCCACTGTCAGCAGCCCTGAAGATGGTTTTCCAGTTTCCCATTTCCACACCAGGCAAATGCTGGGGCTGTACCTTAATAAAGGCCATGGCCGCTTCCTTCCAACTCCTAGGCCTTTCCTATCCCATCGTTGCCATAAGACGTATCTGTGTCGGTGTGACGTAAAGCCACTAGAAAAAAATCACTTTTATTAAATTCTACATTCATCTTATTCCAAGATAGCAGTGAAGAAGGGGTTTCTGCTTTGGCTTGGAAGAAAAATTTGCCTCCAAGTCAGATAAATTTTTCCGCCGCCAGTGTAGTGAATTGAGATTTTCCGACTCATCGGGTACTCCTAGGAAACAGACAGTAAAAGGGCACATAGTTTTTGACCTGGGACTCTCCAGTATTCAACTCCCCCCCACCGCTGAAAAAAGACGAAGAGTGTTCACGGATCACGGCTGTCTGTGGCTTGGTCATTCCAGCTCTGGAACTTTGGACTGTAAGATCGGCAGTGTAGTACTGTTCGTTAAAAGTGGGAAAATGAGTGGTTTTTCATTTAACTGAGTATTTCATATGAAAGCATTGCTTTTAAACGCACCATTCCTACTGACGTCACTGTAATAACCTATGTTCATTTCAGTTGGGAAAACCACGATGACAATCTTTCTGAGGATGTACAAAGGCAGGTGGAGAGTGAGTTTCTGCCATTATAATGAAAACTCCTCAACCTGATTGTGACTGATGATAGGCAAGCAGGCCTACCATTACAATGAAAATTCCCTAACCCAGTCTTCACATGAGAAAATATGTTTGGTGAATTCCCCGTCGTATTTCTAAGGTAACGTTAAGAACTATGCAATTTAATACAATCTTGCTAAAACGTGTACACTACCTAACCTATAATTCTGTTTACGATGTAGAATTCCGTAGCGAAGCATGGGTACATCAGCTAGTCTATAATATAAACCATGTGTAAAACCTCACCATTTGTTAAACTAGCTAAAGTCTAATACCCCTCAGAGGCACCACGTAAATCTTTAAATAATAATGGAATTGAATAACTTTTTTTTTTTTAACTTTGGAACTTTGGACTGTAAGATCGGCAGTGTAGTACTGTTCGTTAAAAGTGGGGAAAATGAGTGCATGTGCAGTATATCAAAAGAGATTTAAAAGTATTGCATAGAATGTTAATCATCATCATCATCATCAATGTCCCACTCCAGTCGCCCGGGGTGTGGTTTACAAGCCTCCTCCACTCCCTTCTGTCCTAACACTTTCCCTGCTCCATTACTTCCGCCACATCCAATCAAGCTTCTCTAATGCACTACCAAATCTCATCCATCCACCTTCTTCTCGGTCTTCCAACTGATATCTTTCCGTTAACTTCTCTTTCCAATTCCCTTCTTGCTACCCGTTCCTTTCCCATTCTTTTTACATGTCCGAATCATCTCAGTCTTCCTTTCTGTATCTTCTGTACTCATCATCATTATTTCCCTTTATCCAGCTGTAGCCGGGTAGGGGCAAATATGGTTCCTCTCCACTTTCTTCGGTCTTTCCACCACTCCTCCTCCAACACTGTGTCCCAGTCCAGGTTTCTTTCTATAATGCTGCGTTGGATGGTATCCTATCTCAATTGTGGTCGTCCACGGCCTCTCCTTCCTTGGATTTGCATTTCCATCACCTTTTTTGGCATTCCTTCGTCGCTCATTCGCTTTATGTGCCCAAACCATCTTAGTCGGCTCTTCTCTATTCTATCATAGATTTTTTCCACTCCAATTTCTTCCCGGATTTTCTCATTCCTTATTTTGTCTCTTCTACTCTTCTGTATCATACTCCTCAAGAATTTCATTTCGGCTGCCTGTGTTCGACTCTCATCCTTCTTTGTCATTGTCCAAGTTTCTGCTCCGTAAGTTGTTATGGGTATGTAATACATCTTGTACATAGTATCCTTTGCTTCCATTGGCACATCTTTGTCCCATAACATAATTACACTATGATAGAAACAACTTCCAGCTTGAATCCTTTTACTAATCTCAGCATCCAGTCGAGCATTCTCCATTAATTCACTCCCCAGGTATTTAAACGTTTCCACTACTTCCAGGGCCTTGTCTGCAAGTCTAATCTGACCTTCCCCTTCTTTCTCCCCTCTAGTCATAACAAGAGTTTTACTCTTTTCTACACTTATTTTCAATCCACATTCTTCAATCTTCCCATTCACCACATTCAACTGTTCTTGAACCTTCCTGTCGTCTTCTCCCCAAATCACAATATCATCTGCAAATAACATCATGTTCATTTCTCTTCCTCCATATGCTGCTTTTGCTGTTCTCATGATGTCATCCATTACTATTGTAAACAGGATTGGTGATAGAACACTTCCCTGTCTCAGCCCACTAGTTATTTTGAACCAACTTGTCCTGCCAACTTGTGTTTGCACGCAACTACAACATTCCTTATATAATGCCATGATCATTTTTATTAATCCCTGTCCAATTCCTTTTTGCACCAGACTGTCCCAAACTTTCGTCCTAGGGACACTGTCATATGCCTTTTCAATATCAATGAATGTCATCACCATATCATTCCCGTACTCCCAATGCTTTTTCATTAGTTGTCTCATAATGAAAATGGGCTCTATTGTTGACCTTCCACTTCTGAAACCAAACTGATTTTCCTGTATCTGCTTCTAAACCCTCAACCTTATTCTACTTTCCAGTATCCTTTCCATTATCTTAGCAACACGGGATATTAGAGTAGTTCCCCTGTAGTTCTTCAAAACTTTCTTATCACCTTTCTTGAAAATTGGGATGATTATTCCTTTTTGCCAATCCTCAGGGACCTCCTTATTCTCCCAGACATTCCTGAGAACCCGATATGTCCACTGCAGGCCTACAGCTCCAGCTGCCTTTATCATCTCCACTGAAATTTCATCTATTCCAGCAGTTTTTCCATTCTTCATCTTTCTTACTGCCATTTCAATTTCATTCATTGTAATTTCTTTATCCATTTCTTCGTCAACTAATTGCCTTTCCTGGTCGTCCATTGAATGACTGTCATCCGTTCTTATGTTCAGCAGCTTCTGAAAATACTCTCTCCATCTATTTCTTATTTCTTCTGGCTTTGTTAAAATTATGCCACCTTCATTCCTTCACAAATCTGGTGTTTACTTGATCCCTCTTTTTGTTTCTTAAGATACCATACAGTAATTTATTGCTGCCCTGCGTATCATCTCTCAATGTCTGTGTGAATAAGGCCCAGCTTTTCCTCTTTTCTTCCTCCACTACTTTCTTGGCCAAATTCTTTGCCTCCACATATTTTCTTCTACTTTCTTCAGTCTTAGATGTTTTCCATGCTTTCCATGCCATTTTCTTTTCCTTCACTTTAATCTTTACCCTATCATTCCACCAGTGTGTTTCTTTGTCTTTCACATTTCCTGATGTTCTACCACACACCTTTTCTGCACATCCAACCAGTGCTTCCTTAAATCTTTTCCATTCCTCTTCAACATTCCCCACCTCTGTCCTGGGTACCAAGGGTATTATTTCCCTTTGAAATTCTTCTTGTATGCTTTTCTCCTTCAACTTCCATACTTTAATTCTTTTCTCTCTTCTTAATTGGGGTTTTTCAATCTTTCCAACTTTCAATTTTCCTATCACAACTCTATGATCTCTACCAAAGGCTTCTTCAGGCATGGCTGTTACATCTACAAGGTTCTTCCGGTGTTCTTTCTCTATGATTATATAATCAATCATGGTCTTTGTCCGTCTGTCTCGCCAGCCATACCTTGTAATCTTCTGACTGTTCTTCTTCCTAAACCAGGTGTTTCCAACAATCATTTGACTCCTCATGCAAAAATCCACCAACAACTCGCCTTCTGGATTTACATTTCCATATCCAAAGGGCCCTACAACATCTTCCTTTCCTTGTCTTTCCATTCCAACTTGTGCATTTAGATCACCCATCAATAGTACTTATTTTCTATCTGTCCACTTCCTCTAAGAAGTCCTCTAGATGTTCATCTATGCAACCAGTTTGTGGGGCATACAACTGAAATAGATCTTTCACGCCATTTTCAAACTGGAGTCTCATCATCACTCATCCAATCGCTGACGTACTTTGTATATTCCAGATATTCTTGGATTTCTCTTCTAAGTATGATGGCCACACCATTTTTTGCTTCAGGCCCTCCGCTGTAATACAGCCTGTATCCTTCTCTCAGAGAGATCTCCCCTGTACCCCTCTTCTTGGTCTCGCACAGTCCAAGTATGGCTATATCTTTTTCTATCATGAAGTCAACCAGTTCTTCTGTCTTTCCCGTCAGTGTCAGTACATTAACTGTTGCAATTTTGATGTAGATTGGTGCTGGTTGCCCATTTTTCACAGTTCCCCCAGCACCTGAAGAGCTGCGCGTCGCTTTTAGCAGGGGACGCCCTAACCTTTTCCGAGGTACCATATTATATATATATATAATATCTTCTGTACTAATGGTTCTATATTCAGCTCTTCTCCGATTTTAATATTTTTAATTCTATCTCTTCTTGTCTTTTTAACAAATGTTCTTAAAAATTTCATTTCTACTGTAGAAGAGACAAAATAAGGAATGAGAAAATCCGGGAAGAAATTGGAGTGGAAAAAATGAATGATAGAATAGAGAAGAGCCGACTAAAATGGTTTGGGCACATAAAGCGAATGAGCGACGAAAGAATGCCAAAAAAGGTGATGGAAATGCAAATCCAAGGAAGGAGAGGCCGTGGACGACTACGATTGAGATGGACGGATACCATCCAACGCAGCATTATAGAAAGAAACCTGGACTGGGACACAGTGTTGGAGGAGTGGTGGAAAGACCGAAGAAAGTGGAGAGGAACCATATTTGCCCCTACCTGGCTACAGCTGGATAAAGGGAAATGATGATGATGATGATAATGACTGCTTGGCTCTTACTATCTTGTCTCTTATTAGTTACCAGCGTTTCTAGTCCATATGTTACAACTGGTATGAAATACTGTTTATATAATGTTCATTTCGTTTTCTTGGGTACTTTGTCATCCCATAAAAGCTCTCTGACTTGATGATAAAATGTTGTACCTTTACTTAGTCTGTTATTAATTTCAGAGTTGATTTCATTACTTCCATTAATAATGCTACCCAGAAATGTAAACTGTCCAACATTCTCTAACCGTTCTCCATCTATATATATGTTCACTTGACTTCTCTTTTTCTATTTTCCACACTGCATGACCACAGTTTTCTTTTTACTAATTACCATTCCAAACTCCTTCAGATTTTCATTCCAAATGTCCAGTCTTCTTTGTACTTCCTTTTCTCCCTTTCTCCAAATCACCACATCATCTGCAAATACCAAAGCATTCACTTCATCACTACTGATACTCTGTTTTACATGTTTTATGATTTCATCCATCAATATAATAAACAAATAATGGTGATAGTGCACTTCGTTGTTGAGACCTTTATTTGTATAAAATGTTTCAGAGTCACCACTCCTCACTTGTACACTGCTTTTACTCCCATGATACAACATTTTTATCTTGTTAATTAATGATTTTGGTACATTCCTCTTCAGCAGGCATTCCCATACATGTCTTCTCTTAACTGTATCATAAGCTTTTCCAAATCCAAAAATACAAA
The DNA here is from genome assembly GCF_040414725.1 of Anabrus simplex. Taxonomy (NCBI): domain Eukaryota; kingdom Metazoa; phylum Arthropoda; class Insecta; order Orthoptera; family Tettigoniidae; genus Anabrus; species Anabrus simplex. Next base: position 131,658,970 of record NC_090270.1, on the reverse strand, counting down.
GATGATTTCCTTGCTCCTTTCCATTATTGTTCGCACTGAAAATATCAAGTCTATTGTTGATCTATTCGGTCTAAAGCCATATTGTTCTTCCTCTTACTGTGTTTCTATTATATCCCTCAGTCTTTTGTCTATGACTTTCTCCATTATTTTTAGCCCATGTGATAATAGGGTTATACCTCTATAATTTTCAGATTTCTTCCTATTTCCTTTTTTGAACAGTGGTACAATGCTTCCTTGTTGTCAATCTTCAGGTATCCTTTCATCCTTCCATATGGCATTGAGGGCTCTGTATAGCTACTGTAGTCTAATGCTTCCTGCTGCCTTAATCATATCAGCAGTGAATTTGTCTTTTCCACTTGCTTTACCTTTGGTTATTGCTTTCACTGCCCTTTCAAGTTCCAACCATGTTATTGGGTTCCCTTCTTTTTTTCCATCTACTATTTCCATTTTCTCATCTCCTCCTTCTTCCAGTCATCTTCATTATAAAGTTAAAAAAAAAATACTTTTCCATCACCTTCTGAAGACCCTTTTCGTCATGTACTATGGATCCATCTCCTCTCTTTAATGCCTTGATTTTTTCTTGATTTATATTTTTCGATTTTATTACTCTGTATAATAGTTCCTGATTTCCTTGACTATCTTGCTCAATTTTGTAGGTAACCTCTTCCCAACATTTCTCCTTTTCTTCCTTGATACTCCTCTTTACTTGTAGTTTCAATCTTTTGTATTCCACATGTAACCTTTTTATCTTATTCTCATCCCTCTGCTACATTTTTTGCTTTTCCTCATCCATTTCTTTCTTCACCTTGTTCCTTTCTTTTATTTCCTTTCTTATTTTGTATGTCTCCTTTCCCTTAACCTTTGCTTTTGTTTTCCTGCGTACCTCAAATGCTGCTTCCACAAATGTCTAGTCTTAAATGTTATTGCTGATCATTTATATGGGTTCTTTCCGACATGTACTTATTTGTGAACTGAGATCATGTTAGGAAATGGTCCTGAAAGCTAGAATACCAATTGCTCTGGAATTGGGAACAGTTAGAGGAGTAGTTATCAGTAATAACCATTACCTTACCATCCCAAAGGTTTGGACGAGGGATTTTCAATTCGTACTGAGGAACAGAAAGTTTTATGTCTATGGAGTCTTGGTTGTAGGCAGCTCCATGTCGTTCATAAATAAACCAGCCCTCATGGATAATAAGATTTATTTACACCACACACAGTTTTAGTACACCTATGCATGTGAGATAGGTTACACTGATTACACCAACAAGACACAAACAGGCGTGATGCTCATGCTCACTCCACGCAGCCGAATGACGCTAGTTTTGCAAGCTATACCCTGATGCAATGTTGCATCGTGCACAAGGGTGCGTTCTGTATGTGGGGCGAGTTCATTCTTCCTGATGCCACCACATGTCCTTAAGTTAAAAGGCTCACAAAAGGTAGAAGAGTTCCAGTAGAAGTTTAGAATAGATACAAATACCAAGACAGACTAGATGTGGAGGCTACATGGATTGAGATGGAAGGATGACGAGGCGAACACTTTGGCATCAAGGAACCTCTAGTAAAAGACTGGGTGTTCAATATTAGACCTGCAACAACATCAATCACAAAATTGAGGCAAAACTGAAGGTCAGCAAGACCAAGCAAAGGATGCCCCTTGACATACAAAGAGTGGACAAATAATTGAAGAAAAGTCTGCAAAAGAAAACATAGGAGATAGGAAGACAAGCAACAATAGAACGTAGAGAAGGTAACTGCCGAAGCTCATATCAGGATGCTCTCAAAGAAAGCCTGGGCTGTGTTTACAAATACAGCCATTATTGGGTAAGATAAGGAACATAGGTACATGAAGTATGACTAATGTGTCATTCCTATGAAAAATGAAAATTGGCAGGGCACCTGAGAGGAGTATGATTGCTTATGAAATTCAGAGTCAAAATGTTTAATGGTATTATAGCTAGTACTGTTTCAGATTAGCAATTTTTTTTTTTTGGCTAGTTGTTTTACGTCGCACCGACACAGATAGGTCTTACGGTGACGATGGGACAGGAAAGGGCTAGGAGTGGGAAGGAAGCGGCCGTGGCCTTAATTAAGGTACAGCCCCAGCATTTGCCTGGTGTGAAATGGGAAACCATGGAAAACCATTTTCAGGGCTGCCGACAGTGGGGTTCGAACCTACTATCTCCCGAATACTGGCCGCACTTAAGCGACTGCAGCTATCGAGCTCGGTATATTAGCAAACTTGTAAAGGAGATGAAAACAAAGTAGATAGTTTCATGAAATAGTTTTGAGACTTAGTAATGATGATGTACTGTTACTGGTAGCAATATTAGGATTGGAGAAAACATGCAAGGGTATGGGGAAGAAAGTAAACTAAATTTAGAAGTTTTTATAAAGGGAAAACCCTTGTACTAGCATGAGATTAATAATGACAAATTGATTTTTCAGGATGTTAAGTTTTGTAACCCCCAATTACACAAATAACATTAATTATACTTTTGTATTAGTTGAATTTCTTTCTTGACTCTTTCAGAGCTGTCGGAAAACCATGATCATCTAAAACAATAAACCATTTCATTATCTAAAGCTAAACACTAATAACAAGTCTTGCCATTAAGCAATAACTGAAGGAAATTGCATCCTTTTCATTTACACTCTCGTGAATGTAAATGGCATTCATCAATGATTTAAAAATATTATTTAAAAACTGTGATAGTAATAAACTAAACTGAGCACTAACCTTTCATCTTTCACCATTGTTTCGGTTATGTCTTTCCTTTTGAAATGACGTTTATCACCCTGAGTAATATGAAGAACTTTCCGCAATCTTCTAATGCGACGCGTGCAATAGCCCCTGTAAAGGAAATAAATCAGACTTTAAAACTCATGATTAACAGTTTCATAATATTCAAAAGACTGTTAATTAAGTTAGTGAAACCCTGCTCAATACTACTACTAACAACACATTTTGAACACACTTATCAAGGAAACACAAATCTGTTCCACTAAGTAGAACGGCAATCAAATAAGCACAAACCTTCAGTGCGGTCCATAGAAGATACTAATGGTCAAAGGATCCATTATTTTGATGTTGTCCTGAATAGATGGAAGCAGTACTGTGAGTACTTGTACAAGGAAGAGGAAGAACAACCAATGACGACAGAATGGAGCGACTTTCAGAAAAAAACATATCTCACGTCACAAGAGAGAAATCTATACATATATAAAATATGAGTTTTGTCTGTACATTGCTCAGAATTTAAAAACAATGGTATTTCTGTATCAGTTGTGTCCACAGCAACAAGGAAATGTACTTTTTAATTTTCCGTAATGTCTGTCTGTGTGTGTGTGTATGTATGTATGTATGTATGTATGTATGTATGTATGTATGTATGTATGTATGTATGTATGTATGTATGCATGCATGCGCATCACGAGAAAACGGCTGAAAAATTTAATGAAAATTTGTATGTAAAGTTGGGGAATAAGTCACTACAATGTAGGCCATAAATAATGTTATTCACACGGGATGAAATGGTAGTTTAGGGGAGCGCCTAAAATTTAATTCTGAAATATTTATGTTAGTGGTCCTATCGATAAATACTACATAACTAAAGTTAAAAATTTCTGATCATTTATGTCATACATTTTTACCGTACCGGCTATGATAACAGAGATATTCACGAATTTGGATTTTTGTTGCTTAGTCCATATCAGCGCCGAGTCATTAGAAAATGGGTAAACAGAATTTAATGAAAATCTGTACGTAAAGTCAGGGAATAAGGAACTACAGTCTACACTATAAATAATTTTATAAGATGCCCTAATATCACAGTCGGAAGAAAACTAAACATGAAGGCCTACAATGTGGAAAGCTCATAGAATTGAACAATAAAATTACATTGACCATTGCTTGTTGTGATGGGCTTTGTGTCTTCTGCTGCCACTACTCTCCGATAGATGGGATTACTGCTGTGTATCGAGTATAACAGCCTGCCTGAATATTGGCGGGAAGTAGTTGGGGAATTAGATCTCTCTCTCTCCTTTAGTATGCCATTCCTCTGGTTCATACATTTTCTGATACTACTGGTACGTTACACAGTGGTTCACCATAGTATTCCAGCTATTCAATCCTTACTCTAAAGCACTAATTGGAATGAGCAGTGTGCACATTCAACAGAATAATGGCAGCTGTAGGGAGTTGCTTGTAGGGTAAGCTTTTACGTCATACATTCATGACGGCATCTCTTTTCGTAGACACACGAAGGTTTTAAACCTATCAATTTTTATATGTCTTTCTTTCCAGACCTTGTTTTTTTCAAAAAAGAAATTCTTAAGGTTTAAGCCACAATATGGTGGTCATGCAGCGCTGGGCTTTGCCATACGACAGGCAGTCTCATAACGCTTCTGACTACTTCTACCAGAATAGCTCAATTTGAAAGAAAATTCTACAAGTGAATGCTTTTAAATTTTCAGATATGGATTTAGGAACAATCCTTTTCCGAGGCTAGAATTTCGATCTCCCCAGTCAATACACTAAAACTACCAGATTCCAACAACGCTTGCAACGTTTTTCAAGTAATGTCGTTTATTTTTAACTTTGCAGAAAGACTGTTTGCAAGCAGTGTTAATCTACCTCATAAATATGTTTATATTTGTTTTGCAAGTTTTCCCAATAGTTCAAAATGAACTACCATTTTAAATACAGACAGCAATAATGGACATTGATTCCTTACAAAACGTTATGGTAGGCTTGTCGTATTTAAAATTATAATTCATTTTTTAACATTGAAAACAACAAAAGCTTGTGCAAGAAGCGAGTCATTTTGTGTAAATAATGTTTTTATATTCCATCTTTTGTCTTTCTCAAAAATGTCCCTAAAAGGCATTGGGTTCTTCCATTTTTCATTTTTTTCAATTTCTGATTTTCGAGTTTTGTACCACGTGATTTTATAGCTGATGAAGTCTCAAATAGAGACAAAACCTGTCCCTTTATATTTAATATGTTGTTTAATTAAATAGTTCACTTGTGAAGTGATTGGGTGGACCAAACCTAACACTGTTCCTTAGTTTTAAGTCTGAAGTCGTCAAGACACAAAGGGGTATACGTCAAGGCTGTATACTGTCACCAGTGCTCTTCGGCCTGCTTGGTTATCATGGCTGTTATCGTCTCAATGGTCTGACAGAGTGGTTAGCCGGTTTGAGTCCTACCGATAGAAAAAATTTTCATCATCAGAATGTTGGTCAGCAAGGTAGGAAAGGTGATGGTATACATTTTTCATTACTACATTGCGTGCCGAAAGCCTGGATTCACTTCAAAACTTCTCTGCAGTGTTCATATGGAGTGAGGGCATATGATACTGCTGATGGTGATTTGTCCGCTGGATGGAGATGTTAAGCCTTGAACAGACCCCCTGGTGTTATTCAACGAGCGTAGTTTCACCCTCTTCCATCGTTATCAACATAATCTCGCACACAAATGTGCAGGTCGCCATGGCCGCCAAATAGAAAAACCTACACTAGACGAGCTGAACACTTCCTTGGAAATCCCTGGCACTAAAAAAGTCATACACTAAATAACAAAATAAGACCAGTGCTTTTTATTATATATGTGGCAACTATATAATGAGAGCTGCACTAAATGGATGGAATGGTGAATTTCCTGTTGGAGGAAAAAAAAGTATCTAGTCTCCAATATGTAGATGACACAGTGATCACTGATGTGGACAATAGAGAAATGATGGGGCTTTTGGACGGTGTCAGAAATTAGAGCATCAAATTGGGCCTGCGGATCAACATGCAAAAGATCATGACGTCGACAGCTGACAGGGCCAGCAAAGTAACTGAAATCATCTCCTCTAAAGAAATCCTCAAATTCCTAAAATTTTATACCTTGGAATAATAATAACAACAAACACTAAGGCCACGTGCACACCGAGCGCGCTTCGCATAGTGTGTCGCGTGAAATGCTATGCATAGCGCAAGGCGTGCTTGCTGTTCACACCGAAAACTCTACGCCGTGCTCTCAGCTTAGTTTGGCGCGAGGCGTTTTAGGGTCGTCTCAAACTAATGCCGTTATCCAAGTACACTAGAAACAGTTTACTGATGGATAACAGTTACCTAAAATTAAAAATTAGAAAGAAAAATCGAAAGTGGATTCATGAATTTAATGAAGAACGAATTACTTTCGGAGAATTCCATCGTTTGTACAGAGATGCAAGACTTTATCGCGATAAATTTTATTATTACTTGAGAATGACAAAAAATACCTTTGACCTTCCAAACCCTACAACTGAAATGTGGCGACAAGTAGCAGAGAAGTATTGGGAGAAATTCAATTTTCCCAGTTGTCCAGGAGCACCGTGCAGCAAACACGTGGAAATTAAATTTCCGGCTAAATCACGCTCTTTATATAATAATTATAAATAGTATTTTACAATACTGTTACAATTAGCATACACAATTTATCATCGTAACAAAAGTGAAGTAAATGTGTGACAAATATTATATTTACTTCCAAGCCCACTCCTAGCCTGCAAAGTGATATTCTTCATATTAGCACCCTCCATTTGCAAAATTATAGATTCTATGCACTTTGTCACAAAGTGTCGGGCTACATGGTTAAATGGTTACCGTACTGGCCTTTGGTCATGGGAGTCACGGGTTCGATTCCCGGCAGAGTCAGGAATTGTAATCATAATTATTAAATTCCATTGGCAGGGGGGCTGGGTGTATGTGTGTATTTATAATAATTTCATCCTCATCACGACGCAGGTCACCTACGGCAGTCAATTCCAAAGACCTGCACCTGGCAAGCTGAACTTCTCCTCGGACACTTCCGACACTAAAATCCATACGCAATTTCATCCTGTCACAATGTTAAGCCCAGTAAAGTGTGACAGTAGAAGTAATATTACTGTATATGTTTACTGTAGGAATGCGATAAAACTGTTGTAGATAAGTAAGTCCACTTATTTTGCAAAACAGTTACATTTTTAAAGTTGTTGTGTCCTGGGTTCCATATTTCTTCTCTTTGAAACACTGCATGAATAATTTCTTCTTCCATAGCTTCAGAACAAGCTAGGTAACGCTAAGCAATTAACCAACACTGCGCGTTGTCTGGCGCTTCGCTTAGCTGTAAGGTAGGCGTTCAGCGCAGCAGAGCGCGGGTTGTGTGAACACCTGGCTTAGGAACAAAGCACTGGTTATGCTTAGCGTGACGCTTAGCGTTGAGCAACACGCGACACACTATGCAAAGCGCGCTCGGTGTACACGCGGCCTAATACCTGTGATATTGAGAACAGGAGAATAATTGCCATGGCCAAGAACATCTTGACTTAACTGTCTTATACTTGGAAGGTTCACTCCATTTCTATGAAGTTTAAAATGAGACTAGTTCAGACACTTGTATCTGTCTTCATCTACGGAATAAAATTTGTGAACTGGAAATTCAAAAAAGATCAACTCCTTTGAAATATGGTACTGGAGAAGAACGTCTTTCATACCATGGATACTATGGACAATATTTTGCACCAAATCCATCCTAAATGAGCAGAACATCAGCACCAGGTAATTGCCAGTATGTCATGTGGCGTAGGGAGCCTTGAAAGGTTCCTAATAGAGTATGTTCCAGGGAAGAGGTAAAGGACAGACTACAAAAAACACACAACAAGATGTCCCTCTTACAAGCAACTCATCTCGTCTAGCAGCAGACCACTAAGGATGGCAACAGACACAAAGAAATATCCTCAAAGATCCTCAGGATAGAAAGAGAAAAATTTTGGCGGGAAGAAGACCAAGCTTCATGGTAACAATTAACAATTTCAATAGGAATGAAATTTCCAGCTACTGATGCCAGAACCTGATGAGTTTACAGCTGGTCAAAGGCACTCATCACAACTAACAGCATAGGATAAATGTTTTCCTCATCCTAGGTTATAACTTATACCCTCATATTTTATTTTACTACCTACCATTTTAGTTTCCTGGTATCAAAAACTATTAAGCTTATTAAAGATAATCTTTACAAACACAGTATATTGAGCAAACATGAAGCAGATGAGTTTATGATGATCTTGGAATTTGTTTTATCCAACAGCTATTTTAGATTTAATAACATAATTTTTCAACAAGAAGAAGGCAATCTTATGTCAATTAAATAAAATAGATCCTTTCATTAAATTTACATTAGAATCGGAAGCCAGAAATTTTCTGAACTTCTTAGATCTTCTATAATTAGAAACAATGATAAATTTTCCTAGGGAATTTTTAGAAAACCTACCCAAATTAACAGTACAACAAAAGCAGGACTCACTTCATCCTGGAGCCCAGAAAAGAGCTACTTTTTTTAGCTTGCTTCATAGAGCATTTAATATTCCATAAACTGATAAAAACTTTTAAAAAGAACTGAATATGATTTACTTAATACCTAATAAGAACGCATTCAAAAGGAGTTTCGTTGATAAAATTATTAATATTATTAATATATATTATTAATAAGATCTACTCTGCTTAGAGAATCCAAAAAGAAAACTATGCCACTTTCACCTATAATAATGAAAACATTTACCAGATTTTGAATATATTAAAAAATATATTAAAAAAACAAAATATCAATATAGCATTTAGAACAGTTAAAATTAATTCCACTGCATTTTACAATCCTCACAGTGTCAATAATAGTATTACTAAATTTGCAAAATCTGGAGTATAAAAGTTAAAGTGTACTCAATGTCAATATAGGTCAATCTGGTTGTGGTTTTCTTAACCAGTATCAACAACATATTAATGCTAATAAACATAACAGATTCACAGCAATGAGTATCCATTACAATCACTCATTTTCATCAATCGAATAAAATCTGTCCATTCTTCAAATAGTTAACAAAGGTATTCTTTTAAACATCTTTGAGAATATTTTTATCAATATCGATCAAAGGAATAACCCGAATGGTATTCTGAACGAAATATCTGAAAGTATCAGCAACCTTTTTCAAGACAGCATTAATACATTTTTTGTTAACACCACAACAAGTACGCACAATCTACCTACATATTCCCACTTCATTCTTACATTCCCTCAACCCCTCTCACTCCTACCCCTACATTCATGCTTCTCCAAGCAGGCGATTAGCTGACCAGGCTAATATAAGACCGGCGAGGAAGTGAGTACTCAAATACTTATAATTTCACCTAGAATAGCGTAAACTTTTTTGAATCCCTTATAATAAATTTTTCTATTCCATCTTTTATAGACTTTTTCCATTTTAACTTCTGTAACACGTTCAATGCGGATCACGCGCTGGGCGCATGACGCTACTTTATAAGCAGGTGCGGAGCACGCGCATAGCGCGTCATGGGACGGTTGCTAGGAAATGTAAATCACAGGTTTCCCGCATGGTAAGAAAGGCTCTAATTGTCATCCCGCACATCGTGTAAGTCCAGTCTACTAGCAGATTCATCCGTAGCCATATTTGCGCATGGGTTTTCCGTTTTCCGCGTATTTCCTCTCCAGAGTTGTCGTCATATGTCATCATTCATTTATGGGATCTTCGAGCAGCAAGACCACTTAAATGCGAGTTAAGACACTGCATTTTCTGTTTATTAATTCTTCGGGAGAATTACGAGTGGTTCCGCTTTTGAAATAAATGAACTCCACTACTGCAATATGTTCAGTAAAAGAACTGAACTTGTTATTGTCGTTTATTCTTGCATCATATATGTGTATAACACGAAAGAACTTCTAATTGTTATTTATTCCTCATCACATTTATAAGTAACTTGAAAGAACGCGCAGTAATCATTTTTGACTGCGTCGTGATACTTATGTTATCATTCTATTTATATTTTTTTCTGATGGCCGACAATGTGATTCCTTCAACAACACGAGACCTACCCAATTAGCCAAAATATTTTATTTTGGTTTGTCAAATTCTGTAAATAGAGAAGTCTGTAATATACTTTATGCATTTGTTTGCTATCCGCGGTAAATAATGCACAGTAATCTACCAACGCGCGTGGCACGTGATCCGTCTGGTGACCAGTATTACTTCTCGATTTCAACCACCGTGCGGGTCACGCACCAGGCGCATGAGTGGTATAAGTGCACGAGTTCGATAGAACTCGTCCTACCAACATACAAAACTTCGATAATTACAACTTTTAAAGAGTCCCACACAAATATTTTGCTCAGGTTGGCGGGTATGTCACGCTCTGCTAATACGCAGTGAACGTGTTAATGAATCGAAGCCCAGCATTTTAGCTTGTAAACGTTAAGAGAAGGTGGTTTTCTGTGGCTTCCCATTTTCACACCAGGTAAACACTAGAGCTGTACCTAAATTAAGGCCACGGCCAATTACTTCCCACTCCTAGTCCTTTGCTATCCCATCGTCACCATAAGACCTATCTGTGCCGGCTTGACGTAAAGCAAACTGTAAGAAGAAAAACAAGCATATAAAGCCAAATTTACATATGTTATTTCACGTAACAATAAAATCTTCAAAGACCTGCAAAAACTATAGTCTATATAATCATTTTTAATTTAGAAACACCAAAAAGTGTATTCTTATACATGTACATGTGTATTAATGGATATATAGATGTTTTTTAGTACAGGCAATATTGACTAGAGTCCATAGATTTTAATGTTTCTATGATTATATGCTTTCAACAGTGACAGTTTCAAACTAGATTTCACAGACAGGATTAGACACTTACATATAGTGTTTTTTAAAATTAAATTAAATATATCCTGGTCCTTGGTTTCAATTTTTGTATTTTGATGGCAGAAGAAGTCTTTAACAAAGATTAAACATGTACCATGATTCATTGATGTTATTCTGACAGGAATAAATGAATTGGTGTTGTTCAAGTGGAATTTCTACCAAAAAAAGAAACATAACACTTGTTAAGGTCTTGTTAAGGTTGACGATACGGCCTAAAAAAAAAAAAAAAAAAGATTATCATTTCTTGTATTATTTGTCAATTGATTATCGTTCTCAATGCGATTTTATTTTGGTGTAAATAATCACACGAGATATGTTTACTTCCTTGCATAAAGCCACTTTATTGCCACTACAACTATTCCTTAACAACACACTGTTATACACAATTATACACAAGACAACACTATTAAGAGAAACACACTGAAGCAATTTACTGTCGATTCTGTCAAGTACAGATATCAACAAGTTCTCACACTGGTTATTCACTTCATCACACAGTCGATTCTGACAGTACAGATATCAACAAGTTCACACACACACATTCACTTTACCATCATAAGGCAAGACTGATTACCCTCTCACTCATGTAGGTCCTAATTCAAATATCAGTGTAACAGCATGCTTGCTATCACTGTAACACCCACCCTAACCCACACTCTACATTCTCTTACTGCAATGTTTCTCCCTTTTGACCTGTCAGCTCGACAGTCTAGAAATATTGATTTCCGGAAATGTCTTTGCAACACTCTCAATGGAATACATCCGAATGTACTAGTGATGGCACATTCGATTCATTTAATTCCGTTCACGTTACTGAATCGATGCAGTGATCCGATTCACGGCACATTAGTCACTGCTCCTACTACATCTGTGTAGTATGTGCTGGTAAGACAGCAGCAACAGCATTCAGTGCTCGCAGCTGCCATCTGGTCTTCACACTATGAACTCCCTTCTTAGAAAAAAAATGCTAGTCACTCTAATACATCAAAGGTTTCCGGCGACGTAGGGTGGAAAAGGTTAGATTAGGAAGGTAGCATCCATGGCCTGAATTAAGGTACAGTCCCAGCATTTCCTGGTGTGAAAATGGGGAAGCTACGGAAAACCATCTTAACGGCTGCCGACGGTGTGATTCGAACCCACCATCCTCCGAATGCAAGCGCATACACGATACTAACCGCACGACAACTCGCTCAGTCATTTTTGAAAATATATATTTTTCTATCAGCTGAGGATTTTTTAAAATCGTGATATTTTGTATAGGCTACCTGAGATGTACAGTAGCCCACTGGTTTTCTGATTCAACATACTGTTGGTTAAGTTATTGTGTCTGTCCACATACGATAGAAGTCTTGTGCAACGATGTGACATATGAACTGAGAGAATTCCGAGCCGTTCTTCCCAATATAAAACAGGTACTTTTGAGTGGTCATGAGCATGACTCATAGTCATAGGGCAGGCTAGAGTAGAGTTTAATTGTCAAATGTCAACTAAGTTATAATACTAAGATTCATTAAACTAATAAATAGTATAACCTAATAGCCTACCTACTTACTAGCTACTTCAGAATTATGTTTTGACTACCTTTTTAACACTGCAAATAAATCCATCTATTTTTTAATAATAATGTTATTTGTTTTACGTCCCACTGACTACTTTTTAAGGTCTTTGGAGACGCCGAGGTGCCGGAATTTAGTCCCGCAGGAGTTCTTTTACGTGCCAGTAAATCTACCGACACGGGGCTGTCGTATTTGAGCACCTTCAAATACCACCGGACTGAGCCAGGATCGAACCTGCCAAGTTGGGGTTAGAAGGCCAGCGCCTTAACCATCTGAGCCACTCAGCCCGGCCATCTATTATTTAAACCCCCCTGTAAGAAGAGGACAGTGAATGCAAATGGGTATTATTTTCAAATGAGCTGAGCTTGAGAGTCCATTATAGCATACGATTCTTTCAGTGTACTATGGCTCACTGTATGTCTCACTGAGCCGTGCTGGTTCAGGATTCTTTCGGTGTGCCATGGCTCACTGTATGTCTCGCTGCAGCGGAAGCTCGGCTCTCCGTCAATGTCCAGAGAGCCGATAAGGAACCGTGTGTATCTTGTGTCTCACTGAGCCACGCTCATTCACAATTCTTTCGATGTGCCACGATTCACTGTCTCGCTGCAGCGGAAGCTCGGCTCCCCGTCAATGTCCAGTGAGTGCGCCACTCAGCACTGTCCGTTGGGAGTAAGCTGAATCGTGTGCCGTGAGTTCGCCGTTCCTGTGATTCGATTCACTCGGACACTTGAATGAATCGATACTCTGCTTCAAATCATGCATTCAGTAGCCAACACTAGAACGTACAAGGAACAATTGATCGATCACCCTCTCGATTGGAGTAGATCAAACTCGAATATTCCATTACATATACAGAAACCATAGTGTCAGAATCTACAAAATTCCTAATGTTTCTACATGTATCTGGATAACAAATCATTACAGTAAGTTTCCAGAATCCTCCATACGTATCAGAATGGTAGTGCATTATACCCAATATACGAATATTCATTATTTGTTAATTGAATATGCTTGAATAATCAGATACAAGAAGAAACTAAAAATAGTCAACAATCTTCAGAGAGGAAAACTGGAACAACAACATAGGGATAATTTTAACCCAATTAAGGAAGAAGAAACAGACCACCCTATAGGTGCTGGAAAGTTTGGAAGAAAAAAAAAATACATTGACGAGTATCGATTGAGTACAGAGCAGAGGCACCAGAAAATCATCGCTCAACTTATCCTTCACTCTGTGGGTCTCTGTGTGTTGGCTACACTGCTTTCCTACCTCTTCCCAGCATCACTAGGTCACTAGGTGATCTGCTGATTAGCATCACTCTCTTGCTCATCTTCCCTGTTATAATTTTGTTCCTGAAGCATCTGGTATCATGGTATTATCATAGCAAAATTTTGAGTAACCAAGAGAAACTGACAGATATAAAGAACCAAAAAAAGCAGTTACTTGAAGTTATGAAGAAGGACACGTATAAAGATGGCAAAGCAAATTCTTGAAAAATATGCCTGTGCCCAGCTGTGCAAGACTCCATCCACACCAGCAAAACCTGGTCTAGATCTTGTACCATCTCTTCAGAGAGGAAAACTGGAACAACAACATAGGGATAATTTTAACCCAATTAAGGAAGAAGAAACAGACCACCCTATAGGTGCTGGAAATACTGTAGCTATTATGGGACCTGTCCCACCCGGAGGTCCTTTACTTCCAGTGGTTGGTGGAGAGCTGAGACACACAGGTCCTGTTCCAGCTGTTGGTGGAGAGCTGAGATACCGAGGTCCTGTTCCTAAGCCACCAGCTCTAGGTCCTACACCTCAAGCTATTCAAAGGCAAACCAGGCTTCATTGCACGTCTGCCTCCAGGACCTCCTATGCCTAGACAGATCCTACCTCGAGAGAGAGGGGCTGTAGACAAACTAATGGAATATTTAGTTGGTGATGGGCCCAATAACAGATATGCACTTATTTGTAAGCAGTGTGAATCCCGCAATGGCATGGCCCTCAAGGAAGAATTAAAATATTTATCTTTTCCTTGTTGTTATTGCTACTATTGGAATCCAGCTCGTAAACAGCATCCACACGCACCACGTTTGATGCAGTCTTCCCCTAACCATATGTCTGCTTCAGAACTTGAAAGCGATTCCAACACCACAGAGGACGAAGAATCTGAAGCGGAATCAGGTTCGGGTTCACTAGTCATTGAAAAAGAAGGAAACGAATTGCCAGAGGCAAGTACAGAAGTAGAGGATTCACTCATTTTGGGGCCATCCAAGAAAGATGTAAATGTGCCATTAAGATGATTATGATGATGATGATTGTTGTTTTAAGGGGCCTAACATCGAAGGTCATCGGCCCCTGTCCCATTAAGAGGTGAAGAACTGATCGAGAACAAAGACTTGGAGTTAGCTGCGGCAGCAGTTACTCCGATAACAGACTTATAATCTCCCTCGAACAGTGTTACCATTCCATACACTTAGTTTTCCTTATACTTATTATTTTATCAACCATTTCTCAAGATCTTTCCTTGCTTTTATTAACACTGCATTTTTATTTCTAGCACGCTGTATATCCGATCTTCATCAAATACTGTAGCAGATGAAATTTGTTTATATGGTTACAGGTGGAATATGCTTTAAGACTTTTTAATGACTAAGTGGATTAAACTATTATTTAATACCACAGTTTATATGCACTAGAGTACTTGTTCATTAGTAATCAGTAGAATTTTATTGTCGATAGAACATTCAGGCCACTTTATACGTTATTTATACTGCACATTTATTAAGCCCATTTATTTAATCACTTAGTATTTATGAATTATATAAATGTACTTCTTTTTGTACTTGTAGTTTCAGAAGCACTCCAGAGCTAACATTTCTATGACATGAGAATAGAAATTTGTTCAGTTCACTCAGATTTAGTACATCCCATGTATTTTATATTTAAAGAAAGAGATGCAATATTTTGTTACGTGCAAGAAATAGATTACTATTGCAAAGCAGCTCGTAATCCAAAGAAAACTGCCAATCTTGTGAAAATATAGTATTACTTATTGTATGTATCCTATTCGTTACCGAGTATAATTTGTACTAATTGCTTCAGAATGGAACCTAAGTTAGTACAGTTATTTTGACATATTTTATATCTTAGTTTTAAACTGCTAATTTTCTACTCATCAGATATACCATTCTTTTCTTTTTCCTCAACTTTGTGAAAGTAATAGTTCTTTCATGCTGACGCAAGTGTGATAAACGGATATAACTTGAAAACAATATTCTCTCACCCATGGGAAATTAATGCAAAATATCGAGCTCAAATTATTATTATTATTTTATGCTTATGATTATTATTATTATTAATTGTAATGTACAGTTATGAAGTGTTACATCCAGTTAGTATTTGTATTATTATTACGATACGATTGCGTTGTTTGTGAGGTTATGTCATGAAACGTGCTGTACATAAATATTTTTATGAGTTCAGTTAATTTAAATATCCATAAATTAATATAATTTATTCTTACCTGTAAATATAATTTGTAATCCACCACGGTACTTTGAAACACAATGTAACTTCCAGAATGGCACTAGATCATGGTAGAATATTCTGTACATTACAACAAAGTTGTTAAGCACTCTGGAATTTTCAAGAAGGTATTTTTTTGTAACGTAGCTTTCTAGAAGCCTGGCCAGGCATGTATATAAGGAGATGGTCTTGAAGGTAATGACGAGTTATTGTTCAGTAGAGTTATGGTGTAACAAGAATATACTTCTGACCTCGTATTGACATGCAGTGGTTGCAGTCTCCATATTGAAGTGATCGGCAGTTGCCTAGAATGGCAGCTTTGTTGATGTTCTTGGAAAGAAGTGTTTTGCTTGTGATATTATGATTACGGTTATGTGTGTGTTAATTTGTAAATAGATGTGAATAAATAACTGTACCAACTGACAGCATTTCATGTACATATTTGTGGATACGTTAATGCAAGAAGTATAACATCTCATAGTTATTATCAGCTGTTTAAAACAGGTAGCAGGTAGGGACCCTCCTCAGAGGCAGCCTTACCTAGGGAGTGGCGCGTCTGCCTATGAGAGTCCCAGAGCACACTGACCCAGTGTGTAACATCTGGTATGGGTCCCAGCTCAGAGTTACAAGTGAAGACGTCAACAGCATCTATGGCGAAGAATGTGGACTTCAGTACAGTGGAGATGGCGGAAGGGACAAACCTGTAGCGCCTGTACTCCAGAGGAGCGGCTACGAAAGGCGTCTTGACTCCATGTCAGGGGCGGCCTAATTTGAACCTGGCAGAAGGTAATAAAATGCTTTTGGGACTGGCGCACCCATCGTACGAACAGCCTATAAAATGAGAACGACTGAATCGAAGCCTCGGAAAATGCTAGGGCATCACCTTGAAGTAGCGCGCAGTTCCCGGTGCTTTGGGGGAAATGTGAGAAGTGGGCTACCAGACATCACAAGAATCGGTATCATCAATGTCATGACTTCGAATGGCAAGGTAGAAGAACTGATAGAGTATATGGAGAAGAAAGACATAGCAATGATGGGAATAAGAGAGACAAAATGGAAGGGGAAAGATCAAACAGAATTGAAGAAAGGATATAGATTATATTGGAGTGGAGGAAAGATGGCAACAAATGGTATTGGTTTTATGTTGAGAGCAGACCTAGCACAATACGTGGACAAAATTGACCAGATCAGTGACAGGATAATTAAAGTTAGACTTGAGAGTGGAATCAAGGATTTTATACAGTTTTATGCACCCTAATCAGGGAATGCAGATGAATGTTTAGAAGAGTTTCTAGAAGAGCTGGAAAGTTGTACTGAAGACAAACAGGTTGAAATAATGGGAGACATGAATGCACATGTTGGAACAGACAGGGAAAAGAGATAACTGGCCCCTATAGTTATGTAAACCAAGATGAAGAAGATGATTTGATAATAGATGTTTGTAGAAGGAATGGATTAGTTATTGGCAATACATGGTATAGAAAAAAGAATTCACAAAAAGTAACTAGATATGGTTGGGAAGATAGAAAGACAAAGACAATGATAGGTCTTCTTCCGGTGGAGAAGGAGAAATGTAGACAACTGGAAGATGTGATTGCAATGCCAAGAGCAGATTTCGAAGAAGACCATAAAGTGGTGGTAGCCAAATTAAGACTTGGTAAAATAACGAAGTTAATAGAAAAAAAGGGAAAGAAATATAAAGGGATGGAAGTTAAAAAGAGAAAGAAATAAGGAAAAAGTTTCAAGAGAATCTGAAGAAAGAAACCCAAAGATGATGTGAACAGTGTGAAAGAGAAATGGACATGTTTCAGAAATGGATTTGTAAAGTGTGCAGTAAACACCTGTGAAAGACTATCAGAGAGGAAAAAGGAAAAGGAGACTCCTTGGTGGAACAGCAGGGTAAAGGAAGTAGTTAAAGAGAAACAAATGGCTTGGAGGAAGTGGATAGGCAGCAATAGTACAGAGAATTGGCAGAAATATAAAGAAGCCAAAAAGGTAGGTAAGAAAACAGTACAAGAAGAGAAACTGAAGAGCTGGGAAAGTTTCACAGAAACTTTACAGGAGGATATAAAGGGAAGTAAAAAGGTTTTGTGTGGTTTGGTGACGAATACTTTACGAAATAGGGAAGAAACAAAATTAGTAAAAACTGAAACAGGCCAGATATTGACGCAAAGAGATGACATACTGAAAAGATGGGAAGAATACTTCTCAGAATTACTAAGTATTAAATACAGTGAACTGGTAGATGAGAAGAAGCAAGAAGAAACAACAGGGAAGGAAGAAGAACAAGAAAAGGAGATATTAATGTTAGAAGTAGAGGAAGCCATACAAAAGATGAAGAGTGGTAAAGCACCAGGAGCAGATGAGGTAACTAAGGAAATGATAAAAGCAGCAGGACCAATAGGGCTACAATGGCTGTATAGATTATTTAGAATAATCTGGAGGAAGACAGAGATCCTAGAAGAGTGGGAAAAGGGTTTAATTATCCCGATACTTACAAAAGGTGATAAAAAGGAATGTAGTAACTACAGAGGGATCACCCTTATTGTCCATGTAGCTAAGATATTTGAGAGAGTATTGGAAGGAAGATTGAGGAGGAAGATAGGAGAAATAGAAGAATAGTATGGTTTTAGATGGTTTTAGGAAAAACCTGGTCTTTACATTAAGACGTATGATGCATAAAAGATGGGAGTGTGGAAAAGACATAGTGATGACATTTATTGACATTAAGAAAGCTTATGACAGTGTGCCCAGACAGTTGGTATGGAACACATTACAGAAAAAACAAGTGAACATAGCGGAAGTACAAATGATGAAAGCTATGTACAAAAACTGTGTTAGTAGCGTGAAGACTAGTATAAGAAAAACAAAATGGTTTCAATTCGAAACGTCTCCGATAGGGAAGTGTACTATCCCCCTTACTATTCATCATAGTCATGGATGAAAATCGTAAGAACATGCGTCATGATCAGGATAAAATGATGATGAAGATGATACATACACCCATTCTCCATGCCAGAGAAATTAACCAATTATGGTTAAAATTCCCGCCAGGGTCTGGAATCGAACCCGGGACCCCTGTGACAAAAGACCAGCACGCTAACCATTTAGTCATGGAGCCAGACTTAATAAAAGATCATTAATATATACTGAACATAATGTTAAACATTATCACTACCCCATTTTTCGTTAGAAAATCATGTCCTAAGATTATATCCGGTTTCAAATTCTTGACGACTTTCACCAGTATATCAATTACTTCGTTCGAGCATTTGGCTCGGAGAAAGGTATAGCCCTCATACTTGTAATTTATGCCATGGGCTGCCCCCTTGACAATCGCAGTCTAATCAGGATGAACAACTTTTATGAATTGTGCCACATTCACAAATGAGTGTGAAGCTTGAGTGTCAAGTAGAGCAATGAAAGGTTTGTCATTAAATATCAAATTAATGGCTAGGTGGGTTGGAGTAAGTCCATCCTTGCTATAGATTTGACCAATGTTTACTTTTTAGCCAAGTGTAATTTGCCTGGAGCTTCATACTTTCAGAAACCATCCTTGCCCAGACTCAAACAGCTCCAATCTAGTTTTCCAGGCAGCAGTCTTTTAAATGCCTGGTTCACCCACATCTGTAACTTTCCTCTTTGTCTAGTTTTGCTACGATGTGAAGGAGCTCTTCAAATGTTTTTGGCTGTGTCACCTTGACAAATGATCGAACCTTATCACGTAACAGTTCAATTATATAAGGGACACTCATGTCAATGTCTTTTCACTCATCGACTCTCTTAAAGAGTTGGAGTTTTTTTAATTACGAGAGCTCCCACTCTCATTCCACTAGGTTGTGTCTCAGTTACGGACATTTTCTGGACAGAATTTTGAACAGCCTCTGAATCTAACCTCTGGACAAATTCTTTCTTGAATTCTTCCCAGTCGAGACTGAGCTCTTTAATAGTCTGCCACCAAGCCTCTGCTGACCCCTTTAGTTGTTGACTGACAATCTGTAAGTATATTTCTGTTGGTATATTTGTCCTACAAAGTAGGGACTCCGATGTTTTCAGAAAGTATTAGGAAACTCCTCAAGCCTATCATGAAATTCCGGTAGGTTGCCTTTAATTAGTCTGGAGTTAACAGGTATCCCAAAGGCGAGATCACCGAACTCGATAGCTGCAGTCGCTCAAATGCGACCAGTATCCAGTATTTGGGAGACAGTGGGTTCAAACCCCACTGTCGGCAGCCCTGAAGACAGTTTTCCCACTTTCACACCAAGCAAATGCTGGGGCTGTACCTTAATTAAGGCCACGGCCGCTTCCTTCCCACTCCCAGCCCTAAGCTAGCCCATCGTTGCCATAAGACCTGTGTTGGTGTGACGTAAAGTGACCAAAAAAAAAAAAAAAAAACCCGACATGGTTACTGCCAACAAAAGTTTTCTTTTCTATGGTTAAAATTTTACTATTTACCTTTTACTCAAACTCTGTAAATCTCTGGTCTACCCTAGTTTTAAAATTGTTGGATTTTCACTCAATTTTTCCAAACTTTTCCTACCTTTATTTTCTAAAGTGTTCATATCATTTATTACTTTATATATGTGTATGCATGATTCAAAGCTGGTTATCTTACTATTCATTTTTGAAATACTTTCTTTGAAATTTGTGTCTAAAGAATTGATCTGTTCCTTTATCACTCGAGACTGGAGCACAGTTTTTTCGGACTGCGTCGACTGGGCCTCGATTTTTCTCTTGAGTTTACCGGACTGGGCCTAAATCAATGAAGTTAATTGTTCGAACATAGTTCTTACCTTGTCGTTAGCTTCTTCCTCTGAGGTGTCTTAGAAGTCGAAACTATCTGGGTCCTCCTCGTCGTCTAACAAATCCTGACGCAGTCTCGCTTGTAATATCACTTTGCTTCCCACCATAGGCAAACCTCGGGATGCCAGCACTTTATGTAGAATCGCCACGGTCACCTACTCAATCTTCATTTTTCAGTCAAATATCGTCCAAGAATCCTGTCACGGTCGCTAATTTATTGTTCTCAATGCGATTTTATTTTGGTGTAAATAAATACCACACAAGATACGTTCTCTTCCTTACATAAAACTACTTTATTGCCACTACATCTATTCCTTAACAACACACAGTTACACACAATTGTACGAAGCAATTTACTGTCAATTCTGTCAAGTACAGATATCAAGTTATCTCACTTCACCATCACACAGTCGATTCTGACAGTACAGATATCAAACAACTCCTCAGCTCTCTGTGACACTCAAACCCACACTTTATATTCTCTTACTGCACTGTCTTTCCCTCTCGGTCTGTCATCTCTACATATGTATTTATATACTGTTCAACAAACAGTCTAGAAATATTAACTTCTGGAAATGTTCTTGCAACACACTCAATTGAACACATCCGAACATACAAGGAACAATCGACTGACCGGCCTCTCGATTGAAATAGATCAGACTCAAATATTCCATTACATATACACAAACCATAATGACAGAATCTACAAAATTCCTAATGTTTCTACATGTGTCTGAGTATTAAATAATTACAGTAAGTTTCCAGAAACCTCCATATGTATCAGAATGATAGTGGATTATACCCAATATATGAATATCATATCATGTATCAGAATGATAGTGGATTATACCCAATATATGAATATCATAGAATTTTCTACAGTTTTCGACAACACAGATTTTGAGGTTAAGCTATTCACAATATGTATTTGAGGTTATCCAAATGGACAATACATATTTACAGGGTATAGTTGTACTTAGCATTTAATAAAAGATAATTAAAATACATTAAACATAATAATTGAAGGTTTTACCACAGTTAGGTTATGTGTAGGATGGTGTACATACGACAAGATCTGTCCAGGGAATTCTGAGCATTTTCCTATGTAACCACATTTCAAAGGCCTCCAATCTGTTCATGGAGGAAGCTTCGACAATCCAGGTCTCTACTTCATAAAGCACCACTGACCAGACATAACATTTTAACAGGTTTTGGCCGAGTTTGATGAAGGAAAAAAAAAAAAAACACACACACAAAAAAAATTCATTTTTGGAAAGAGAATCTAGAAAATTCAAAACGGCACCTGATGTCTTCTCAGGGTCCAGATTGTCTGTTATGGTGCTCCCAAGGAACTGACTTACTCATTCTTATATTTTGATAATTTAATAAATTGGAGGCACCTTCATGGTTGCTTATGGTAAATACTATGAACTTAGTTTTTTGTGGTATTGGCGTTTAGACCCTATCTTATTCCACTGAGATGAATGCTACTGAACAGTTTTTGAGGACCTTCAATGATGACACAATTTTTTTTTTTTTTTTTTTTTTTTTTTTTGCTAGTTGTTTCACGTCGCACTGATACAGATAGGTCTTATGGTGACGATGGGGCAGGAAAGGGCTAGGAGTGGGAAGGAAGCGGCCGTGGCCTTAATTAAGGTACAGCCCCAGCATTTGCCTGGTGTGAAAATGGGAAACCACGGTAAACCATTTTCAGGGCTGCCGACAGTGGGGTTCGAACCTACTATATCCCGAATACTGGATACTGGCCGCACTTAAGCGACTGCAGCTATCGAGCTCAGTCACATATAATTAAGGTATTATCTGGATATCTAATATTGTTTACGACGACTCCATTTATTTTCACACCTATATGATTAGCACTGAGGTTGAATACTATCTGTGCTTGACTAGAAGTTGTTGCAGTTTGTAAGTATGGCACGAGTAACAGATACTACAGTCTTAGCTACAAACATCAGTCGTGACAGACAATGCAAGCGCTCTGAATCAATGGATATTATCAAACTCTTCATCATGCAGCCATACAGTACGTGTAACTAAGGCACAGTTGCATTACCACTCAAACTTCATAATAGCACCTCAATTCGCAAAATCAATGCAGTCAGAACAGATGTTTATTGTCAGCCCTTGAGACTTGAGATAGGCGCATGTGCATGCTTACCCTTGCACCCTTTACTCCGCATCAACGTGACTTCCCGTCAGGCGACCATAGGAGTGGTTATAGTATGCAACCTGTTTTGATATCTGTGAAGTTCTTGTTCATCCAGTTTTGACTGTGACTATCTGGTGCCAGTAAACATTTTGTATGATGCAGATATCTTTTAGGACTAACCATTTCTGCTGGAGGATCTCGATGAGTGTTTGACTCTGTCGAAAGCCTTCTCATAGTAAATGAAACATGCAAATTTATTTGGGAAACCAAACAGTGAGAAGCCAAATTACGAAGTTCCGCAATGAAAAATATATTTACAATGGAGTAGCACAATGCAAACAAAAAAATAAGTGGAAGAACAATGAGGAAAAAACATCTAATGATAAAAATAGAGGAAAAAATTAAAAACTAACAAAATAACTGTAGAGACACAAGAATTAACAACAAAACATGAAGGCAAAAGAAACTAGGCAAAAAGAAGATTGAACGTAAAATGAAGAGAACTTATAGCTGGGCACAGTAAGATAAATACAGCTATAACACATAAGTAATGGTATAGTACAGTAAAAAATAAATATTTCATTATGTACAAAAAAGGGGACAGCAATGAGAAGAGAAAAAAGGAAATGAAGAAAATGAACTAGGTTAAGGAAGAATCGATTAAAGTAGGCATACGAAGAAAAATCATCCAAGTTCCTCTCAGAATATAGAGTTAAGGAGGGTTGGTATGCGGATAAATAAACTTCTTTGAATGAGAGGCGGGAATACAGAATATGAAGGGGAAGATTAATCCTGGTTTTGCAAGCTGGAACATGTAAGGAAAAGAAAGATGCAGGTTCAGGAGAACGAAATAAACTGTTAACAGCGTTATTTAGGAATCTAAGGTCGGATACTTTCCTGCGACTAGATAACGGGAGAAGGTTTAACTTATCCAGTATCTGATTACTGCTCAAGTTTCGACAATCAGATACTCTGGCTCTAATAATGGCACAGAAGAATGACTGCACGCGGTCAATGCGATTCAGATTAGTGGGTGAAGAGGTAGACTAAATGGGAGGCGTGAATTCAATGATCGGTAGGATGCAAGATACATAGCAGGCTCGGAGGGCGTGGATATCGGTGATGTCAGAAAATCTATACAACAAACCAAGAAGTGACATTGCTCATGAGGTTATCTTTTGTATATGGGGGACAAATAACAATTTACAGCCAAACAACACTCCTAAGTCATTTTGTTCTGTTAGAGTTGGGAACGGGTTACCAAGGAGGGAGTATTTACTAAGAACAGGGGATGTACGAAGCGTGATCGCAAAAGAGAAACACTTGGTAGGATTAGGCTTAAGATGCCATGTGGAGCACCATTCAGAGAGCGAGTTAAGCCCACTCTGTAAGGAGCTTACGTCTGATAAAGAATATTTTACAGCCATCTGCAAATAGTAGAATTTCACAGGAAATGGAGGATAGAGTATTAATGAGATCGTCAATAAATAAGACAAAAAGGAGCGGACCTAGGACACTGTCCTGTGGGACGCCAGAATGTACCATAACAAGAATGGAACTGAACCATAAAGAACCACATGCTGAGTTCTGGTATTGAGGAAGTTCTGCAGGAGAGTTAGGGAGTGACCTTGGATATTAAAACGTTCTGAGAGTTTATAGGAAAGAGGTGTATCAAAAGTATTTGCAATATCAATGTAGCACACCAGCAGATGTTGCATGATGGAGAAGAACAGCCAGATTAGTTAAGCAGGAGCTACCAGGAAGAAAACCATGCTGCTGGGACGATATATAAGGAAGTGTAAAAGAAAGAAGACGCTGGTGGAAAATCTTTTCACAGATGAGACAGGGTGGGTAATATAGAAATCGGACGATAGTTCTTGACATCAGACCTATTTCTACTTTTAAAAACAGGAGTTATGTTAGCAATTTTCCAGTCGGCAGGAAAGTAGCAGGCTAAGAAGCAACGGTTAAATATGACATATGTCTGAGTCATTCTTGGCTTCTTTGAAGAACACTGACACTGATCAATGCCTCTTGGGTATCAAAGCCATTTCTGAACCCCACTTGGTCGTCTCCATATCCATTTCACAATTTGATCATATGCTTGCATGTAGAAAACACAGAGATATCTTCAGCAAGTGGCTCTTTAGACCTAAAGAGGCAGTAATCACTACATTTCCTTGGGTGTGATTTCGTCAGTACAGAAATGAATGATTATTCCAGCTAGTTACTTAGGATTTCTCCTTATTGTATGTTGTGTTAAAGCAGGGGTGCAAGTAAGCATAAGCTTGCGAAACAATCTATAGGCCCACTTTTCTTACCTCAGTTACTGCTATAGCGAGGCCAGCGTGATTTCTTGATAAATCAGTTTTGAAAGTGTACATTTTTTTCCAATTTTATTGAATTTTATTGAACCAAGTCTCTTGCACCTCTCTACGCCTGAAGTTTCTTTCACCCTTTGTTAAGCCTACCTTGCATTACTGGTGAAATACTTTTGAATGGGGTAACTTGAATACTTTCCATCTGTTCATTGATTTGTGTGAAGGTAGATTACTATCTAATGGCACAAACCTGTATGCAGCCGTAAGCTCAGAAGGGGAGGAAGGTATAGGATGGGGTAACTTACTGTGCTGTTAACTTGAGATCTTAACCAGCAGTACAGCTACAATTACAACGAGCTGACAAGATCACTTCCGTAGCAACCATCGAAGTGATTGTTGCTCCCCTCTCACTCTCACTGCAGCACAGACCCCAGTGTTCTCCCTAGGACCTTTATAATGGACACACCGCCCTGCTGTTTCTACAGACCGCCCGACAATCATAACCTAGATGTTTAAATTACATAATATTAATATATATTTCAGTCATTGGGTGCTCCAAATAAAAATGTAAATACTGTAAAACTGCTTATTTTAAAGATAAATCTTCATTATTGTCAGCATACTTTCATCAATTACACCAGAGTTTAAATGTTTAGCTTGACTCACACAGTGTCGTGCGCAAATTGTGTCTGGAATCGCATCCGAACACTTCATTCCGCACATCACAAACCTGTATGGCACTCTACAGCTACAGAGTGGTAAGCCCAGTGTTTCATGATTATGAACGAGTAGTAGAACACCAGAAGTTCAAAATACTCTGTTATGTCTTGTTCGTGATAACACTAAAATAGTTCAATTTTGCAGTAAATATTTAGCTGTCTGATATTGTTAATGCCCTCTACTGATCAGTGGTAGAGTGTCGGCCTCCAGATTCCAAGATACCAGGTTCAAAACCAGCAGATGCGGTCAGATTTTTGAAGGGTGGAACACATTCCATTCAACATCACATGTCGTACGATGTCGGTATGTGAAAGATCTCTGGTAACACATTTGGTGTTTACCCCAAAAATTCACTAAAACTTAGTCATAGATGCCCATGAGAGATTCGGTTTACTCTGCCGTCTAGTAGGTCTAGAGTAAAACAAAGTTGAAATTTATAACCACGATACCAAATGGCATCAAATTAAAGTGCTTGCACATGGTAGCGGAGTCCATATGATGATGATGATTATTATTATTATTATTGCCCTGAAGGGAACAAATTGAAATTTTATCATATTCATATTGTACCTGGCTACTCATTCTTACCTCCTGGCTGACAAACATTTCTGTGGAGAACACTGGACCCGCCTTTGTATGAAATTAATTTTGTGCCAACAGATAGCAGTCTACTTCTACCTGGTTTATTGAAAACACCAATACGAGGAACATCATGTCACATTTATTTTTCACGCGCTACTACAGTCAATTTATTCTAATTCAGCAGAAATCTCCCATCTTTGCCCAAAGATGGACAAAATGTTTGATGTGGCATACCACTGGTTACTGAAATGATGTAATTTCTTAAACAAAATGTGCAAATGAGAGACAGCAGACAAGTGTATACTTCTTCTTGCTAGGGGCTTTACGTCGCACCGACACAGATAGGTCTTATGGCGACGATGGGATAGGAAAGGCCTAGGAAGAGGATGGAAGCGGCCGTGGCCTTAATTAAGGTACAGCCCCAGCATTTGCCTGGTGTGAAAATGGGAAACCACGGAAAACCATCTTCAGGGCTGCCGATAGTGGGATTCGAACCTACTATCTCCCGGATGCAAGCTCACAGCCACGCGCCTCTACGCGCACGGCCAACTCGCCCGGTACAAGTGTATACTAACGACATACTGTCACCTGTTCACTTGTTCCAGTAAGTGCTCAAACAAGATTCCTGGCAGGAAATATGATATAATGTACCTGATCAGTGATCACACAAAGGTTCAGATCTAACTTGTGGAATAATAACAATGTAAAATACGGCCAAGGTATCTGTGTAACCACATGACGTCACAGGCCTCCGCTAAGACTGATCGTAAAAACATCGGTTAAGATTTCAGCGAGCCGGTACACGTCAGAGCTGACAGTCTGTTTGCTGACTTTCCTGCTTAGCCTCTCCGCATATTCCATTCCTAACTGTCCTACACCAATGACTGAGTTATACCGGAAGGTGAGTTAAGAGTGACAGACGTAATTTGGAATATTTTAATAAGAAATATGATTTCATTAATGAACGAATTAACAATAAATATGGTAGTAACAAAACACTATACTGAATCAAACATGGTGGTGATTGTTTTAAGAGGAAGTACACTGGATTACCATCCTCTATTAACATTAATTAGAGGGAAAACAAGGACAGGATACAACACTCTGAAAAATGAAGGTACTGACCAAAGAAAGACATGGGCCACAAAAGGCGCGAAAATGAAAGACTCCCTAAACCTCCATACGTAACACCGCCGGGGTCGGAAAAGAACCAGAGTTGACCAAGGGAGGTCGGATAGGATAGATGAAAGTGAGGAGCTTGGCACAAGTAGAAGCAATGCCAAGACTCAGCTAAGGCCCCATGGTAGCCAATCCACGAGAGTCCATGGCTCCTTTTAATTGCCTCTTACGACAGGTAGGGGATACCGTGGGTATTTTTCTACCATCCCCAACCAGACGGGTCTGTCCTTACCATTACATTAGAACTGGCCAAAAACTGACCTTACTCTAACACAGTCTGTGAATAACCAAACATAAGGGGAAAATTGTACTTATTTGACAATCTGAAAGTAAGAAAGTTTTTCATACATAAACTTACAAAAATCAGTCTGTTAGTTTTAGTGTTACATAATATCTAAATATCTCATTGACACTGAACCTTACAACTTTTGGTTTATGCAGTTTAATAAGATTATACAGTTCAGGTTTGAACATACTGTGGTGGAAAGGAATTCTGTGTTAAGTCAGCCATTCCATCATATCTGCTTTCTTTGCATTTGAAGAAGGTGCTTTGTTCAAGACAAAGTTGTGATAAGATGCATTGTCTAACACAACAGAATTTGCTGGCAAATTGAGGATTAGTTTATTTTTTACCCACTTCTTGTAGTTTTCTCTGTTCATCTGGTGGTGATAATCCTCTGTAGATTGGGTGGACTTCCACACAAGTAGTGCATTTGGAACAAATCCATTTTTTCCCAACAGCGTGCATTATGATGAGACGTCCATGAGACACAGGAGCTAATTATCCTTTATTGCTGTCATCAGCCCACAATTTACTTGACATGAAATGGCAGAACGCGTCGTCAACATACACGATAGATTTGTTTTGAGCTCCATATTGTTTACTGGCCCTTACATAGGTTATGTGTCTGTGTCTGATGTCTTTACCCTCTATTACCATCTTCCTGTTGCTTCCTGTCCTTTTCCACCTGAACAGAAAGTTTTCAAAATAGTTTTTAAGCTAGATTTCTTCCCGCAAAAGTCTATTGTTTTGGACAGTTCATTTAGGAGCAACCGCAAGAACTTTTCCTGTTTTATGGAAATGATGGATGCAGCAGATGCATCAAATTTGATTCCTGTTACTGGTTTTGCACAATGCTGCTTTTTGTCCACAATATTGAAGCAAGCCCCCTTTATTTTCAACATCAATGTCTTCAATGCTTAAGTTTACTGACAAGGCACTTACGACACTCCCATTGCTTCTGAAATTCTTGCTACAGTTGACTGCAGTGGTATAAAGATTCCCTTTGTGGCTTCTTTTTCCATGAACTTCCGTCATTTTAAAAATTATCTCCTCTTGCTTGTGCATGCAGCTTCTTGTTTTTAACTTTTGATTTCACAGGTAATAGTCTTAAATATAACTAATATCAGAGTCACTAAATCTATTTACCTTCACTAAATGACTACTTCTAACACTATCACTTATTGCACAGAAGAAAAGAAGTTCTTAGTTTGTCCAGGTTGGCTATAGATAGGTGTATTTAATGTTGTTCCGGTTATGTAAATACAGCCCACCTATTTTTCTTTTGGCTACAAATCAACCGTATATTTATATTAATCAGCAGGGAATGGATTTATATGTACTAATAATTAATCAAATACTTACACAGATATTATTATTTATATTGAAATATGGGCTTACATATGGACTTAAAATTATATTTCTATTAAATATTAAAAATTCAATGAAGCTATATAAAACAGGCCTACATGAAACATAATACTGCACTTATTTTAACACAAACTTTGAAGAACTTTTATTCCGTTATCAAAACAATGGATTACAAAATGTTCATTTAAGTGTTGAGAAAGATCTGTTTTCTGTTAGGACAGATTTATATTGACTGTAACAGCATAAAACATCAGAAGAGGTAATGAGGGCATATCTGAATTTCACAATGTCTGCTGCGGTTAAGTCCAGTGTTAACTGCGCACTTAAATCTCCACAAGACATTGCAGCAACCTTTCCGATTTCTTCATATCAAGGGTTCTTTGAAAGTACAGTGTCCAACTTCATTTTTGATGATAATGATGCTTGTTGTTTAAAGGGGCCTAACATCTAAGGTCATCGGCCCCTATTTTAATTTTTGCTATATCTGCAACTTTACCTCTATCACGATTCAATTGTTACATAGTCACCATCAATTTCATTTTCCCTTGTCCAGCTCCTGCCAGGTCAGGGTGTTGATGGTATACCATCAATAATTTTTAGGCTGCTGTTGTTACAATGGTGTCGCCACAACCAAAGGCATTTTAAGAGTTCCTGCCAGCAACTATTCAGGCCGTCCCTTGCAGCTGCAGAGCATGGGAAACAAAGCTGCTGATGAATAGTGTACTCATACTATTCCCTGAGTATTGGACTGCCTCTTCCTCAATCTCCACTGTTTCATAGTTCATCTTCTCCATTGCAGATTCCGTTGAGGTCTTCACTCGTAACCCTGAATTGGGACCCTTAGGAGATAATACACACTGGATCAGTGTACTCTGTACTTTCACAGGCATAGTTGCCTCTGAAGAGTGTCCCTACCTGCTACCTAGTCAATTGTTCCACAATATTACCGTATTCAAAATTTTGAAACTTCCAGAAAATGACAAGAGGCAAGTTTTGAAGCCTTCTGAGTGCTTTTGTGAAGCATGAAATATTATACTGAATGTAACAAGTCATTCCTCACACTTGTGTCACAAACAACTGTTTTTGCAGCTTTAGTTGAGGCTGGGTCCTCAGAGTTTATGGCATGCAGAATGTTCTTAACAAGAGTCCCAAAAAGCAATGAAAGGGAATGCCTGAATAACAAAATAATTGGGAAACCACTGGTACACAGTCGATTGTTGAGCTGTACAAGAAGCAAAAATATTAAATGTTTAAATATAAATTGTTAATTTGTTTCTCCATTATTGCGAGAGCTATTAATTTTTTTTTTTTTTACCCAAAATTTTAATGACTAAGAATGTGGAACATATGTGCTAAACTCCAAAATTTGGAAAAATATGAAACATAAAAACAGCAATTTTCAACTCTACACATCATGATTCGTAAAAATAAAGCAAAATACGATTAATTTTAGTATCCTAAATAGATATGTATTTACACAGAAATCCGTTCCCTGTTAATTAGTAAAGCAGGATGAACAAGTTGCTTTAACGAAGCTTGCCTGTCAATAAGCAGTGGTTCATTCTGGGATAAGAGTTCCGCTTCGATAGGACAGAGACAACCAGAGTGATCACTTAGAGACACACCGAAGTAGAAAAGATTGTATCAGAGGCGATTGGCTATTCCACGCATGCACAGA
Source organism: Anabrus simplex (assembly GCF_040414725.1). NCBI lineage: Eukaryota > Metazoa > Arthropoda > Insecta > Orthoptera > Tettigoniidae > Anabrus > Anabrus simplex. The sequence continues at coordinate 131,628,064 of NC_090270.1, read as the reverse complement.
ATCTCTCTCTCTCTTTCTTCCGACAGCTGTCTCCCTCGCACAACCACCACCAAGAGTTGCACAGTTACCATGGCTCATCTATAACAGACATCACAAGGTAACAAGAAGCTTAAAAATTTAAACATTAATAGTAGAATGTAAATTTTTTGGCATTTCTTTTTTTTTTTTTAAATTCTGTCGCCTGTGTTACTGGAATCTTAGGGACCCGCAGAAATAATTAGGATACCCAGGGCATGTAGACATCAGTTTATGTTCACTCCTGTGTTACAGCGCTTGATGATCTGATCAATATTGTCTTCTGTTATCAGTTTTAAAACTTCAGCTAGGATTTGATCGGTCCTGGTGCTTTATTATTAGGAGTTCAAGCTAGAGATGCAGCAGTTCATCATTCATTACTTCTGAGCCATCAGCAGCACTGAATTCCACACACTCTCCTCTATCACTCTTAACTGTTTCACTTATAAATTTCTCCTAAGTGTATGTTGGACATCTTGCTCATGCAGAATGGATCTTCTGGCATCATTGAGAAAAGTGGATGATGTTGGCTTTTATCTCCTGTAAGTATTAATATTATTATTATTACTACAGTAAGACTTTTGGACAGTGGAAGGAAACCAATCAAAGTCATAAAACGAAATGGCGTATGTCTTTTAGTGCCGGGATTGTCCGAGAACATGTTCGGCTCGCCAGGTGCAGGTCTTTCGATTTGACGCCCGTAGGCGACCTGTGAATGAAAGTCATAAGTAATGCTTAGTGCAGCAGTCATAAAAAATATGATGGAAAATTAATTTGGAACGCCAAATCATTGGCCTCCTTTCAGTGTGTTCAGTTTTAGGAGCGGTTAGTAAATATACTGAAATGGAGACTAATATTTGACATTCCTCATGAATTCACTTAAATAGTTTTGATGGCGGTATTACTCACTATTCATCATAACAATTAATTGAAACCCAAAGTCGGAGAGTTTTACCTAGTTCTTTGTACTGAATGCATGTTCGAAAGTTAATGAACATCCTAGTAATGAGCACTGGTTGCTATACCCTGTATACAAAGGTAAGGGTGATAAAGAGGATAAATTAAAGGCCAGTCAGCTTGATATGTGTTGCATGTGAGCTATGGGAAAGCTTTCTTTCTGATTATATTAGACACAATTCAAATGAAGAAAGAGTTTAACCTATTCAATATACATTTCAATACGCACCACTATGAAAATTATAACTTATGACTATATTAGACACGTATGCAAACTAACTGGTTTGATAGTAGAAGGCAATCCGGATTTTGGAAAGGTTACTCCAGTGGGGCTTAACTCTCTCCTTCACACTGTTACTACAACCCCTAAATATCCTCATAACCATATGAAGAGATCTGAAACCTTTATTTACAATCCTGTTAATACGATTACTCCATTTCAGATCTGTTAACACTTAGCTAACAGTGGGTGAATGTTTAGTAATGAGGAAAGTATGTAAAACTGGCATGAAACCATATATAAAGTAGCAGATAGGAGAGATCCTTCCTTTATAATTGCCAGGGATCCACCAACCAGCCCGTAGGAGCATTCTTACTTATATAGGAAAATGAAAACAAACTATGTAAATAGGCGAAATGCAGCAATTTTCTGTGATTCCATCAGCTGTATTAGCCTGCAAGTGATGAGCAGTTTGCTATTGTCTCAAGGAGAGCTTGCACCATGTCTTATGTTTGAAAGTGTCCTGACACATGCCAGTGCAAGTGTTGTATGGAAGGAGTGAAATTCTATGATTTTCTTAATATCACATCATAATTAAGGTAAGTTTGTGTTTCACTAATTGAAGTTTTATTCATTCTTGAACATAGAATGCGCCGATCTCTGTCGCAGGTGATTTCAGTGGCCTGTGGACCCTGGAGACTAATGCCCCAAGCTCAATGGTCTTTTCAGTAGTCAGACTTAACTAATCCAGACCAATAGTTTTGTGTCACTAACCAGACCTAACCAATCCAGACTAATTATTTTGTTGCTAGCCGAACCTAAGTTCGCAGCCTTGTGTAGCATACTGTGACGTTGCGTAAGCAGTGCCAAGTTGGATTTCTTTTTTACGTCATACTGACACAGATAGGTTTTAGTGCAACAATGGGATAGGAAAGAGCTAGCAGTGGAAAAGAAGCGACTGTGGTCTTAATTAAGGTGCAGTGTCAGTATTTGTCTTGTGTGAAAATGGAAAACCACAGAAAGCCTGTTTCCTTGCTTAGGCTATAAATAGGTGCAATTAGCGCTTTCATCCAGTAAGAAGGTGCCCGCCTGGTGGCCATAATAGTCAGTTAAGGCATCAAGTCTACATGGACTGATATCGAGTCTTGTTGGTCAAAAAAATTTTACCATCAGAATATTGGCTGGCAGAGCAGGAGAGGTGGGGGCATACAATTGATCACTAGACTGTGTGACAAAAGCCTGCATTCAATTCTAATCCTCTCAGCAGTGTTCAAATGGAGTGAGGGCATATGGCGCTGTTGATATTCACCTGTCGGATGGAGATGTTAAGCCTTGAGCAGACCCCTTGGTGGTAAAGGAATAGGCTACGTGCCACCACTGGAAAGGCCTAGGAGTTGGAAGGAAGCGGCCGTGGCCTTAATTAAGGTACAGCCCCAGCATTTGCCTGGCGTGAAAACCACTGGGCTTCACCCTCTACTATTATATAACACGCCATTCATTTTCATCCCATTAACTCCTCTGATAAAATTGAACTCTGCATGGGCATTTGGTTGTGTAAACTAACTATGGAGATCCATCTTCCTTCATATCCGACCCAGTAGAGACATACAGTACAGTAATACGGTACCTTGCTAACATTCAATGCTAATCTTATTACTCTATGAAGGCATTTCATCCCTACCTTCCAGAGAGAACAGAATGTACCCGGCCATTAGTACTGTTGAGCTCTTACTGTCAGATGAGTGTTCCAGTTAGTGGAATTATTGTATTCATCTCGCCATATAGAAAGTGTTGTCCTTATAGACATGTCGTGCTACGATCCTCTTTCTGCTGACGAGGTGTCTCGTATGCTAGAAAACTCAGACGTTGAGTCTGAATCCGACTCGGATGGCAATTTTTTTGCTCGAGACAAGCGAGATGAGTGAGAACAAAGATTATAACAAGACAGAGGATGACTTATATGCAGGAGAAGTTGAAAGTGCTAATCTGCCTCCGAACTTGTCCCAAATGTCTGTCTTAGTTACGTGTTTCATCGGTGAAGATGGTTGCACGAGATGGAACCGAGTGGGAGGTCTTGGATTCGAACTCTATCTGGAAGGCGGGCTTCAGTGAACATCCTGAGGGAGCAGGGAGGTCCCACAACATATTCTTACCACCGAGTTGACAACTCTGTCATTAGTGCCTTTCGTCTCCTCTTTAATGAATCGATGCTTCGTCTAATAAAACGACACATTGAATCAAACGCTCAGAAAGAACTTCAGAACACGGACTGGACCGTGTTGCTCAAGGAGTTGGAGGCTATGATTGCCATCACATATACCCGTGGTGTCCTGTGTTCAAAAGGTGTGTCTGTGGATAAACTATGGTCGCGTTCTTGTGGACAGCAATTCATGAAGAACAAAATATCAAGAGATAAATTTCCAAAGCTTCTCAGATTCCTCCGTTTCGACAAGAAATTAACCCGAGCTGTTTGCCTGCCAGCAAACAGGTTCACTCTTGTTTCCGAAATCTGGAAAAAAATTGTGGAAAATTGCCTTCACTGTTACCGCCCAAGTGAAAATATTACAGTCGATGAACAATTACTTCCCAGCAAAACTAAGGTGCAGATTTACACAATTTATGACAAACAAGTCCGACAAGTATGGACTCAAATTCTGGATTGCTGCAGATGTGAACTTAAAATAGGCCTACATCTGCAATGCCTTTCCATACCTTGGTAAAGTCGATGCGCGTCCTGATAAGCAGCCTTTGGGAGAGTACATGGTACTTCACCTCATGGAGCAGTTTCTAAACCAAGGGCAAAACGTGATGACAGATAGCTTCTTCACATCACTCAAACTTGCTAAGAAGTTCCAAGAGAAAAAGACTTCGTTGGTGGGAACAATCAACCCCATCCGTCAGGAAATCCCTACTGAGGTGAAGAAGTCCAAGTGTGAATTGTACTCTACAACCATCTTGCAACAAACTGGGAACCCACATTACACCTTAACAGTGTACCAAGGAAAGAAGAACAAGAAAGTAATTCTTCACAGCACACGGCATGCTAAAGTAACAACCAGCACAGAGCGAAAGAAGCCAGAAACTGTAACATTCTACAACGGCTCTAAACACGGGGTAGATGTGGTCGACCAAATGTCCTGTAAATATACCATCAAGGCTGCATGCCGGAGGTGGCCAATGCATGTCTTTTACAATATCCTAGACCTAACAGCTATCAATGCTTGGGTCATTTAGAAGCAAGAAACGGGTAGGAAGATAAAGCAGAAGGAGGTCATCCTCCAGCTGGCAAGTGAACTAACAAGGTGGGATGAACAAGGGCAACATCAACAAGAGGAGGAGAAGGCTGTGGGACCGTGTCCATATAAAAAGCGAAAGAAGTGCCAAGTTGGTCTGTGTAAAGGCAACAGGTCTAGCGATGTCTTCAGCAAGTGCCCCAAAGCAGTGTGCGGAAAATGTGCACAAAAAGTAGAAGTTGCGTGTGCAAAATGTGTTTAGCGTGTTTTCAATTTTCTTAAAGAATTACTGAAAATGTATAATCGTTGTAATGTGGATGACTGACTAAGAAAAGGTGTTCAATTGGTTAATTTTGTGAAAACTCCTTAGAGAAACAGAAACATGGTGCAGTTGTTTGTGTGATTATTCATGTGTCTGTCAGTAATATAAAAGGTCCATACACTAATGTCAGGTCTTTATGTGTAAAATAAAGTTGTGGAAACCCAGTAGAAGAAAATGCACATTTCATTGTGTTAAAATTTTCGGGCTGCAGAAAACTACACAATGCTACTTGCTTTACGTCCCACTAACTACTTTTACGGTCTTCGGAAACGCCGAGGTGCCGGAATTTTGTCCTGCAGGAGTTCTTTTACGTGCCAGTAAATCTACCGACACGAGCAGAAAAACTACAAATAGGACTTGGAAGAAAAGGAGAAATGAGGAGCTCTACACTGAAAAGATCATGGACACAAAGCTGCCTCTGTGTATCAGTGGTAGAGTGTCGGTCTCCGGATCCCAAGATAGCGGGTTCAAACCCGGCAGAGGTAGTCGGATTTTTGAAGGGCAGAAAATAGTCCATTCGACACTCCATGTCGTACGATGTCGGCATGTAAAAGATCTCTGGTGACACATTTGGTGTTTACCCGACAAAATTCATTAAATCTCAGCCATCGACGCCCATGAGAGTTTCGGTTTACTCGGTCTGCCGTCTAGCGGGCCTAGAGTAAAACGGAATGTCGAAATTGACTAGCAGACAGCCAGATGGCGTCAAATTGAAATGTCTGCACACGGTAGCCGAGGCCGTACGATTATTATTCTGGACACAATGCGGAAACGAAGGCTGAAATTCTAGGGATACCTAGTAGAATGGATGACAAATGACTGACCAAAAAGATTTTTAAAAACATCATGGTGTTAAAGGCCACCTCCAAGTGGGTAGGAGAGGTTGAGAAGGATGTGGAAGACGTGGAATTACACTTCAGATAATCCACAAGAGAGGAGAGATCAGAAGAAATTTCAACAGTCTAAAATCATTTGCAGGGAAACTACTAAAACTGAGCACCGAATGGATTATTTTCAAAGAGGAGAAAGAGATGAGAAGCGAAAAAACTAAGAGGTTTTCGGAAGAGAAGAGAAAAAAGGCCAAGAAACCGTAAGTTCTATGCGATCCATAGCTGGCCAAATCTGTAAACAAAACAAAAAAAGCCTCTTACTTCTTTCACTACTCTCCTACAAGCAACAGGATTTACTATGTAGCAATCATTTGTAAAATGTCTGCAACATGTTCTGCTGGTTGCAGTTTGTGTTCACTTTTCTGTACGCAAAGACTGACGATAAGCTATCTATGTCTCATTTCCAAGTTCTTTCTCATTTAATTCAAGCATATTCGAACCAATCAACAATATCTTTGAAAACTAAGTATCTTCCATAAGAAAAAAATAAAACGTTCCCTAACGACGCACTATCATGGACCAATTCCATATATTTAGTATATTTTTAGAATGCTATGTTGAATATGTCACTAGGTGCCATAAACTAAAGACGGCTGAAGTTGCCATGAGGACCTACAACGATAATACATTAGAATATTTATGTATAATTCATAAATTATCCCAAACATTCAAAACACACAGCTTAAATTTACTTTGCTCTCACCTGTATCTCTGGTAATCACCATGCCGCAACCCATGTTGCTGTTGAGCTTCTTTGATTATTTTCAAAACTGGCGACAAGTTAAGTGAAAATGACATTAGAAGCAGAAATCATTTAACCCTCTTGTAAGTGTCAAATAAGGTTAGGTACAAAAAAACACCATATGGTTTTATGAATCAAATTATAAATATTAGTATAGAATAAAAAATTATTCACAAAGGATACTTTCAACAGTAAAAACCGGTTGATTTTCTACTTTAGTAGTCACGATCTCATCAGAATTTTCAATATTTGTTTCAATAGATACTTCCTCCTGGACCACCATATTGAATATAATCACAAATCACTCCAACGTGGATATTCTAAGTGCGATGTATCAACGCCCCCTGGATTCGATAAATGACACTTCCGACGTGTGTCAAAGATGATCAATGCTGGTTGTCCAATCTATGGTTATTTTTATTATCCACAATAAAGATAAATTTAGGATTCGGGATATGCAGCGATATGGAACTGTCGTTAGGAAAATGGTGTGTCCCCGTTCATACTCAAACTCAAGAAGGAAATTTTGTTAGACGGAACAGAAGATTCCTAGAACATTGGAGGCATAATTAAATGTCAATAACATTAGGTCACAGGGTAGCTTTCTATACATTATGTAGTTCAGTCCTCTGCGAACCATGTGACCTTGCCCCGGTAGGGAGCCTTGCGTGTCCCAATGATGCAGATAGCCGAACCGCAGGTGTAACCATATCGGATGGGTATCTGTTGAGAGACCAGAATAACGAATGGTTCATCGAAAGCGGAGTAGTAGCCTTTCGGTAGTACCAAATACAGTAGAGATAATACGCGACACTTACGGATTTCGCCTTGCTAAAATGGGAGACAATTCGACGGTGGCGCTCCTAGTGACTTGCCCTGAACAAATCGCGCTAAATTCAAAGATCAATGGAAATGTATATACGGAAATGGATAAATAAATTACGTCTAGAAAGAAAGTGTTATTGAGATATTAACTTAGAAGTTGCTAAAGCAATTCTGGATAAATGAATGAAGAATTATTTAAAAGGTTATTATTCAAAGACTGAAATTAGACATATAAACAAGAAGTGAAATGGACTGGTGTGAAACAGTTTGATCTTTCATTTATGCCTTACTTTTTTAACTTTAGCATTCCTGCCTGAACTCTTACGGTTGGATTTGACTTTTTTTCTCATTTAAAAACATTGTATCATCACATTAAGACACTTGTCAAAAAAAATATCGGCACATTCCTTACACATATGATGCAATGAATTAACATTTAATAGCTGGACAATTTTCCTCTTAACATGGAGCCTACTAACAGAAAGATGTTCCTTACACATATGATGCGAATTCAGGTAATGAATCAACTGAGCATAAAATTACCTAGTTTATTTAAATTACCGGTACAACTAAATTAGGGGTGTCTTGTCTAAAATTAATGATGCATATATTACTGGTAAAGAATTGAAACTATTTAAAAATTTTTAAAATGTTACTGTCATAATAATCATAAAGAATAAGAACGCAAATACACGTATTTATTTAAATTAAATTCAAAAGTTAATTAAAATTTAAAATGAAGTATTACGAATATGAAAGGTATATACAAATATAGCAATACTGTAATATCAAAGTTACAGTTCAGAATAGTGGCCAGCGGAGTTTCATAACTATGGAAAAAATATTATCTTAATATTTAAAATATGATGTGTTCCACCTGTGTTGCTTATATTTTGCTGCCATCTGGCTTGCGAATGATGACTGTGCAGTCCTTGGTCCACACGTTATGTAGTCCGTAGTGGTCCACTGCTGGACGAAGGATGCTCAGCTGGCAGGTCGTCAGATCTTTCCGGATGGTGACCCCAATCCGTTAAAGCTTCCTCTTGTTATGAAACTCTCTGGTGCTGTCTCTATATTACACAAATTTAACTATTATCTGGCGACGTTTCTGCTCAGCTTTCGGACCAGCACGGTGGCTCCGCGAAATATCGGCTAACTGAATGTCAGCTCTTATTTTTCGTGCAACATCCAGTACAAGATGGTCAGTGTCTTCCCCTTCAGTTTCAGGCACGCCAAGCACTCGCAGATTGTCTCGTACTGCTCGAGGTCATCAGTCTAAGAGATAATTTCTTCTTTAGGCGATGTGGTTAGCTCCTCCAAGCTTTGCCTCAATTGTTCAATTTCACTGTCCTTTAAACTGAGGTTTTTCTAAGTTCGTCGTTCCAAGTCTTGAACTCGGACAGTGCCTTCTCCACTCTATTTAAAATGTTAGTTTCTATGCTGGCTGCAACCGCATCGGCTAGCACCATCGCTACGTCCGGCTCCTGACGTACGCGTCGAATAGTGTCCTCCATGCGTGGATTGACAGCACATCCTTTGGGCTTGGATGCAGGCATGATGCTATTTCACAAAGCAATCAATAATTTTAGGATAATTATGATAGATAGATAGATAGATAGATAGATAGATAGATAGATAGATAGATAGATAGATAGATAGATAGATAGATAGATAGATAGATAGATAGATAGATAGATAGATAGATAGATAGATAGATAGATAGATAGATATTTCAGTAATTAATTCCAACGAGCCAATGGCTCGTACAGAGGAATTGTACAATGAATAATATATTCAATGGCGGATCTACAAACTCTGATACTTACAATGATATAATCAGGTGACTTAAACAGTAAAAGCAGAGACATAAATACAGAAAGTGTAAAAATTAAATACCATTCTATAGTTCCTTCATTATACTAAGATACTTAAAATATTTAGTAGTGCAAGTGAGTAACAATGCAACAGAATTGACAAAGTGGGGCGGGTGTTTGTTTTAAACATTACCTATTTATATTTGACCTATGATGTATCTATTCCATAGATTTTCCTTTGCCTTTCGTTTGAAAGTTATTAAAGTGGGGGCAATTTTTACGTCAGGAGGAAGTTTGTTGTATGCTTGAATTGCTGAGAATTTACAACTGTTCTTCCCATATTTTGAAGTGTGGATGTGATACAAGGCCAAACCATCTGCATGTCTATTTAGATACCTGTGGTTGTCTGAATTGGTAATTAAAGTAGTGTTGTGAAATATTATGTTTCTTCTTACTTTATACATTACTACCGGTATGACAGAATTAAGCTCTGTAATTATGCTGAGAGGTAGAATTTTGATCTGAGTGTACAGGTCTTTTACTGGGGTGTATAATGGTAAGTTAAATATGTTCCTTATGGCCCTGTTTTGTATCACCATTAGTTCATTCAAGGAAGACTTTATACAATAAGACCAAATTACACATAAATACTGCAAGTGGCTATGTACTAGTGAATAATAAATTTTTAGGAGGAGGTGTTTAGGGATTAAATATCTAAGTCTTTTTAGTAACCCAGCAATTTTGGCGATTTCCTTAGTTATGTATTCAACATGGCCATTCCAGGTCAGGTTCTCATGATGATGACGATGCTTGTTGTTTTAAAGGGTCTAACATCGAAGGTCATCGGCCCCGTGGTTCTCATCAATAATTAATCCAAGATATTTCAATTTATTTACTTTATTATATTTCCGTACCATTTATGAGTAATTTGTCACTATTTGAGTGAAGGATTTTCGGTTTTGAAATAATTATGTACTTAGTTTTCTGCAGATTCATTGACAATTTGTTACACTGGTACCAGTGTAAGAGACTGAGTATGTCCTGCTGTATGTTTTCTAAAACTGTGTCCTTATTTTTGCCCGTATAGAAGTAATTGGTGTCACCAGCATATAATGTGATATAGCCATTTAGATTACATGAAGAAATATCATTTATATGAAGGAGAAATAAAATAGGACCTACTATGGAACCTTGTGGGACACCATAGGTTACATGAGTAGTTTCGAAATCATTTCATGGGCAAGGCCACGAATTCCAGCCTTTTCTAACTTTCTTAAAAGAATACTATGATCAACAATATCAAAAGCTTTGGTAAGATCAAATAAGCCTGCTGCAATGTCGTTGTTCTCTACGGTGTATTGTAACGTTGTAATGAGATCAACAGTAGCTACTTCGGTACTAGACCTCTCCCTGAACCCATGTTGCCCCTTATATATAAACATTCTTTTTGTTTAGAAGGGCCGAAAGTCCTTGCTTCACAACTGTTTCCATAATTTTGGAAACTGCTCCGGGGTTACCGGAGAAACGCAGAGGGGAAAGAAGGTGCCGGGGTGAATGGGTCTAACCACAATGTCAAGAAATATTTTGAAACTTAAATGGAAAGTTATATTTTTGAAAAGCAACAAGATAACAAATTCTCACTTACTGAGATAACAGTGAAAAAATTAAAAAAATCAAAGATTACAGTACTTTACCTCTTGGGATGCATGCCCCTGGTTTTACAATTTTTGAGTTCCCAGCTCAAATTTACAAAGAGCACAAATTTACACAAGGGCAGAAATACCTCAATACATGGAGTGTTTGCTCCCAACAGACAATATCAAGCCTCCCAGAGGCACTTTTACAACACTAGAAAAGAGCTGTCGTGCTCTCGGTTCTCAAGCCTACTCAAGACAACACCAAAAATATCTTACACTTCCTGGCCTTCCATAGCCCAACTTACAAATTGAAGCAGGGGTATCTCGTACCAAACCTATTGGGCCGTTGCGGAAAGAAACAGGTTAAGTAAATGGACCGAAACACAAATTGAATGGAGGCGTGTACTTGCACTCGTAGATATGCATTCTTAAAACCTAAGGGGCACTAGGCCGATGAAACAGCGGCTATTCCCAAACTATGGAGGTGACTCGTATAAGAAAGTAGTTTACCGCATTACAGAATGAAAAATAGCAATAAAAGTAGTCACCTCAAACCAAGATGAAGGGGAGCTCGAGAGGGTACATCACTCTCTATCCCCGATGTACAGTTAAAAATTTGTGAAATTTTTACATGAGCCGAAAGGAGATTTACATTTTAAAGAAGTTGGTTACATAGTTAAAGTTTCGAATCTTTCTCTCGGGTAAAACTGCGGAGCTGGCAAAGAAGTAAGATGTTAGATGGCCATTACCTTGCTGAAGAACTGCTGCCTGATGAAAGAGACGCCTCCCGCCTCCTGCTTGACACACACAGTTAGATGACGAGCAAAATGGCCAAGAGATGAGAAAATCCGCAGTTTATAAACCCTAGGGGAAAGTTCGTGACCTTTCATGAATAAACCAGTCACACCCTCTCACTTTATTGGTGAATTTAAAAGTTACACTCAAAATCGACGAAGGAGCCAGTGATAGGCGGAAAATTAATTACAGAAATTAGAGAATGGCTAGATTCAAAACTGGCGGAAAGAAAAGATAAATATTGCCAACCCAAAAATAAATGAACATCATTTAGTAAAATAAAACTTACGAATACAAAACTTCTTTAAATCATAAGTTCTTTCACTTCGCACCAGGGTGCATGATCATAGTTTTTAGCAGTGACATCTATTGAAGGAATTCCGAACTTCCTGATCAAGTGCAAACAAAACAAATGGAAATTCACACAGTACAGGAAACTTCACAATAACAAAATTTCATCAGATTTCTGTAGTGACATTTTCTGAGAAAAGTTTTAATTGGGTCTACTTTCAAGTTCACGGTTTCTCCAGTAGAGGAGTTCTTTTAGGCGCAAGATTTAAATGTGCGGCGTAGAGGTGTAGCTCCCGGTACAGAAACAATTGATAAAATAGTGATTGGCCTATAATCACTCGGATTTAGTCTATTCCTTCCCTTAAACACAGGGATCACTTTAGCTATCTTTATTTTATTAGGTATTATATCGGTAGTCAGGGACTCATTAATGATCTCTACGAGTAATCCTATTATATGGTCCTTTGCGTTTTTGAATAGTGAGCTCGTAATGTCATCTATTCAGCAACTATTCATACATTTATTGTTAGATATGATGGACTTTACTTCTGCTACATCCGTTGGGTACGGGTAATGGGATTCAAGAGTAGTAAATTCACTTAAAGACACAGTATTATATTCAGATATACTTAGAGCTAGGATTTTGGCAATGTTTATAAAAAAGATTTGAATGAGTCACATAAAAACTGTTTATTAGTTATTATTTTGCCTTCAGTTTCAAGCGTGGTACACGAGACATTCGTTACTTTTTTAATATGAATGATTCCGTTCATTAATTTCCATGTGTGTTTTGGATTGTTATTATGACATTTGAAAAGGTTTAAGGAGTAGTCATGTCTGAGTCTTCTTTTTAAGTTAGTTACTGTATTTCTACACCTGCAGTATTCTTGTATCAGAAGTATGTTTTTCTTGTGAGTAGGATGTTTGAGTTTTGCATGAAAGCAGTTTCGTCTTTTCTAAGTGTAAGAAGATCATTAGTAACCCAAGAAATTTTTCTAGGTTTGTTTGTGCCTTTTAATATTGTATTCTGTTTATTGGGACAGCTCGTACAATTGTCCTTTTGTTCTATTTGGTTTATAAATGAATCATACAATATATCTATGAAGCAACTGTTCGCATGATATGCATCTAAAATGTGTACACAGGTTTACATGTAAGTATTGCTCGATTCATACTCCTTACGCCTACTAGGTATTGCAGAAATATTAGAATGAGGAGATGTTAGGTGATTGTTTTGGTTTGGCCATAGCATGTCAAAAACTAAAATATTATGGTCATTTAAATTATTAATATTTGATACTGTATAGCATAATTCAGAATTATTCAGTGATAAGGTGCTAGCAGAGTCATTCCAGTTGGATATGTTCAATCAATCAATCAATCAATCAATCAATCAATCAATCAATCAATCAATCAATCAATCAATCAATCAATCAATCAATCAATCAATCAATCAATCAATCAATCAATCAATCAATACTGATCTCCATATAGAAAGAAAGAAAGAAAGAAAAAAGAAAGAATGGAAGAAAGAAAAATAAAGGAAAAGGTGTTAGACCTATAGAAAAATGTTGGAAATCAGATGGGTGAAGGTATGCTGAATCGAATATGTGAGAGAAGATTGATTGGAATAAATTTGACGAGAAGTCGTGGTATAATGATAGGACACATCTTAAGACTTCCAGGACTTATTCAATTGGTTTTTGAGGGACGCCTATTTGGTAAGTACGGTAGGAGTAGACGAAGGTATGAATGTTACTAGTAGATTAGATAAGTTGTTGGATGTAGTACTTATGTAGAAATAAAAGGATTAGCACAGGATTGGGTGGTATGGACAGCTGCAGCAGTTGCATCAAACTTGTCTATCTACTGATGACTCAAAGAATAACATCGCCAAATTCGATACTGCTACTCACGTTGGCTGTTTTCAGTCACGGCTGTCTAGATCCTCACATCTCTAAAAGTCTATCGTTAGCGACCAGCGACCAACTATTAGCAAATACAGCAGAGACAATACGCAACACTCAACTAGATATTGAGGGACAGCGATTAGAGCTCTGTCTAGCGGAGTGACCTGAGTGTTACTGATTCTGTCATAAGCACGTGTATTTATTTGTAAGGTTTTGGGCTTATTTATGCGTTTGCATTAAGTTGACATAAGTAAGTATTAGCGTGCGTCATTCCTTTATATCTCCTATCAATATGAGTGGAAAGACATGTGCTTTGTTTGGCTGCAATAACTATGAAGTGCAGAAGGATTCGCGTTCTGCCTTCCGTTTCCCTCGTGACAAGAAAATGTAATTAAATGCTGTGTTTGCATATATATTCTTCCAGATACAAAGATAGTTTTATAGAAGGCCTACCTCTTAAACTTCTGACCTGTGCGATCCATTTCAACTGCCTTAAAATATAATAAGCTTATTTTATTGTATTAGTGCAGCAGTTAACCTTCAATACCGATGAGTTGTTGTAGGTGTGACCTGTGGGTTTTGAACTAATTAAGGAAAATGCATATTCAAATCAAATCAAATCAAATCAAATCAAATCAAATCAAATCAAATCAAATCAAATCAAATCAAATCAAATCAAATCAAATCAAATCAAATCAAATCAAATCAAATCAAATCAAATCAAATCAAATAAAATAAAATCAAATCAAATCAAATCAAATCAAATCAAATCAAATCAAATCAAATTCTCTTTATTTGCAAATGAGGTGTCTACCTCGGTGGCAAATGGTACACTAAAATACATTATTGTCAAGCACTAAATATTAAATTAACATGAAGAAAATTTTTTTATAATACAATATTAAACAATTTAAGCTAACCAATTTTTCTATTAAATACATAGATCATCCTTAAAAAATTTATATTGTTTACAAAATTCTACTTATAATATCTCCTGTACTACTTACAAATATAATCAACTTATATACAGTATGTGGAATTACTTCAAATGATACTATACAACTGGTATAAGATTAAAATTTACATTGCAATAATTTACTTATTATGATTATTATTATTATTTTTTACCCATTCTGGAACCTAAGTAGCATAACGACCTGCTGCGTTTTAACCAGAGACCCTTTTGCCACCACTTTTCAGAGTTCCTGAAGGGCCTTCACAGTTACCGTAGCGGTCCCAGGGCCCTCGAAGTCCCCACTGTACTTCACCCCTACAGGCAGTCCCCTACTATGGCTGTCCAAACTCCATAGACCAGGGGATGGAATTAATTTATTCACACACATTTTTATTTATATTAACTGCACTGGTCGAATGCCCTCTAGCATTTCATTTATTTTCTCTGTTCCTGTTTATTCTCTTCTTGAATATCTGTACAGATTTTGGAAAAGGATCAAACACTACCCCTGGTAAACTGTTCCACTCCTTCACCCCCTTCCCAATGAATGAAAATTTACCCCAATCGCTTCTGCTAAAATTCCTTCTAATTTTATATTTGTGGTTAGTCCTGCCGATATAATTATTTTCCAACTGAAGCCTCTCACGGATATCTCCCCATGCTTCTTCTCCTGTATAGGCTCTATATAATCCTATAAGTCTAGTTTTCTCCCTTCTCTTACTCACAGTCTCCCACCCAAGTTCCTTTAACATTTTTGATACACTACTCTTTCTCCTGAAATCCCCTGTTACAAATCTTGCTGCTTTCCTCTGCATACTATCTATTTCTTTTATTAGGTACTCTTGGTAAGGATCCCAAATACTGTTTGCATATTCCAATAATGGACGAACCATACTTAAGTAACTTTTCTCTTTTAATTCTTTGTTGCATCCTTTAAGTAGCCTCATTATGACATGTAACGACCTGTATGCTTTCCCAACAATGTCATCCACATGACCCTTCCAGTGCAAATTACTTTCAAATCTCACACCTAAGTATTTGCACTTGCCATCTTTTGGGATAACAAATCAAATCAAATCAAATCAAATCAAATCAAATCAAATCAAATCAAATCAAATCAAATCAAATCAAATCAAATCAAATCAAATCAAATCAAATCAAATCAAATCAAATCAAATCAAATCAAATCAAATCAAATCAAATCAAATCAAATCAAATCAAATCAAATCAAATCAAATCAAATCAAATCAAATCAAATCAAATCAAATCAAATCAAATCAAATCAAATCAAATCAAATCAAATCAAATCAAATCAAATCAAATCAAATCAAATCAAATCAAATCAAATCAAATCAAATCAAATCAAATCAAATCAAATCAAATCAAATCAAATCAAATCAAATCAAATCAAATCAAATCAAATCAAATCAAATCAAATCAAATCAAATCAAATCAAATCAAATCAAATCAAATCAAATTCTCTTTATTTGCAAATGAGGTGTGTACCTCGGTGGCAAATGGTACACTAAAATACATTATTGTCAAGCACTAAATATTAAATTAACATGAAGAAAATTTTTTTATAATACAATATTAAACAATTTAAGCTAACCAATTTTTCTATTAAATACATAGATCATCCTTAAAAAATTTATATTGTTTACAAAATTCTACTTATAATATCTCCTGTACTACTTACAAATATAATCAACTTATATACAGTATGTGGAATTACTTCAAATGATACTATACAACTGGTATAAGATTAAAATTTACATTGCAATAATTTACTTATTATGATTATTATTATTATTTTTTACCCATTCTGGAACCTAAGTAGCATAACGACCTGCTGCGTTTTAACCAGAGACCCTTTTGCCACCACTTTTCAGAGTTCCTGAAGGGCCTTCACAGTTACCGTAGCGGTCCCGGGGCCCTCGAAGTCCCCACTGTACTTCACCCCTACAGGCAGTCCCCTACTATGGCTGTCCAAACTCCATAGACCAGGGGATGGAATTAATTTATTCACACACATTTTTATTTATATTAACTGCACTGGTCGAATGCCCTCTAGCATTTCATTTATTTTCTCTGTTCCTGTTTATTCTCTTCTTGAATATCTGTACAGATTTTGGAAAAGGATCAAACACTACCCCTGGTAAACTGTTCCACTCCTTCACCCCCTTCCCAATGAATGAAAATTTACCCCAATCGCTTCTGCTAAAATTCCTTCTAATTTTATATTTGTGGTTAGTCCTGCCGATATAATTATTTTCCAACTGAAGCCTCTCACGGACATCTCCCCATGCTTCTTCTCCTGTATAGGCTCTATATAATCCTATAAGTCTAGTTTTCTCCCTTCTCTTACTCACAGTCTCCCACCCAAGTTCCTTTAACATTTTTGATACACTACTCTTTCTCCTGAAATCCCCTGTTACAAATCTTGCTGCTTTCCTCTGCACACTATCTATTTCTTTTATTAGGTACTCTTGGTAAGGATCCCAAATACTGTTTGCATATTCCAATAATGGACGAACCATACTTAAGTAACTTTTCTCTTTTAATTCTTTGTTGCATCCTTTAAGTAGCCTCATTATGACATGTAACGACCTGTATGCTTTCCCAACAATGTCATCCACATGACCCTTCCAGTGCAAATTACTTTCAAATCTCACACCTAAGTATTTGCACTTGCCATCTTTTGGGATAACTACCTCATCCAAAGTATATTCAAATTCAGTTTTAAAGCTCCTGTTTGAAAAAGTTGTAACAGTTGATTTGCCTCCATTAACCTTCATATTATTTTCTTCAACCCATTGTTGGATACTGTCAAGGTCCCTTTGTAATTCTGAACAATCCTGAATGTTATTTATTTCCCTATAAACAATTATGTCATCTGCATGTAATCTTATTTTTGATGTTATATTGTTCCATAAATCATTTGCGTATATTAAGAAAAGTAACGGACCGATTATACTACCCTGTGCAATTCCCTTCCCAACTTTCCCTTCCTGCGATACATTATTTCGTACTTTGACTTTATGAACCCTTGAATTTAGAAATGTTTTTATCCAACGTGTAACCCTTACGTCCAATCCTATTCCCTCCAATTTCTTTAATAATATTCCATGTTCCACTCTATCAAAGGCTTTGGAAAGATCTATGGCTATGCAATCTAACTGGCCTCCCGTATCCAGTTGATCTGATATGTCCTGCTGAAGTCCCACCAGTTGTGCCTCACAAGAAAATTTCTTTCTAAATCCATACTGGCTCCTCATGAACCAATTTTTATCATCACGTATTCCTCTGATGTACTTTGATATTAAACTCTCCAGTATTTTACAAACTATACTGGTCAGGCTGATTGGTCTGTAGTTCTCTGGTTTTCTTTTATCACCCTTTCCTTTATAAATTGGTATTATTATAGATTCCTTTGGTATTACACTATTATTTATGACATAGTCAAAGAAATTTTAAATAAGGCACTATGTACCACCCCATTTTCTTTAACACCTTCCCAGTAATTTGATCACTTCCTGCTGCTTTTCCTTGCTGAAGCAGTTGGATTTCTCTGAAAATATCTTCATTTGAGAATGAGAAGCTTCTTGTTTCCCTCTGTGTCTCTCCCTCTCTATCTTCTGTTTCGGTTTCCAACTCCTGACAATCATCTACTGAATCTCTGATTTCCCTACTAAATAGGTTTGCTTTTCCAGTATCTGTTAAATAGTGTTCACCCCCTGCTCCCACCATTGTAGGAATTTGGATTCCTTTTCCTTTTTGATTCCTGATATATGAAAACAGCTTTTTCCATTTCCCTTTGGGGTCATTGCCCTCTTGGAGTATGCCATTCATATAATTCTCTTTTGCTTCCTTTTTCACTCTATTCAATTCCCTCATTAGCTGTTTTCTAATTTCTCTACACTCCCTACCCTCTTTTATTTACCTGTTTACTATTCTACATGTTCTTTTTAATTTTCTTATTTCCCTTGTATAATAAACAGGGTCTGAGGTCTTTTTACCCTTCTTAACAGGTACAAATCTCTTCTCTCCTTCCCAGATGATTCCTTTAAATTTAGCCCAAAGTGTATCCACACTACTCCCTCCACTTATCCAACAACTAATAATATAATAATTTCGTGTGGCTATTTCTAGCCGGGTGCAGCCCTTGTAAGGCAGACCCTCCGATGAGGGTGGGCGGCATCTGCCATGTGTAGGTGACTGCGTGTTGTTGTGGGGGAGGATAGTGTTATGTGTGGTGTGTGAGTTGCAGGGATGTTGGGGACAGCACAAACACCCAGCCCCCGGGCCATTGGAAGTAACCAATGAAGGTTAAAATCCCCGACCCGGCCGGGAATCGAACCCTGGCCCTCTGAACCGAAGGCCACTACGCTGACCATTCAGCCAACGAGTCGGACAAAACTCGTAACCTCATCCCGATGTGGTGCAGCTCTTTTCAGGTACACCCCCATTGCAGGTGAGCTGCATGAACCATTTCAACCACATACCAGCCCTCCTGCCATTCTTAAATTTCTGGCAGTACCGGGAATCGAACCCAGGCCCCCAAGGATGGCAGCTAATAACACTAACCGTTACGCTACGGAGGCGGACATCCAACAACTGAATTGTGATTTAAGGAAAGTCCCAAATTCATCAAGTTTAGTTTTTCTGCACAATTTCTTGTCTTGTGTGACCCTTTCATTAAGCCTTTTTGGTAACAGTCCTACATCCATTATTACAGCCTTATGGTCACCTATTCCTATGCATATGTGTGTGCTGGTTGTGCTCCAAGTTAAGTCATTTGGAATGCCGTAATGCGTTGTCAAACACTGAAGAAAATATGGGTGATTTAAGAAATATGATGATGATGATGCAAATTTGCTTTACCCTAATGCAATGGCAAGAATTGCTTATAGGAAATTTTGAATGATTTTGCGGCGAAATTTATGATTTTCTTTCTGTAAGTAGGCTTCAATTTAAAAGGAGAATTATCCAGCTCTTAAATATAAATTCATTGAATCATGTGTTTAAGAAATGTGCCGAAATTTTTATTGACAAGTGTACTAATGTGATGTACAATGCATTGAAATGAGAGAAAAAGGACAAATCGAGCCGTGAACGTTCAGGCAGGTATGCCAAAGCTAAAAAGTACTGTGTTTGCTGTTAGCGACATATCAAGTATGCCGTGGTGAAATGTTTCGAATGTGATAGCACGGCCGACTGGATCCCTCGCTGCGCTTCTTATACCGGCCGTGACAATCGCTTGTGAAGTCCAGCGAAAAGCTGGAATTGGAAAGTTTCACCATAATGCCACTGGAGCGCTGGCCTCCTACTCACTGACAGGAAGCTGTATACCGCAAATTGCCGCATTTCCAGTTTTACTTATATTGTTTTACTGTCGTAAATGTTGGCAATGAGGTGCTTGTTGGCTTGATATTGAGAGCTGATTGTTATGCGCTGGTGAATTTATTCTTTTATTGTGTAGTGTGGTGATTATTTTTTAAATTGTGTTTACAAATCTTGGAATTTGTTACATTATTGTGCGCCTTTTTGTACTTCGAGCAGAAATTTTTTGCAAACAAGAACAAATATAATGAGTTGCTCAAAGGGTTTTCTCACTGTAATTTCGTCCTAAACAAGAATTTCAATTTACGTGCTAATTCGTTTTTTAATGGTGTACTTATTTGCTTTTCTGTAACTGTGTTTGGAAATATTCGAGTATGTATTACTGTGTGCCTTTTTGTATTCATTCATTCATTCATTCATTCATTCGTTCATTCATTCATTCATTTCAATTAAGTCCAACGATCCTGCAGGCTCATACATTGCAATTTTACAGGACATTGCATACTGGCGAGTACCGTACTTACGTATCAAAATATAGTTTGTGTATATAAGATTATTAGTAAACGGTTGAGCATATAAACACATACAATATAAATATATGTACATCATCAATATGAGGATACAGAGAATTATTTCTGACTGTATTTACATTTACATAACATGAAAGTTGCAGAGGTACAAGAATGCATTACAGAGTATTTTCATTTACATAACATAAGAGTTGCAGAAGTACAAGGATGGATTCCAGATTATTTACAATTACATAACATAATAGTTGCAGACGTACGAGAATTGATTACAGGGTATTTACAGAACATATACATAACACAGTCTTGCAGAGCTACAAGAAAATATTACAGAGTATTTACATTTACATGACATAAAATTTGCAGAGGTACAAGAATAGATCCGGACAGTTTGCAAGATATTTTGTTTTAATCAGCACTGTCCCTTTCCCAAAAATAATGCTTGACTTTCATTTTGAATTTTGCCAAAGTTGGTGCTGTTTTTACCTCCACAGGGATGTTATTAAATAATTGGATTGCAGAGAACTTCAAGCCTTTTATACCATATTTATAAAAACGAACATTGTATAAAGGCGCGTCCAGACTTGTAACAGAACATCGTAACGTAACCGCGTCGCGCCTCTATCTGGACGGTACTCCGTAACCTCGTCGCGCAACCTTGGCCCGCAACATGAACGATACGGAACGAGGTTCGCTGCGTTCCACTGCTTGTCGGTTTTCCCGCGTAACATCAAAGAGCTGCGCACGCGGAAGTTACAGCTAGCTTGGACGTACACAGGATCTCGGCGCGTAACACACATTCGCCTCTGCCTGCTTGATCAGTAAAAATGTTGTCGACCGAGCAAAACACACTGCATTTTATTGAAATGTACAGAGCTAAGGAAATGTTGTGGCTAACTAGCCATCCCAGGCATTTCAACAAAATTTTAAGGAATGACCACTTTCCCCATCCACTCCATTCTCCGGTTCACTCTACATATCCCCAATATCCCCATCATGCTGCACAACATAATGTTCATCAGCTGACGAACCCATCACATTTTCAAGGTTACACCGTTTCAACACCCACTCCATCAGCTTCCTTATCCTCACCGAATACTACTACTACACCCAATTCTCCTCACTCCAACTCCAATCTGTCCACTGAGTCAGATACAGTAGGCAATTCCCACGATGTGGATATGGATTTTCAGGACTTGATTAGACTTACAAAGTAGTGTTTCTGTGTTGAATAAGCAATTAAAATAGAAAATGTTTGATGTATGAAACTTAGAATACACCAGCAATAAATTCCTTACTTACGTTTATATTTTCGTCTAATGCTTCAATCAGAGCTTGATACATTCCGGTACGATAACACTAATCGACTGTTTGGATATTTTGAAAAGATACTGCAGACTAATGTTTGAATGACCGGTTGCTAGAAATCGTACTGTCACTCCCAGTCTCTCTTGCACCGATATAGCCTCTCTGAATGTGGTATCCTTCTTAGCAATTATAGGCCCTATCAAATTGATGAGGTGGAATCTCTCGCTGAGTCTGAGGGAAAAGCCAACTCTGGAGGGTAAACGGATTAAGAAAGAAAGACACATATTATTATTATTATTATTATTATTATTATTATTATTATTATTATTATTATTATGTGCGTATGGACCCAATGGATCACGCAAAGCTCTAACGATTCTGTTTTCTGAATTGCCAAACAGCTCTCTTTCTTTCTCCGTGGATCCTTTTTCGTTCTTCTGTCCACTTTGCTCCAGTCTTCTTTTTCACTTCGTTCTCCGGTTGCACTTTTCATCCATTAATTTTTTTCCTATAAAGGTTTCTGTCCGCGGTGTCATTTGGGTTTATCTGGGCTTTTTCCAGATCCTTCTTCACTTCTAGTACCCATGGAATATTATTATTATTATTATTATTATTATTATTATTATTATTATTATTATTATTATTATTATTATTATTATTATTATTATTATTATTATTATTATTATTATGGAATTTCTAATATGTTTTCATGTAATGAGATACGTATTTCCGTTTCATTGCTGTCATTTTTATTCAATTAATGTGAGTATAGCTATGCAGTATAACTTAACCTCTACAAATGATGTTATGGCAGTAAATACATTGCAAAAATTATGTTGAAGATAACAACATTAATTTTTTGCCCATGTAAATTGTGGTTTATTGCGCGTTTCTCTTCTTTTTAAGACTGTACCCCGCTGCTAGTCTAACAACAACAGCTGTTTGCCTTTCCTCTATGTTAAAAAGAAATGCTATCAAATCTTGCCAAAACTTTTCAAATCTTATCAAACCTTCAGCAATGTTGAACAGTCTTTGACAAGATTTGACAAATTTCTTGTGAAATGTTGAACTGACAGGAAAATGTAATGGTGTACAACACGCATAAGACAGTGGTATTTCCTGCCCCAGAAGTTCAGGCGTTGTTATAGATTATATTTATGAATTAAATATAAGTCCGCACATTCCTCCACACCCTCCCCGAATTATTCAGATCACGAAATGAATGTAATAGAAAGACATGGAGGGGAAAAAAGAAGTCTGCAGAGAATTACGACTTTCTTTCAAAGATGAAATGTGTATTTCGGCCAGTTCACCGTTGTAAAATCTTATATACTGTATTAATATAATATTGTAAAACTAAAGTACAGAAAACCGTCGTCAGGCCTGAAAATCGCTGAGCAGGGTCGGCTACAGTCAATCACTTGTTTATTTTCACTTGATGAAAAACGTGTTTAATAATTGTTTTACTATGCTTTCACTACCCATATTACCGGGCGAGTTGGTCGTGCGGTTAGGGGCGTGTAGCTGTGAGCTTGCATGCGGAAGATATGAGTTCGAGCCCCACTCTCGGCAGCCCTGAAGATAGTTTTCCTTGGTTTCCCATTTTCACAGCAGACAAATGCTGGGGCTGTACCTTAATTAAGGCCACGGCCGCTTCCTTCCCACTCCTAGGCTTTTCCTATACCATCGTCGCCATAAGACCTATCTGTAAAAAACCTACCCATATTGAAACATTTAAACCTCCGACTTGATTGCCTAAGCAATAATACTCTTGCGTGGAACTCGAAAACAAAAATCAACACAAGGCGTTGGAAACGGAAACGACGCCTTGTCAGGTTTAGCAAGTAAAATGTTTATAATGCCCATTAACTGTCTGAAACTTCATGTCGGCCAGCAAATTTGAACCACCATGTGTAGTTCTACGTGAATATAGCAGAGTTTGCCACCATCGCCTATGTTTCAGTTTAGTTGCATAATGCAAACAAATATAGGCAGCTGCAGCTAAGTCCATCTTTCAAAGTTGCACTGTCTCAACTGGCGGAACGCTGGTAGGTTACGCGTTACGACCTGCGGCGCGGGTTAGAAAAGTTTACCTCGCAACCGCGGTGCGTAACATTGCCCCGTTTAACCTTGGCGCGCGACGTGGTTACGTTACGGAGTTAGGCGCGCATGTCTGTACCCGCCTTAAGGTAAATTCATTTGCGTGCCTAGTACTATATGGATGGTTGTCAGAATTCAGAGTATACATAGTGTTGTGGTGTATAACTCTATGTTTTATTTTATACATGAGTACAGCTGTATTGAATTCTGTACTCATGCTTATGGGTGGTATTTTAGCACTTAGGTACAGATTCTTTATTGGCATTAAAAAGGGAGTATTAAGTATGGATCTAACAGTTCCATTTATACTACCATTAGCTCATTCAAGCCAGATTTCTTACAGCGCATCCAGATTACATTCAAATATTGTAGGTGACTATGAACTAAAGAGTAGTAGATCTGTTTTAGAAGTTGTTGTGGGATAAGATAACTAAGTTTCTTTAAAATTCCAGCAACAGGTGTAATATTTTAGTAATGTATTCAACATGGTCTGTCCAGTTCAAGTTCCTACCAATTACCAAGCCAAGATATTTGGCAGTACTAAGTAGTTTTATTTCATTATTATGCATATATATTTTTTGTGTGGGATTTCTTTCTGACCTTGTTTTGTCATTATCATTTAATTAGTCTTTTCCACATTAATTGTCAATTTATTTATTTGAAACCAAAAACACAGAGAATTGAGGTCTTCCTGCATATCTTTAACAATGGAGTGTATATTGCAACCAGTATAGAACATGTTTGTTTCGTCGGCATTTAGTGTGATACGTCCTTTGAAACGGCAAGTCTCAATGTCGTTGATGTAGACTAGAAAGAGTATCGGCCCTAATAGCTACCCCTGTGGAACGCCATGGGTTACCCTAATTGCTGAGCTCCTACACTTATTCAGCACTACATACTGTTTTCTATTAGACAGAATATTATCAAACCACTTCAAAGCAACACCATGAACTCCTGCTCTCTCTAATTTAGCTAACATTCTTTCATGGTCCACTGTATCAAATGCCTTCTTTAGATCTATAAACAATCCACCAGCAAAATTAATAAAATCTATTGACTCTTGCAGAAGTTTTTGAGATCTACGGTTGCTATTTCAGTGTTGGAGTTCTCACGAAAGCCATATTGTGCATTGCAAAAGAAATTATGTTTGTTTAAAAAAGTGAGAAGTATCTTTTTAACAACTGTTTCTAATAGTTTGTAGATTGTGGAGAGAATATAGATACGCTTACAGTTACTAGGATTCCTCCCATCCCCACCCTTGAAGACAGGAACTACTTTAGCTACTTTTAGCTCTCTAAGTAATGTAACAGATGCCAAGGATTCGTTAATGTTCTCCGTTAGCATTCCGCTAAAGAATCGTGTAATTGTTTTAGAAAGTTGGCAGTTATATATCCTGCCCACAGCTACTCTTATTTTTTAGATTTGATATTGTAGATCGTACTTCTGTTTCATCAGTTGGATATAGGTAGAATGAATTCAAGTAGCTAGGAACCCTAAGTGTTTCAGTGGTCTGGGGAGAGATTGCTGAAGTCTGGTTTTTAGCAATATTTGAAAATTATAAATTTAATGATTCACATATTTCCTGACTGTCTGTAATTATATTGTTATTTATTTGTGGAGAGGTACAATTATCGCCTGTTGTTTTTTCTGTTATGTATGATTTCATTGATTATTTTCCACGTTTCCTTTGTGTTCTTGTTATGAATTCTAAATTTTTCAGAGTAATATTTTTTTTAAGCTCCTTTTAAAATTTGTTATAATTTTTCTACACTTGCGATATTCCTGATTGAGATTGATGTTATTCTTTAGGGGATTTTAAAGTTTCGCATGTAAAATGTCACGTCGCTTAATAAGGCTAAGAAGTTCAGAAGATATCCACCGCGAGCTACCCGTTCTTTGTGTTCGATGACTTTGTGCTTTCTGTCTTTGTGTACTAAGCGGTAGTTGGTCAATAAAGTAATAATATATTATGTCAATCCTACTAGTTGTGTTGTTTATGACTTTTGTTTATGTTCAGTGATATTACTACCTTCAGATCTATCATCTTTTCGGTCTACATTAGTTGCTTGCAGACTTTTCAGTTCAAACGATCGTGGTGGAATTTTAGAATTTGGCAAAAGAATATCAAATATTAATATATTATGGTCACTTATATAGCTACCAACATTTGATAAATAATAATATATTCCAAAATTATTTGTAGACACATGATATATTAAAGTGCTTGTGGTATCACATATTCGTGTTGGATATACATTATTGCATTGCTTGCAATCATAGGAAAAAAGCAGGTTCATATATTTTCTTTTTAGTTGGTCACTAGTTAAGATATCGATATTCGTGTCACCCAAAAATAGGCCTAAATTGTTAGTTGTTTTACTTAGAAAATTTTCGAGGGAAGCTAGATGTGGTGGGGCATTATTCCTATTTCGGTTATATCCTGCAATTAAATCAATACTTTTATATTTACTATTACTAAATTTATCCCTATATTTTTCAACACATATTAACCTGTGATCAAGTTCACAATTCATTTTCACATTTACTTTCCAATAGTGTGAAACGCAAATACGTAAGCCACCTCCAGCTTTGCCGTCTCTGTGTGAAAAGCTGCTTCTCTAAATTGGTATATTACATTATTTCGCCTCCTCACTTTTCGCCCAGATTTTTGTCACAACCAATATATCTATCTCACCGATATTAACCTACGGCCTGACACTAATCTGGGAACAACTGCAAAAGAAAGACATCAAAGAAATTGAAAAGGTAAAAGCTAGATTTCAGAAAAATTTTTTGGGAGTCTCTAAGTTTACCCCATCACGCTTGGTCTACCTGCTTGCCAGAGAACCCTTCTATATTGAAGATCTAAGGCTTGAATTATCATTGCTCACGTCAGTAGCATACCAGTGCCTATTAAAGGAACTTCAGGACAAAAGGGAAGATATATGGCTAGATTTCTTCTCCACAGATGCGATGATCAACTGGGAATGGATAACGGCCAACTATGAACTGAGGCACACTATGACTCGTTTTACGGTCCGTGGTTTCCACTACAAAATCTGCAAGAGAGAAACCTACCATGATCCAAGTGAACTGTGTCAGTGTAAACTCTGTGGCGACCAATGTGATAGATACCATGTGATAAAATGCAAAAGCAGACAAATCTCGCTGACAAAATTCTCTAATAGTTAAATACTATGTAAACTATACATTGACCACTATGGCTTTATAACTGTATTATTATATGGCCATTGGCTGCATTAAAATATTATTATAATAATGTGTAACAAAATTTCTATTTCCTCAAGTTTGTTTCGGATTCTCCTGCTGTTTAGGTACAAGACTCTAACCGCACTGCAAGATTTTGACGGACCAGTAGAGCTGTTTCCGTCCAGGTTCGAAGCAACTGTATATGAACTGATGTTCTGTAAAACAAAATTATTTATGGAATCGTATGAATTTCATAACAGCCTAATGGAAAAATGGAATATTTGTTGTAACACTTAGGTACTGCCCTTAACGAGTGTTGGTATGATATCTTGGCTGTGCCGTTACACTTATATCTTCGCTCTGCAACTTTCCAATATCATCAATGCTCCTAATTCGCACTGATCTGTGGTTTTCAGGCCTTCTAACGTAGATTTTGCAGTCCCTTGTCCAAATATATTTATATCCATATTGCCGTAGATCCCTGGCATCTCGTGGAGATGTTTATTCCTCGATGTCAGATGTTCATTGATATATACAGCTCGGTTAGCTGCTTGGATACCTAAATCTTTTGAGCTTAGTGTTTTGTTAGTCTTCCTTGCTGCGAGCAGTTCATCCTTTTTGAACCGGCTACACAATTTTACAAGGATTGGAGGGGGTAGTTCCTGCTTCTTTTAGGGTAGACGATGACCCGCATCAATATCACCGTCGTTCACTTCGATACCGTGAGCATTGACAAGTGCTTTCACAACTGCGACCGGATTCTCGTCACCAAGCTGAGGCAATCCATGAATTTCTGCGTTGTTCCTCCAGACGTACTGTTGGAGGTCTTGATTTCCCTCTCTAAGCTTAGAGACTTCTTCATCTGCTCTTGTCTTTTCCCTTTCGAAGACAACAACCTTAGACTTCAATGCCGCTACTTCTGCCATAGCGTTTTGAAAGTAATCAGTTATTTTGTGCAGTTAACGCTTAATATCGTCTAAACTCTCAGCACAGTATGTTACCGACTTTTTAATTTCCTCTTGTTCAGCTTCGATTCCTTCTAGTTTACATAGGTTTTTGTGGATGTCCCTAACTTCAGATTCCATATCCTCAAGCTTATGGTCACTTGGCCCTGTGGCCAGATCGCCGTTCATACTATCACACTTGCCGCAGTACCACTTCTTTGATTTGTCCTCAGTTAGTGTCTTGAATTCCCGTTTATTTAATTTAACATACGATCTGTGATGTTTTTCTATGACACCGTCACAGATGATGTAGTCGTCCTCGGCGGTAATTGATTTTATGCACGGACCACGCCCAACTAGTTGCTTATTGCCCGCCATCTTGATATCGTAGTATTTCGAACAGGAAAAAAAGAGCAAAGGGACACTATCATTTCACGAATTCTCTGTAGACCATCAAAGAACTACGGAGTGGTTCAAAGCAATTAGCACTTTCATCTTAATATTCCGTTTCTATTTCGGGTATTTACCATCTTTATTTCTTCCTTTCTTTCTTTCTATCTTTCTTTCTTTCTTTCTTTCTTTCTTTCTTTCTTTCTTTCTTTCTTTCTTTATTTCATAAATTGTTTACCATTCCAGGGTTGGCTTTTCCCTCGGACTCAGCGAGGGATCCCAGCTCTACCACCTCAAGTTTAGTGTCCTGGAGCGTGAGACTTCTGGTCGGGGATGAAACTGGGAAGGATGACCAGTACCTTGCCCTCGCGGCCACAACTGCTATGCTGAACACGGGCCTTGTGTTGGGGATGGGAATATTGGAAAGGATAGACACGGAAGAGGGAAGAAAGCGACCGTGGCCTTAAGTTAGGTACAATCCCCGCATTTGCCTGGAGAAGGGGGAATCTATGGAAAACAACTTCGAGGTGAGAAATTATTCCCTTCTGCTCAGTTGACCTCCCAAAGCTGAGTGGACCAAGTTACAGCACTCGTACCACTTTTAAAATTTCGTGGCTGGACCAGGAATTGAACTCGGGCCTCCGGGGATGGCAGCTAATCGTGTATTGTTCACCCCTTAATTTTCTTTCATTGAATAATCCTTGAGGCGGAGTCGTATTTGCCATATTACAGCAACACAACAGATTTTTATCCAAGATAATCTGAATTTAACATTTAAACACTGACAAGTAAGAACCATTACCGTTATGACGGTAAGGCCAACGTATGAAGTGTTGTTACCTGAGCAAGGAAGAGTTTACAATGTTTTACTAAAAATGCTTTTCTCTCACTGAATATTTATTTAAAATTCTTGTTCTTTTTTGCTATTTGTTTTACGTCGTACTGACCCAGATAGGTCTTATGGCGACGGTGGGGTAGGAAAGGGTTATGAGTGGGAAGGAATCGGCCGTAGTCTTAATTAAGGTGTAGCCTGATGTGAAAATGGGAAACAACGGAAAACCATCTTCAGCGCTGCCGACTGTGGGGTTCGAACCCACTATCTCCCGGATGCAAGCTCACAGCTGCGCACCCCTATTCGCATGGCCAACTCGCCCGGTATTTAAAATTCTAGTGCTAGGTATGAATAAAATGTAATCTGAAACTCTATATATATATAAATAAAATTTAAACATGTTTGAGTCAAAATATTTATGTTATCCACACAACGAATATAGAAAAAGTAAGATTTTATATTTTGTCCAGTCCCCTTCCTGAGAGCATCACTTGAAGAATTCAAAAAAACTCTAATTGAATCATGACTCTTAATCTCAAGATTAACATCAGAAGACAAAATTATTGTGGTAAGTTCTGCTATGTATCTAAATACTATGATAATAAAAGCGATTACTATTTTTCCTGACAGTTAAGGAACGTGAGTGGGACTACGCCATCTCTCCCCAGTTCCATTTCACGACGTTATTTTGGCACGACGTTATTTTAGCCTTTAGGATTAATCATTTTTACATTATTAGTCAATGTAATACACTCCTTTATTCCCTAAATTAAGATAATCGGCAATCAGAGTCAATATCAGAACGTCAGCTCTCCGCAGTTTCATTTGAAGACATTATTTTGGAAAATGTCAACGAAAGTAACCTTTAGGACTATTCATTTTGACAGTATTAATCTATTAACATTTTCCATAAGTATAAATTACGATAAATCGGCAATCAAAGTCAATAACTTTTCCATAAACAAGTATGGATTTCTACCGCAAATGGATAGGCCGCCAGCGCCACGTGTCATGCTGTGTAACTACTCCGATTACTGTGCGTGGACCCACTGATCTCTATACATGGATGGCTGGTAACTTGGGTAGCCGTAAGCCGAACAGAAGATGACTAGCTTAGTAAGATGGCAGGGAGCGCACGGTGCAGAAGACCACGATGAGCGCGCTTGCTTTGTTTATGCTTAGTTCTTTCGAGCATATAAACAGATAGAGAGGTCGCTCCCTATGTTTCTACCGGCCAAGCGTGGCATCAACATCAAGCTCTGAGCGATCAGCTGATGTAGGGCAAAACAAGGTGGTATTGCATAAGAAGAGCATTACGGAGTGCTTTTAAATCCCGATTTAAGCGTGCTCCTTGTGATTAATTAATTAAATCTATTCAAGATGGAGATAAATGCTATTTCTTTGGAATATTTCCTTTCCTTTTTGTATGAAAAGTGTTAAGTATCACTATATATGTGTAATATTTGGACGTGTTTACATATCAATTAAGCGTTACGGTGGCATGTTTAGGCCTTGCGTGGTTAACATTTTAATTACCACTTTTCTATACACTAAAAGGACGCACTATGAACTCTACGCTATAAATCACACATTTACAAAGGAATTAAGATGAAACACATCTATGAAAAATCACTAGTTTAAATAGTTCACTCTATGAATTGAAACCACATGTTACTTCTGAATGTTAGAAAAATATAAGCAAACAAGGGTGCCATGCTTGTACCATTACGATTAACACAAATACGAATTCCTAAATGTAAATAAATATTGCAAATACGGTGCGTAATATATTTTAACTATCAAAGTATACATGTGTGGCAGATATAAATTGAGCACTATTTGGAAGAGGTACAGCGTTCTCTCCTTCAGTTCAAATTAAAATACGTTAGGAGCGCGCAGCTGTGAGCTCGCATCCGGGAGACAGTGTGTTCGAACCCCACTGTCGGCAGCCCTGAAGATGGTTTATCCGTGGTTTCCAATGTTCACACCAGGCAAATGCTGGGGCTGCACCATAATTACGGCCACGGCCGCTTTCTTCCCATTCTCATGCCTTTCCTCTCCCATTGTCGCCATAAAACCTATCTGTGTAGGTGCGACGTAAAGCAACTAGCAAAAAAAGCAAATTGAAATATTTCCTAACATAACATAATTGTATTAATTAGGTAGTAAACAAGTGACTCTTAGCATGCCCGGGTGTACTTCTACGGCAAATGCACCACGAAATACTTGAATATCCAACGAAAAACACACAGTAAACTATCATTATACAATTACAGGAGAAATGATTGGTTCTGGGATTTGAAATGTTCTGCTGGCTCATATTAAATGGCTTCTAAAAGCTTTAAACAAGCCGGAATGACTAAAATAATAACATTTTCTAAAAGAGAGAGAATTGGGCTTATTTTTGTATGAATAAATAGAAAGTTTTTGGCTGAAAATACGAAAAATGCAGTCATGCCTCCCCTTAAGAATGCATAATTTCATGGCATACATGTATAGAATTTACAGCAATGTTCCTGAAACTCTTTTCGCACGTATTGTGTTACCGATCGCTAATTGCATGTATACAGCACCTAAGTTAATATTTGTCGGAAGTTATTGTACACTCATTTTAATTGCTATCCCGGAGATTTACTGACCTCTGAATGACGTTTCATAGTTTCCAATGTCCTTATGCTTTGAGTGAACATGTCCCTATATTTTTAATTATATATTCCAATGCGTCATTAATTGCGATTTAAAATTGATTACATTATAATTACTTCCCCGTAAGGAGAGCCCTAAGATGGGTGCACCAACATGGCGGACCGCGCGCTCAATCTGGCGTACTTTCTCCTGCAGCGGAGTGCTGCCATCCGCGTTCCATGTATAGATGTCAGTGCGTGGACCCGATTGTCAAGGCCGGTAAGGAGCATGCCAAAGCACTTGTTCTCTTTGGCTAAAGCGACGCATCAAGTGGGCCGTGGTCATAGAGTTTTAGCTCCTTTTATATAGATTATATATTTTCCCTGGAATGTGAAGTCTCGTGTTGTGTCCTGCAATAATTCGGTGTGTTGCGTGTTTCACCTGTAAACTATCGGCGAATTTTATCTGACTGAAAATGTGGTTGTTTGGTTCAAGAAGTCAGCAGCCACCAACTGAAATCCCACAGTTTCCTGTTCCACCTGCTGGTAGCAGTGGCGGTGACGATGAAAGAATCAAAAACGAGAAGAAAGCGATGGAAGCATACCGCTTCGATTCCACCGCATTGGAAAGGGCTGCTCAAGCCGCTAAAGAATTAGAAAGATCAGGTGAGAGTATCATTACTTGAATTGAAGCTAACTGTTAAATGTCTTCTGTGACTGCCTGATTGGTGAGCTTTTGTATAGAGCATGACATATCCAGTTTTGGAAAATAATGGTAATTGAAATTTCCTAACCTAGTTTACCTTTGTCCGTCGAATTCGCATATGTGCAGGTATTGTTACAGAAAAGGTTACTGCATAGTGATATTTGGAGGTGTTGCGGCATTAACGATGTGTGGATAAGACTCTTTATTAAAAGATTTCGGTCTTTACACTTCCTTAACGGTATGATTAGCGTACTGGCTTGTTCAGAGGCGTCCTGGGGCCTATTCCACAAAAGTATGGTCTTGTACATTACAAGTAAATTCTCTTGTAACTTGTACAAATACCAGAGTTTCTGTTCCACAAAAGAATTTTCTACAGTTGTACTTTACTACTCCATACTTACAAATTACCAGTGAATTTTTATGGGTGTGTTCCACGAAAGTACTAGTACTTGTAACTTACTAGTCAATTGGGAAGAATTCTCTACCAGTGAAGGGACATTAATACATAAATGTACTAGTGCTATTTAAATATGCTT